>NC_090447.1:657602185-657905215 GCF_031143425.1 Pleurodeles waltl
TAATTACGTACTTTTAAAACCCTTTGTCTGCAGCTGCAAGTGTGATAAATTATTTGGACTACCCTAGTACAGTTTCAATTAAACAGCTAAATTAATGTAGAGACATTTAATTAAAGTTGTGCTAGTTTGTCCAAATGCCATTAATTAGGCTTCAATCTAAAATTGAATCTCTCTAAAAATCCTTTTTACATTTCTTTTCTCATCTGATACCAACATAATTAATAACATGAAAGTTATCTACGTGATACGCAAATAATGCAGTTCGGGAGAGTTTTAACACCTTGGTAAAAGGACAAGGAGAGAAGCTGGGTTTGAGTGAGTCAAATATTCTTCAGTTTAGGCCAAGAAACCAAATGTCTTTAGGACATGAATTCATTTTTCCCTGCAAACCTTATCTTCATGTAGTGAACAGTGAAACCATGAAACACATTTTAATTCTAGGGTATTTGCAATGAAATTATGTCATACACATGTAAACTGCATAAAAATTTGAGTGATGTATTTAAGAAACTTGAAAGTGGCACGTGCTATTTCTACTACTGAATCTGTGGTTCGCCCTGTATTACCAAAGACAGTTGCTTTGACAGTGCAGAAATTGTGCAGTCATGTATGGTTAGAAGGAGCATGAATTTTGGGGTCCTATATGTGAAGGGTTTAGGGTTCTGCAAGAAAACCTGAGATGAACTCTGACCATGTTGACCATACTGCATCTAGCTTGTTGTTGAAGCTATATGTGCAAATTTCACAGAGATGTATACGAAATATGTAGGTTGAACACATCTATCAATACCGTAAAAAGGCCTCGTGGTTCCTTTTTGGAGAGGTGACTGAACATCACTTTCCAAAAATTGCCCAGGTTAGGGGTGGGGGCTCAAGAACTGCCTAGTGATAAAGATAGCAAGCAGGGTTACATGCCTTCTATTGTTTCAACTCTTAAATAGTCATGTGTTAAAAGCTATCCAAAATAAATAGCTGTCATTACTGTTGGAGGGATGATCCTTTCCCTGGAGACGAACATCTACCAGGTTAATCAGATGGAAAACAGAAAGTACCAGGGTATATTTGTGGAGACACTGGTTATAAGTACTCAACAGCTTGTCAGCCAATTGGCACTTCTACTGCAAAGGCATACCTACAAATGAAAAATGAAATGAGGAAGTGAAACTTCACAACGTAAACACCAAGGTCAACAAATCCTCATATTATCCTTGGAAAAGGATGTACTTTGACATAGAGGATTTGTATAAAGCTCAATGGTCAAGCACATTGTGACTAGCCTGCGGGGTAGGGGAATGAGGAACCTAAATTGTAGAGAGAAGGAGAACTTTAAATTACAGCAAAGATAAAATGTTGGGAGAAGATTGACGTTTTTACAGCTTAACAAAATCCAATCAAAAAATCCTATGAACGCATTCCCAGCTGGAATTCGTTCCACAATGAGCCAGTCTGAACAGAGAAACTTTAGTCCCCCCCTAGACATACAGGAGGAGGGAGCCTGAATGAGGAGATTCTGTACCTGTCTGACAACTGAAGGATCCCAAGAGGGTATATGAGTTTACCTATATGCTTTAAAGGGGGCTCGTCACCTAGACATTTATAGGTTCGCTTGACAGGTAACCCATGTTAAATATGCTTACTTTAGATACATGGGCACAGTTGAAGAAGCTGCTTATTTGCAAACCAGCGGCATTTTGGATGGCCTGGAGCAATTTCTACTAATAGGATGGATGACTACTGTTAAAACATTAGATAATCCAGATCAGAGCTATTTAGAGTTTTCAGTAACCATAAGGAATTTGTTGGTCCAAATTAAAGGTATTACACCTTTATACTTTAATACCAGACAACCTTCTTGCAGGATTAGCTAACAATTGACAAGGCCCTAAAAGAAGACACTTTTCTTTGAAGCATTCAGCTTAAGGCTGCTGGTATCTAGCAGTCAGCCATTGTTTTCTGTTGATTGAGAAATCTTTAATTCCAAATATATAGTAAGGCCCTCATTTCTTTTGGTGTAAACTGAGATACAAAAATACTTCCATATGATTTGGGCACGCCCTGTCATTAGCCAATACAGGGGCGAATACGTATTACCCTTGGAAAGATCATATGAAGTTCAACAGCACCAGACACTCAAAATGCTACCCTGGGGATTACAAATGAACTATGGGGCCTGGCCAAAATCGCACACTCATTGCTAGAGGAATTGCTAAGTAAGACATTGCAAGATACTGGCACATAGACATTCCCTTAAAAATAATCCTGAAATTGTTATTAAATCCACCAACAAGGGTGGCGGTATTGTTATTCAGGACAGGTTGAATAACGATAAAGAAGTCCTGAAACAGGTTAATTCCCAAGAACACTACCAGAAACTAACACACAACTCGCTACTGGAGATCAAGAAATCCATTCTCTTGATAATGTCTAAAGATAAAGAAGATGGATTTCTCACTATGCATGAGCACAATTTTCTCAGACATAATTGTCCTGGGACATGTGGGCTTTACACGCTACTTCGACTCCAAAAAGACATGAGAAAACCTCCAGGTAAGCAAACATTTTCAGGCTGGAGCTCTATATTAGAGCCATTAGAAGAATATGTGAACTACTTCATTAGGGATTTTGTCCTAATAATACCTACATATGTTAGGGAAAGCACCCATATGATAAACATTTTGGAGGAAATACAATTTGACTCATCAAAGAATATCCTGGAGACTCCGGACATTGAGTCTCTACATAGTAATATACCCCATGAACAAAGATTAGAAATACTGCAAAGAATGCTTGACGCTAGGCCATGGCCACACAGGTTCCAACCACCTTCATAGTACAGCTCCTTGAGATTGCTCTAACAAAGAACTACATGCGTCATAAAGGAGAATACTACAATGTAAAGGTACTTCAATGTTGGCTCCCAACATAGCTAGTATTTTTGTGGATCATTCTGTGCAACAATTTGTCCTGAATGATAGAAATCCCTTCTGAGCTAATGTGTTGTGTTGTAAGAGGTATATAGGTGATGTTTTTTATGCAAAGGTTTAATTGCATGCTTAATAGTCTTCATTAAATATCTCAATAATATCCAACCTAACCTATAATTTACTAGCAATTACCACGCAGATTAAATAGCCTTCCTGGATCTTACAATAAGACATAATGCAGAGCATCTGCTTACATTACTCAAATACCAATGTTTCGACCAAGCGGCACTTAGAGAATGTTTACCTCTCAGTCATTTCTTCAGAACAAGATGTAATTGCAGCCGCAAAATAGACTATTTTCATGAGCCAAATATCCTCATGCTTAAATTACTTAAAAGAGGCTATCCACGTAAAGTGATCAAGGGCACAATGAAAAGGGCCTGGTTCTCCCCTAGGGAGGAACTGCTAAAACAGAAACCAAAGAAAGACCTCGACAACATAGTTTGTGATACAACCTTTTCTCCCCACCCAAATCAGGTTGTAAGAAGTATTAAAAATACTGCCCTGTAATCCAAAAGGACAGCATGTCCCTATATTTGCCACGTTTTTGATACAGAAGGGGTAAGCACCTAAAATATTACCTGGTGCACTCTGCAGATAAATAGGGTTAGAAGAAACATACTGGAAGATACTTGAGGCATGCCAGCAAATTTGGGACCTTATGAATGTTCTAACTATGGTGTATGAACATTTTTTGAGAATACCAAAACTTTTAAACATGGCATTGTACAACAGGACAAATTTATTTTCAACTGCAACTCAGTGAATGTTGTTTAGTGAATTTGGCATCCTTGTGACTTGATATATGTAGCCCAAACAATGTAGGAGGTGAAGAAACGGACAGCACAACAAAGGAGTAGAATAAAATGTAAAGTTATAAATGCTCCGCTTGCAATGTGCTTCATGGAATCTAGTCGCAGGACGGACTAAATAAGGTGGCAAGTAAACAAACAAACCTTTCTTCCTGAAAGAGGTGGGGATCTGAGTGCCATCCTACAACATCTGGGAAGTCAATGCGTAGATAAATGCAATTCTATCTTAAAAGGACTGAACACACTGAAAAGGTGGAGAAATGTATTTTCTTGTCATGAATGATAAACTGTGCTCCACTCTTGTTGACTGACTTATGGACTAGTGCTCCACCACTGATGGTGATTTTTACCCGGTGGCTCAATATGATCACTATATACATATAACTTATTAATGGGTTTCTAAATTCATACACTATGTGTAACACTATTAATAATCACCACAGTATGATTATTCCTGGCTAAGGCACAAAAATTGGTTTAACTACAATTATAGATATTCACGGTGAAACAATTTAGTAGACATAAAGTACTGAGCTAATAGGGTCATGCAGTAAAAATGAACTGGTAGGTTAGCACATTGTAATCTATAGGAAACTGCAGCAATCTTTTGTGCTACTTTTCTTTATTTTACAAGCTCACTTTTTATGTATTGTTGCATAGTCACTCGGGAAATATTACAGTGGATGTGACTCCACTCCAGCTGTACTTCTACTATCTCACCCCTTAATCTGTTTTCTATGTCTACTACAAACGTATCCTTTTTTCCTAGATATTTTAAATTATTCTTTTTTTCCAAATTATTCATTTTTATTGATTTTGTTAAGTATCTTGTTGATTTTTCCCCCTGCATCTTTCTATGCATTACTAACACTGATGGAATTTCTCCAGAACATTGTAGATCTATGAGATAAGAGTCACTGCTAGCGGACCAGGCCTTGTTTTCAGTAGTGGCCCTCTTTATTTATCTCAGCTTATACTTAGGCACAGGCTAGAGGACTTTCTTGGGTTGACAGTGATGGTGTGCTGCTGCTTTTCTCTGGACCTTGTTGGCTAGTGTTAGCCTTGATTGTACAAGGTCCCCACTATTAAATTAGGTGGTTCTAAGGTAAATTTAACTTAGGAGGTTAACTCCTTCAAGCACCCCCCTTACCCTGTCAAACTACTTGGTAAGTATGTGCTCCCTGGAGCTTTTTTGATACTCATTCATCCAGTGGGAACCTCTGCTGAATAAATACACTCTAATTATATATTTTGCCAGGCCATCCACCATTTGAGTAAGTGTATTTAATAAGTAAGCCCCCTTGGTCTCTATATGGCCTTAATTAAAATATCCTGTCTACCCTGACCTGGACTTCATGTATCCTGTGATAATTCCATCCCCAGTAAATGGCTTGTATCACTCCATAGCCTTGCAATATATAAATAACACCACTCTACAAAATAATATTAGACCTTGTTACTGTTATTGTTTTTACTAGGTGCCCTATTCATTTACTTACCCTGAAGAGAACCCCACACTTCAGTGGTTTCGAAACATGGTTGATATTTTGAGTGAAACAAATTAATGTTTGCACACACACACACACACACATATATATATATATATATATATATATAATGTTATATATATTTAATGCTAGTACTTCAACTTCTATGTGGTTCCTCACATTGGGACACAGTGCACAATTGTTTCTGTCTATCCATTTTTATGTAGGTATATGTTGTATAGTTTACGCTCTGGTATTGTTATTGTATTTTATTTCTAAATTGTGGTCTATATTCAATCAGTACTTGGGCTATAGTGTGGCTTTTGAACTTACATTGGTTATCAGCCAAATATCCTTTATATTAAATCCAGGTGGACAATTGTTTTGTACAGACATAGCACCCTTATTCACACAATGGCTGAGGGGTAATGGACAACTGTGTGTGAGAAAACAGGGCTGATTGCAGAGGCTCCTCAACTTTTTACCCCCATATTTCACTTTTTGTTGCTGTTTTCCTGACTCTGATGGTGCCCTGGGTACTGCTAACCAGTCCCAGGGCCTGTGCTCTGTATAAAATGAGTATGCAAATTAGGCTAATTATAATTGGCTAAGTCAACGTACCTGTAAGTTCCTAGTAAATGGTAGGGCATGTAGGTTTCGGGACCCCAGCATAGGTGGTGCACCCATAGGTGCACTGCTGAGGTGCCCATTGTCATTTTAAAAGCAAGCCTGCCTTGCTGGCTGCTTTTAAATTAAAGTTACATGCAAATTCGACTTTGGAATTAAAAGTAGTTCCAAAATCTTAAACAACCTTATTTTTACATATAAGTCACCCCTAAGGTATGCCCTATGTGCCCGTAGGGCTGGGTGCCATTTAACTATAAGCAGGGACCTTATTAAATAGTTTTATAAGCCCTGGTGAGGTAAAACAGACAAATTCATTTTTCCCTAGCTGTAGTGAAAGGCCTCCATAGGTTAGAATGAGGAGACTTTATTTTAATTTATAAAGTACCCTTAAGTGTCAGATACGTGTGTGTGGTATCAAATTAATTGTTATAATAAATCCCACAACTTACAATTGTTGGAGTTAATATAACTTGTTCAGGTAAGGAGTTTTAAACTTTACCTAAAAAGTTGCCAACTTCAGCACTGTAATGATTTGCTGCTTTGCTCTGTTTGGCCAGCCCCTGGCAGCCTGGCCAGGCTGCCTTGATGAGGTCTGAAGTAGCCTGGGATGAACAACACAAAGGAATGTACCTGTGGGAGAAGATCTTCCATCAGCAGATGGAAAAGCAGGAAGGGAGAGGGCTGCCAAACTGGTCTTCAAAGGCAGGGAAGGACATTTGGAGCAACCCAGCACCTCCCTCACATCATGCAAACCCAGACAATTAGGTGGCCCCCCAATTAGATTAGGAGAGGACAGGAGAAGGATGTGTTTAAGATTTTTAGTCACACCAGTGGGTGGGCTCAGCCAGATGTAACCTCCAAAAATCACTTTCAGCCATGATGGATTTTTGAGGAATGTTGCTCCTTGGGATTGATTTTTGCCACACTTCCCAGGAAGTGGTCATCACAGAGAGAAGCACCCTGCACCTGACCGGAGAACCGGGACCACCCTGTTTTTCACCCAGTAGAAAGGATAAAAATGGCAGACCTGCACCCATACCTCAGATCCCTACCAGATTCCAACAAGGAAGAACTACAGAAGAAGAAGGACTGCCCTGCTGGAGCCCTGACCTGCACCTGGATACTGCGCTCTTGAGGACTGCACCAGCAGCACACTTGGGCTTCACCACAAGAAGGACTTTGCCGGCTTCAACTAGTTCAAGGAGGGACTCCCTGTTTGCAACAGGTGAACAACTGCTAACCAGAGTCCCCTGCACCAACACCTGAAGAAACTGACCAGCTGACCACTGTCCAGTGGCTAAATTGGAGTTTGCGCCGGGTGCATTCTGGGAGTTGTAGTCTGCACCCCTCAAGGAGCATCTCAGAGCTTCTGGAACCTTGGGGTGAGCTATGGACCGCAAAAGAACCTTAAAAAAACATCTGGAAGAAGATCCAGAAGTTTGGAGAAGTTTGGAGAGCTCTTGGATAAAAATCTCAATTACGGGACTGACCCGCTGCGGCAACTCTAGCCAGCTTGCCTCAACCGTGAGGATTTTCACCTCGAAAAAATGACTAAGTCTGAATGTAAAAATCTCCACCGAGGACCCCCGTGACCCATATCCGAGGAAGAGTTCCTGGAGGTCGGACTGCACTGGCGACTTGGTCCTGCTGAAGAAAATCTTCGAGAAAATGACTTTTGAGTGAGGCCTCCCGCGAGCTGTAGCCAAGCAGGGCTCTATCGCGGTCGGCATCAAACTTTGACTTTGCCCCGGTCGAGGTGCGACCAGATTGGCGCTATTCGTTTCTAAGCGCTAAAAAGCATTAATTCTTTAAAACTTCATATCTCCGGTTCCCCTTATCCGATTTTATTCATTTTGGTGTCATTTTAAAGATAAAAATACAATCCATGTTTATAAATTGGGGTTGGATTTTTGTTATGCTTTGTGTTTTACTTATTTACTGTTTTGTGATTTTTAAATGCTTTACACATGTCTCCTAAGTTAAGCCTTGTCGCTCATTGCCAAGCTACCAAGGGTTGAGCTGGGTTTAATTTATTGAGACCTAACTGGACCTAAGTGGGGTTTAGTGGCCTATTGCTAAGTGTATGTACTCACTTGCCCTTACCAATAGCCCATTTTCCAACACTGTGCAAAGGCAGATGAAGTTATGTACAAAACAATGATGTATATGTAAGCACAAGGAAAATATAACAGACATGGAATCAATATTAAAATGAAATTTTCTGTAACTAAAAAAGTAATCAATGTTAAATCCAATTAATTATGCGTACTAAGATGTATATTGTTTAACCAATATGTTTTATGGGAGAAACTAAAATGTATGTCTGCTGTGTTGTTTTAAAAAACTAATAATTAAAAAAAGCATATTTCATTGTAAGGCTTACATTAATATATAAATTAAAGAATTAATGAAATTAGAAGAAAAAAGAAGGGTTGGGGGTTGCTCCGAAATATAGTGATGTAATGAACCAGCTGCTCAAAGCAAATCAGAATCTCTGGGAAATAAAGCAGCTGAGAAAAAGGAATAATCCAGTGAGTCTGAAGTGGTAAACTGAATTCATAACTTATTCCCCATTTCTCAGAGGAACCTGAAGGTCAGGCTCATAATGTTGAGATTTTTCTGAGCCCCATAGTTACTGTTCTGGTAGTTGTGGCTCACTGCCTTCTGAAGGGGCAGGGCGGGTGCGGTGTGCGGAGGGGGGCAGGGGAAACATTAACATTTAACAAAAAACAAAATAAAAAATATAAACGTACCTCCTCCGTGGCGCCGCACCTCTTACCCCCATCGCTGCAGGCAGGCTCAGGCTCCCTACCTGCCCTGCGGCCAATCCTGAGGCTGCTCAAAGCAAAGCAATGGCTGCTGCTGGCGGGGGGGGACGCTCCTCCGAGGAGCCTCCCCTGTGTTCTGGGTGGTAACAGAAACTCAAGAAGGTGGAATTACTAGCTCCATTAATAGGTAGCTTATAACGAGTCTCTTTGTGACACAACAGTTAAGGATTAGGCTTAGAGCATCAATATAAAATGAAATTTAGTATAGTTAAACTATATTATATTTTTATAGGTGTGGTCCCTTTGTTGTTGAGGCCTATGATTTTTCTACACAACAAAACACAGTAGGCACATCTATATTTGTTAAGGTCTGTACTGATAAAAAAGACAATTCTTACAGATCTATTGGTCATAGCAGTGTTAACTCATATTTCAGTGCTCCACCTCCCTTCATGTTTTGCTAACCCAGAAGGCAGTTAGTGTAATATGTCTCTTATTGGTAAACTATACATTACATCATGGATGAGCTTTCAAATTCTTTGGGTGCATGCTGTAGTTCAGATTAAACAAGGTCTCTCATTGAAACACTAGGTCCACATAAATTAAAACAAAATGTAATTCAATCTAATTTGAAAAACAATTAGTTTTACTTCAATTTCTGTGGCCAAATTCTGTGATCTGTAGACCCTATAATAGAAAACCTTGTTTTTAGATCCCTTAAAAACATCATTTAGAAGAAATAATATGATCTTAAATATTATGAATTGTGAAAGTATTTGATTTTCACATGTTAACAGTTTTGATCATTCTCTTAAACAAATGTTACAGTTGGGTATGCTTAGCCGAATGGGGTTTTCATATAATGCAACTTTCTGACAAGTAGTCATATGATACATGAACGGAGCAAACCAGGAGAATAATGGTACAGTTTATGGAAGCCTTGCCCAACCTCTGACACATGCTACAAGCACACCATCCACCCCCACACTGCCTTCATAAGCATGTGCAGATCCAGAATGGGTGGAATTGGATCTTGGAATATACAACAGAAGTTGCTTTTTTTGTGCACCTAAATTGAACTAATACATGCAACATTTTAGTTAATTGATCTACTTGTTATTAGTGGTACCATCATAATACCCATCAAAATCTAATATTATATGCGTTTTCCACTGCTCGCGGAGAGACGTTGGGCTGCCCTTGTGATGTAAAACCTTAGTGATAAGGGCGTTCTTTGCCAAATGTAAGAGTTTTCTTTTAAATGTAGGAGTTTGTTAGTGAGCACAGATGCATAGCACCAGTACAGATCTTTACAGGTAATACTTGTATTAGGACAAGGGAATCTCTTGGTTCCAGCGTCAGCAGATTACCAATTAGACCACATCCCATCCCCAGTCTATAAGGCTAATTGGAACCATTGCACGGTACAAGTATGAAGCCAGGAAAGTAACTTGAAGCATGTTAATATGGGGTGTTTGATACATTGGACGTTAGCCACCAGTAGATGATATCCAAATAAAGATGGCCAGATCTATGGATCAAGGATACCCAGTGACTCTGTAATGATTTCCATTTATACTCACTGTATTTAAATCTATCCTATGTGGATTTCCTGAAAACCTGCCATTGATCCATTTCTCCTGGACCCACATTGGACATTACCGGCTTAGATTGTAATTAAATCATGAAGTGAATTGAAAGGCTATGAGAGATCAGTTCAGGCACTAAGATGGCAGAAAGATATATGAATGGGTTTGTTGGTGTTAACAATAAATGTTTTTTCTCCATTCTTTACAACTCCAAATGTCAAAAGATCTCTGCTGATATTCCTTTACCTACTATCATTTGTCACAGAAAGTCCTTTGTTTACCTCAATAATTTTTCCAGGTCATTACTAGGTGGTTAGGTTAGACACACTCGGGTCCAACTCAGTAATCCCACTTTCACTGACAGTGGTAAACTCATTTTCATCTGTTTTAGAGCTGCTGCCATCTCTGATGTAGTCCACTTTGACTTTATTCATTCTTGCCTGGAACAGAATCATTACATTTTCATGTACGTTTTGGTATCTGTGCACTGTTAGTACCAAGTGATTTCTAATGGAGATTCTCCAGTGCAACTTCAATGACCTATGATTTAAAGACATTTTTAATACATCAAACTGCATGTCTACCTCTTCTCGATAGAACTGTTTTGGGCCCGAATGCCGCCTATTCTACCTAGAGGTTGTTTACTGCCAGTTGGTGTGTTTAGTTTCTTCAACTACACAGAATCTAACTGCCCCTCGTCATAGAGATTTTGAACAATAGACAGCAGAGGTCTTACCTTGCCATCCTGATGGAATATAACATGCTCCCCATTTTCAATGTAGGTCACAGCTTGGAATGATTCTTTCTGAAAGCGCAGTATGACAACTACACATAATGTTAACCTAATTCCCTCCATATGGTACATATGAAACCAATTAGATTTATTTTAGCAAGTGCTAGTATAATATATGAGAATCTAAGCAATGGTAATAGAGTTACTAATTGAGAACGACTTTATATATCTACGTATTTACATTTGATTAATTATACAAATGATCCCTCACATTTATCAATATATTTGGAGAAAAAAAAAATAAGTTCTGAATCAACTGAAGCCTAATAAAGTCTTGATAAGTTTTAAGTAAGAAGTTAAAAAACAGAGGTAATTTGGAAAGAGTTATCGGGACTATTTGCTCCGCCTGTATTTTTTTGTTGCTTTTACTGTGTTCGTTCCACTTGCAACTCATGTGAATCAGCTTTAGGCACATTTACATAATTGTCTGTGACTTTGATTTATATGCTGAAATATTTCTTATAGACAGGCACTGGGGTGTACTAAAATAGGCAATTCAAGAATTATGGTTGTCAAGGTAGCCTGTTTCTTTTAATTTCATCAAAATCTTTGGTGGATAGAAAAAACGGTACAGAGTCTGACATCCAATGTTTCAAAAATAAAACAGTTCTCTACTGTTAAAGGGGTCTTCTGGAAAAACATGTCAGAATAAGTCTTCAAATCTATGCAGTCATCATCAAGCAAAATAACATTTCAGAACACCTACAGTAAGGGATTGTCAGAGATGCTCGACAGGGTAAAGAGAACTGTTTTTTATCTATACTGGACGGCACATTTAATGACAGCACTACACCTTCAAGTGTGCGTGCAAAAAAACCTATTTTCACAGCATTTTCTGCAAAGCACAATCTACACAGTCAAAAGACGCTTCCTGACAAATTGCCTAGAGCATATTGTTTTTTTTCTTGAATCGTGATTTTATTACTAAAGAAACACGTTTTACCCACTTTTGCATTTTTCTGCAAACTGGCTATACCCCTCCTCAGCAAAAACTCCCCTTCTGCCTAACATTCTGTGCAGCCTAATCCATTTTCAGGTGTCCACACTCATGATCGTGGAGAAGACGCATGGCACAGTTTTATGAAAGCTCAATCCCAGCCCCAATAGCTAACAATAACTAATAATCACTGGATTAACCACTCATCTTGGGTTTGGGGATAGTGTGCTACCTGCCATAAAACTCTGCAACACCTTGCCAGGGTTAGTAAGTGCCATACACATACAATTACAACACAACAATGCAGCACAGCTAGTTTGCATCATTAAAACCTATCTTTGTGTGAAGTTTCATGAACTTTGTGTGCGCGTATAAACAACTAAAATGTGCAGATTTGATACAAATCGGTAGTCTCTAACTTGACGGTCCACCGGATTTCTGCCCGTATGTTTATCAGACAGATAGGACTTTTTTCATAAACATCTCAGCTTAAAGTTACTTTAAGGATCTAAGCTGATATCTTACACAACGAGTGAAACAAGTACCAGGAGTTTACACTGCTGATGAGAACTCATGGGACATCAGGGCCGGCGCTAGCGCTGGTGGCACCCTGTGCGAGAATGTGTGTTAGCACCCCCCGATGACAACCACCGCCCTGGACTGCCTCACTACCATCCTTTAACAGTGCCCCTCAAAACTCCGATACCTCTGCAGGCAGAACATTAATCAGTTTTCATGACATTGTTATTGTTGCCTTTACATTGCTGGAGGCAAGAAACGCTGCAGCAGGTGATTTGAAATCATAATACGCTTACAAACAGGGCGCCTCCACTGAAGTGAGCGCCCGGTGCGGTGGCACCGGTCGCACCGCCCTAGAGCCGTCCCTGAGTATGGTTTACATAATCTCTGTTACCAACACTTTTCATTTTTTAATTGTTTGCACCAGCACTGGGTGCAAGCGTACTTAAAGGGGCACAACTAGCCACCAGAGATGGGGGGTCACACTGCCAGTCTCTATATGTTTTTGTGTCCATTTCCCAGTGCCACCGAATGTGCACTTATTTTCTCTTCATTATGCTAACGGTTCAGATTTAATTGTGCATGATAGATAATGTACGGTAATGGTCATTAATTGTGAAGCCCTTTGCAGATTTCACTACATCACTGTTACCCTTTGTCTTTGTCCTGAGCTGGATCAGAGAAGGTATCTTAGATGGATTCGTTTCCACTAGATTGTCCGCCTCATAAATATCACAGGCAGTGCTTAATTTGTAAATAAAAAGGTGCCGGTGCCCAAAGCCCTCCTCTTAAACACGCGGCTGCGGCACTTAAATGTGCAAACACAGAATACTGAGGCAGCAGAATCCTGAAGCCATCTCTGCCCTCTTCAATCCATATAAAGCCACTCCCTGCCCCTTCAGCTCAATCTTGCAGCTTTCTACTTTCTCGCTTTGTGACGCTTTATCGTTTTTCCCTTCCTCCGTCTTTCCCATATGTGTCTTTTGCTCGCAGAAATGCTTGAGGCAGAAGAATAAGCCCCGGTTCTCAAAAATAAGTGCCGGTGCTCAGCACTGGAAACAACAAGCACAAATTAAGCTCTGATCACAGGTCTCCTTGTTATTGCCCAGGTAGGGATCTGAGTTAGAGGGAAAAGAAGAAGCAGCACCTGAGCATTCTCCGTCTCTATCTTTCTTTAGATAGTAGCTTGAAGTGAAGGATGGGGGATATCTGTTTGATGCTCTGTCAGATTTAAGAAATGCCCCAATGCCAAATCACAATTTTGCAATAAAGATGATAGAAATGGAGAGACATAAAGGAGTCTGCCAACAGTGTTCTCTGATATGGCATATCTGCACAAAAGCTCAACAATCGTGCAAGAGATGAAGAATATATCTGGGCCCTTCTAATATCTTCAAGAAGGAACACAAATGTTTCCAGGACCAATTCTAAAGTAGCATTGAGAAAGATAATAGTTTTTTTTAAAGATGTTGCAAAGCAGCGACAGCTGCTGTGCAACATGACCCATATCAAATAAAACAAAGCGCTGTGGCAAAGTCAGCGTTGACCACGTAATAGTGTGTTTTATTATTTACTTTGTCACGTTGCACAGTAGCTTGTGCTGCGTGCAATATCTTTAAAAAGCTCTGCACCAGCTATTTGGCTTTGCTGACAGGGCATGCGCTCTGGAGGTGAAACATAAAAAGAAGAGCTTATGTGCCAGGCGATCATCTACTGTGTTGTGGTCGCAGGAGAGTGGAAGGCAGATGCATTGCTGAACCTCATCAATATAGATTTTTTTTAATAGAAGAGGGCAGTATGACTTCCCACCGTCACACTTCTGGGATGCCTCCCCAGTGCTTTGTTCGAGAGGTGGGAGCCTCTCCAATCACACCAGCCAGTGAATGAGGCACTTTAAGAGATGCAATGCAAGTGGACAAATTCTCATTCAGCATTGCATCTCTATAGAGAAACAGGAAGAAGCCAAATATACATCTGAGCCGGGGTCCAGACATGAAGTACTGTTGGCGATGTGCACTACTAACCAGACTTTACGTTGTACGCTCTCTGTTTAATTTCAGTAGAAGTGGGGAACTAAAGAGGCCAGGTAAGGATTGTCTGGGGTGTGAGTAGAGGATACACTGGAGACCAAGCATTTTCCACCGCTGAAAACTTACATGGTGCAGTCAAGGTGCAAATGCAGACGGGGTATTAGTGCAAGGCCAGCCCTACTGTTATAATGTAACAACAGTACCAGTGCAGCACTTGAGTCAAGCATGAGTAAAAACGCTACAGCGGGATGCTCACTACAGAGACATTGGCCTTTCCTTCGTCTCTCTTTTTACAAATGAGGTTGCAAGCCGGACCCTGCACAGCTGCAGTGGAGCCCTCGTTCAGCCTTTAATGTCTCCCATGGAAACCTATCTGCAGACACACAGGAATAACGCCATTCAGATACCACCATTACATTTTTACTCTGAGCCCTCTTAGGACATCGGTGACTGCCACCGTGAGAGTTCAAGGGTTCAAGAGTCAGGGATTAAATCTTCAGATGAAGCAGTGTCAGCATCCTGAAGGTTGAAGCGCTCAAGCTCTGAACAATATATCAAACTATACTGAAGAATATATCAAATTATATTGACATACGTAGTGTAGAGGGGCTATGCAGACCTCCTTTTAGAGACACCAATCAAATCTCAGTGACCACAAAAGGGTGCTTCATGGACAAAAAGGACTACGGTGAAACAGCATGGTTTAAACACCTGTCAGATACTGAAAGATAATGCTGTATCTCAAGATTATGCCTGCAGTGTAAACAGAAATATTTTTTTTAAAGTATACCTTTTTCCTTGGGCTACACAAATCATGCTAAATTTCAATAAAAGACTAGCTCGACAGCCATTTGAAAGTCTGTAGAACGTCAGGCACTATTTTCCACAAGATTTGTTTTATCGCATCCCCCCAGAGCTTAGCGCACAACGGACGTATTGTGTGGCTGAGCAGCAGCGAAATAAAAGTCACGTTGTAGGCTACAGGACAGACCCTGGCTGTATTGAATCCACAGAACAAAGTTACTGTGCAGTAAAGAAAATGTAAAAAGAACAAGCAGAGCAAGTAATGTCACCCCACAAGTCGCAGAAACAATACTGCAGTGAAATGTCATGAAGATAGAAGTAGGACAATTCGGTCTTTCAGGAGCTGTGTCTTGATCAGACTCCCCACCTCCCACTCTTGCAAAATATAACAGGAGCAAAGGAACATTTATTTACAAAAATACTATTGAAAAAACTAAGTGAGGTATGAAAAAGAAAATAGAAACAAAAACGTAAAAGGAACAGATTGCAAAATTTGAATTAAACAGAAGTAATTGTGAGGTGACCCTTTTAATTTTCATGATAATGTACTTGCTTTTTTGTAAATAAAATGAAATATCTAAGGGCCTGATTTAGATCTTGGGGGAGGGAATACTCCACCACAAATGTGATGGATACCCCGTCCGCCTTATTACGATCGCCATAGGATATCACAGGATCATATTAAGGTGGACAGGAACCTGTCACATTTGTGACGGAGTATTAATTTCCTCTAAGATCTAAATCAGGCCTTTACTTTTCTAGCAACCTCCAAAGTCTAACTTAAAAGTATACAACTGAAACATGATGACCTAGTGGGCGTGACCATAATTCCTCATGTCTGTCTTCGTGCTAACCATTCCTAGAGGGGCTACATATCCCAGACTGTTTTGTGGCCCCAGGAGGCGGCCATTGTCTACAGCACCTGCTCCCACTTGGCCAGACCAACAAGCGCTGTAAAGCGCGAGGGGGCACACCACAGCGCAGGACACGCTAACCATTCCTAGTGGGACTACATATCCCAGACTGCTCTGACGCCCCAGGAGGAGGCCATTTTCTACCGCACCTGCTCCTACTTGACCAGACCAAAGAGCGCTATACAGCGCTAGGGGGCATACCGCAGCGCGGGACGTGCTAACCATTCCTAGAGGGACTACATATCCCAAACTGTTTTGTGGCCCCAGGAGGCGGAGATTTTCTACAGCACCTGCTCCCAATTGACCAGACCAACGAGAGCTATAAAGCGCGAGGGGGCACACCGCAGCACGGGGCGTGCCCAGGCTAAGCCCCGGCCAAGGGCAGGCCTGTCCATGTCCATCGGAGCCTGAAGGAGGCTGGGCCACCCCCCTAACATCTATTATTAAGCAGGCTTTGCCAAAGTGTCTGTTTTGTCATAGCTTCAGGGGACGGCTTTATTGACTTACTTTACCTTTGAGGGTTCACCTTCTGGTGAAAGCAATTGTGATGGGTAAAAGGAAAGCGACCGAGAGCAGGGCTGGGGTGGCACACAGAAAAAAACACATACGGCAAAAGCATGCAGCAAGTAACTGTGTAATGGATAGCATTGACAATCTTCTGGTTGACTGTGAGGACATTTTGATTTCCTCTCCGGATAGAGCCTCTAAAGGTATTCAGAGTGAGTGTTCCCCAGCAAAGTCAAGGGAGGGCCACAGGAAAATCCCAGATATGTTAAAAAATGTGGGTCACAGGTTCTAGCTCCTACAGGGCACGGAATAGTGAGAAATGCTATTATTCACATTCCATCAGCACCAGCGAATGAGCTATCACCTGCTGGTAGCGATACCTTCATTGCACCAATCGCTTCAGCCCCCTAGACGATATATCACATGATAATCCTGACCTAAGTGTATTGATAGGTGGGACAGCAGACACAGGAGCAACAAACATAAGCCCAAACCTGCCTAATGCTCAGTACATGTCATGCATAAAAGATCTAAAAAATGAGGTGTCTGAACTTAAATCCATGGTTACTTCTTTCAGTACAATGGTCAAACATGTAACATCTGTAGATGCGACGTCCAGCAGGGACAACAACGGTAGCTCCTCGCTTAATCCCCAGGTCTCTCAACATTGTCGACCAAATTGCCCTTGAACATAGGTAATAAGAACTGCAATTGCACTCCTTCCCCTTTTGCTGCTAGTCTGGTGCCCCTTGCTGGCTATCCATCAGTAGGTAGTGGGACAGACAACTTTCAGGCTCCCACGCACCACAGTCTAAACATGGGCGACAAACCAAGACTTCACCACCAATTTGCTAGACCAATGAAAGATAATGTTCCAAACCTTGCTGGACAGTCTGTTGCTAATCGGTCCAATTCTAACAACATTGTCCTAATGGTTAAAGTCCCTAAATTACATCTACCCGCCCAAAGGGAAAGGGGAGAAACTGTTAGAAATAAGGTGATCCATTGGATCCACCAAGTGAGGGGCTGCTATTCCATAATCCGCAAGGACATAATCGTCGCAGTTAGAAGACCAGATCCGGACACCTGTTTTGACATGATTGAGCTGACACTTAGGGACAGGAGCTTGGTTAATAATTTGGTGGCCTTGGATGCAAGGGCATGCGCACCAGGGTACTCCTGAATTCAGTTTAAGTATCCCAGGCTCCCCCGTGTTACGAGGCCAGGTTCACCAACCATTCAGCAGGCAACTCTTCTACCCTAGATGAGAACGGCTGACTCAGAGTACCATCTCTAATCCATGCTGATTTACCATCCCTTCCAAACGATATAACTATCCCTGGTTTAACTGCTTCTTCTACTGCTGACTTTAAAAACATCCTTCCTCCCCTTTTGGACAGACCCCACATACCTACTCAGGACCAACTGGTCAATTGTGAAAATACCATTCATGAGGGGCGGACAAGGTTAGCATTCTGGAACTTGGCAGGCTTACTGTCTAAGGTGGTAATAGCAGATTGGTGTGATTTTGTTAATAGCTTTACTGTAGTCTGTGTACAAGAAACATGGGCAGTAAACCCAATCCATCTAAATGGTTTTAGGACCTATCATACCCTGGCGGAACCATCCAACTCAGGGAGAGCAAAAGGGGGGATCTGTACCTAGGTATCAAAGACCCTGAGGGCATCTAGTATAACTATGCTGGCACTGCAACCCTTCCATCAGATTGTTGTTGTCTAAACTTCAGCTACATGCATGCTGACATTAATCAACTTTTATAATAACATCCCGAAAGCTGAGGTAAAAACAGCCTTGACTATACTAAAAAGGGATGTTGAAGCTCTCAGAGAAGATTTGCGGTTTAAGTTAAAGGGGGAATGCTGGGTACTCACACTTTACACACTCCATCTTTGGGGAGCAATTGAATCAAATTATATTTAGCACTGACCTTGCATTCTGTAACGAGATTTGCTGCCCTTCAATCCCATTTGCAACTACATTCAATGGCCAAGGAAAAAACTCAGTGCTAGATTACATATTGGTCACAAATAGACATGCCACAAGGGCTGGAAGTGTTATCAACCACACAACTGCATGCAGCGATCACTACCTGCTGAGTATAGATTTGGATATGGCATCCAGGGATTTGTTTTATCCCAAGCACCACACCCCAACTATTGCACGGTGAGAGTTACGGACATTAACAGGCTTAATGGGTATACCCTGTGCTGGTCAAACATTGATCCACAAAAGTTTTTTTTTAAGTTGATTTGTGGTTGTACGCAGGCCTTTGAAAGTTGTCTAGTTTTGGGTTCTGACTCCGAGGAGTTTTCAAAAGATTGCTTGGGACCTCAAGGAGGGAATACTGATTACAGGTAGGGACAGTAGAAACAATAGGATGAGAGGGTGGTTTGATGAACCTTGTATTAAGGCCCATAGCTAGCTGAAATTAGTCTTACCCAAACGACCACACTGTGTAAATGAAGTCAGGGCTGCTAGGAAAAACTATAGGTATGCTTTAATGTAGAGAAAAGCAGTATTAAAATAAGAATTATGGGACAAATTGCATGAAGCAAGCATTAGTAAGGACCCTGCAGCTTTTTGGCGGGTAATTAATTCACCCTATCCCCAGTCTGACACCGGACCACGCCTTGAAATGGCCATTAGCAAGGGAGCCTGGATTACTCACTTCTCAACCATTTATTCTAATCTGATTTACAGGTTAAGGCTGACAGTGGACGATGCAACCAACAACGACTCTTTTACTCCCGTTATTTTCCCAATCAAGCTTGCATTTACCTTGGATGAGATCATTACTGCCCTAAACGCGGGTCCAGATTTCATCCATGTAGATCTGTTTAAATTCAGCACGACCCTCTGGGGGCCACTGCTTACTCAAGTCCTGAATGAATCTTGTCAAGTTGGCCTACTGAGGTCTTGGAGGAAATCAATTATTGTTCCAATTTTTAAAAAGGGAGATAGACACAGTCCCACCTGTTATCATCCTATCTCTCTCCTAGATTTGATGCTGAAAGTGGCAGGTCGTGTTATCTTGAACACACTGCAAGAATGGGCCCAGGAGAAGAGCGTCTTATTGGACTTACAGTATGGGTTCTGGGAGGTAGTAGGAACCATGGAACAGGGTCTGAATCTAAGCATGCTGATCGAGAAATACTCCACCATCAAACAAGGGAGACTGTACTTGGTCTTTGTTGATTTAACTGCTGCTTTGTCAACATCAGGGCAGTGCGCGCTCTACGGACGACTGGAATGCAAAAATCCAGCACTTCCAAGATAACGTAATTCATGCATTATGCTGATGTGCTGTTGTTTAACCTTTTGCATTGCAGAGTTTAATTCTGAAGACTTATATTCAAGGTGCTTATAAATACTGTTCATTTGCAATGTATTGCTGTAGGCTTTCAGAGTGTGTCAGGGTGTGGTCCCTTTCCAGGGCCTTCTGGAAGCTTCCTCTGCAACATCACTGGGTGTGATTGTGGGCTGGGCCAAGACTATATATAAGGGAGCCAGCCCAGCTCCACGTGCTCACCACGATTCAGAGGTCCCAGTGCAGAGCAGCAGCAACTTCCTGAGCTCCTGTTCCGGAGGCCTACTTTGATCTTCCAGGCCTTGCCCTTCACTTTGTTGGTCATTCTTGATCAGGGCGGTAAGACGGAGGTCGGGCTGGGCCCCCAATCCCATTCTCGAAGGCTTTCGAGTTCTTGGGCCTAATTTTCATGATAAATGATTTTACCTTGTGCGTGTGAATGTGCGCTTGGCTTTTTCTGGCATTTGCATGCTAACATTCGAATCGGCAAGACGCGCGATTCATTTCTTGTGCTTGACTCATGATATTCATTGTACGCTACCATTTCATGGCATTTACAAGGTAGCATTCGAATCAGCAAGACGCGCAATTCATTTCTTGTGCTTAACTCGTGATATTCATTGTGCGCTACCATTTCTTGGCATTCACATGGTGGCATTCAAATCGGCAAGACGTGCGATTGGTTTGTTGTGCTTAACTCGTGATATTCATTGTGCGCTAACATTTCTTGGCATTCACATGGTGGCATTTGAATCGGCAAGACGCGCGATTCATTTCTTGTGCTTAACTCATGATATTCATTGTATGCTACCATTTCATGGCATTTACAAGGTGGGATTCGAATCGGCAAGACGTGCAATTCATTTCTTGTGCTTAATTCATGTAATTCATTGTACGCTAACATTTCATGGTATTTACATGGTGGCATTCGAATCGGCAAGACGCGCAATTCATTTCTTGTGCTTAACTCATGATATTCATTGTGTGCAACCATTTCATGGCGTTTACATATTCTTGTGGAAATCAGCAATGTGCACAATTCATGTTTCTGAATTTAAAAACTAAGTGTTAGAATTCTAGATGTTACATTATATGTGCATAATAAGCCCCTTAATACAACTCCATTGGTGTTCCAGAAAACGTTCAGATTATTTCCTTGTCCTCATGCAAAAAGACTGTGTTTGATTCTGAAGACATAATTCTAAAGGGTGCTTATGTTTCTAGTCAATGTGTAACAATTCATTAAGAGGTTTTATTGAGAGGTTGTATTAATTATTCTTAATTTCTTCTCATGTAACCAGAAGTCTTGAGGCCTAGTTAATTAGTCCATGCTTAAGTTATCCATGGTTACAATATGACAATGCTTAGAATCATAGTCCAGTAAAGATTAATATGATATAATTTTGATTCTGTGTGTTTTAACCTTTTGCTTCCTACAGGTCTCCTTCCCAGCTGTTCCCTACCTAATCCCCCTTTCCCCACTTGGACTCTCTTAGACTCTGTGACATTCTATTCAGAGTATGGAGCTGTCTTGTGGTGGACATGTTGGGAATGTGCGCAGACCCCGAGGATCTGGTGACTCTGACAGCTTTTGACTGCGTAATCCATAGTAAATTTTGGGCAATCAAGGGGAACATGGGGGTGGACCAACCGATCATACAATCACAGGGAAACATATCATGGGTGCAGCCCAGATTGCGATATGGTCTAATGGGCGAATGCACTCAGCCTTTTAGTATAGAGAGATGTGTAGGGCAGGGTTGTGTTTTGGCACCCTTCCTCTTCTCCTTATACATTAAAAGTCTGGGTAATGTATTATCTGCTAACTGTAACTACCTTTCCCCCAATTAGGTCCCGGACCCTTCCCGCCCTATTATATGCTGAAAAAGATACTAGAATTGATTACGTTACATCCTTTTCCCATCTGGGGATCATGTTCGATGTAAAAGGGACATGGCAGATGGAAATTAGAACCAGAGGGCTACACTTTCAGAAAACTGTGGCATGTTAATTATGACTCCCTGCAGCTGATAAAGAATGCCTTCCTAAAGTATCTTCTCTCTCTCCCACAGAGCAGTCCATCATATGTATGCGGCTCGGAACTAGGGGTCCCGCTCATTTCAAACCTAGTTAAAATTCAACTGATTCTGCTATGGCACAAGATATGGACTTTGGGGTACACCAAGCTGAACCAAGAGATTATAGGGGATTGTCTTAGGTCCTCTCATGTAGGAATAGTACAATGGTTGGGATTACTAAAAAACTTTATGTGTGATCTGGGACATCCAGAATATTATTATAAACCAGAAACACTAAGAGCTGTCACAAGAAAAAACCTGAAAAAGACTGGTTGTCACATTTAGAAGAACTAAGTCTATCTCCTGAACTGCTTAAGCCAAGTGTTCTTAAAAACCAGTCGATCTTAACCTCACCTGGCATGCAACTATACCTAAAGGTGGTGAGCAATGAACAGCACATTTTTGTTAAAACTAGGTTTAGGCTAGATTTTTTCTACCACTTGGTGAGTTTTCCAACCACAAATGACTGGTGGAGAGGCCTATGGCTAAACGCCTGTGTGACATGGCTACTGAGCAAAGTAATTTTCCATACGGTTCTGTTCTGTACATTGTATAATTCACCAAGAAAGATATTTTTGCTGCCATTATTGAGATCCATGGACTTGATACAATGTCGACCAGCTTATGTGTTTTTACAGTCTTTGCCATCTATATATATTTGCAACATCATGTCTACATTTTTATGGGCTATTCTTAGCCACAGGAAATGAATACATTTTATCAATGACTGAGAGGTTGATTCTATATCCATAGCCATATGAGACCTGTTGCGTGACTTTAACTATTTTATTACTGTTTTTATTTTTGTGCTTATATGATTTTTTTTCTAACAAATACATCTTCACAGGTTTCACACCCTTTTCTGTTCTCTTTCTGGCATTTAAGTACAAAACCTTGAATTTTACTGTTTTATATGGTCCTGTCACCATGTATTCTACTTGAGTCTTAAATGCTTTTTCAATGTTTCGTCTGTGGTTAATGTATTGCTCTTGTTTTATTTATGTATGCTTTTATGACAACATATGTCGAATACAGCTTATTTGAATTTGAATTTTGAATGTCTGTCTTCTTTGTAGATGGCTTGATAATTAAAACACCATACTAGAGAGTCCTGACGTTGGCTCAACATTCTGGGCAAATCACTTAATCTCTCCCTGTCCGTCTGAAATACAAATGGGGCTACACAAACATAACACCATTGTCACAGACAAAAAAGGCGTTTGTCAGGGCTTTGTTTGATCTCCCAACGAGTGTACCCCTTCTACCACTAATCTATGACCTGTCCCTAAATAGGATTCACCATATGACTGCTTTGAGACCCCTTGTGTATTGGGTAAAATTGTGGTCATTTGCGGAATCCTCTCCATAAAGGAAATCACTGGTCGAATTGGTATCCTTAGACTCACAAGGACACATACCCTGGCTAAAACATGTAAAACAATTAAAGGATATGTTAAAAATGGAGGAATTGTGGAGAAGGCCTTGGTCAATGGGGAAAAACATTGAAAAAAAGAATATTGGGATCACATTGTGTTAAGAGTCTGGGTTGATCAGAAAAATGGGAGTATAACTGCGCACTTTTTGTTATATAAGTGTATTCCCAAATTTGAACCATATGTTGACAGAATCACTCCCCTCCAAGCAAAACAACTATATATTTTGTTCAAATGTGGGGTTCTTCCCCTAAAGTCCTTCACTGCAATTTAGGGAAAAAAATTCAGCAACCAATCTTCCTGCCCACACTGCTTAGTGCTCAATAAATCCAAGGCCCATTTTTTTCATTTTTTGTACACAATACGCCCAGGCACAGAAAAAATGGATAATTCCACTACGCAAATTAATGGGTGTGAGACAATACAAGATAATGTTATGAATCCTAAAAAGTGAAACCCAAGAAACAATTGTTTCCAGTTTCTTGCTATTTGCACTGGGCTTAAAAGCCCCAGAAACCATGTGGACCCAAACAGATACAATCTAATTATGACTCTGTATAGCCTTTTATGTGATTGTTGAACTTATTGTGGGTCACCTGATGTAACTATTCAACATGGTAAGGGGTAAGAATTTGAAATGACTTTAGTATGTACATGATCTGCAGTTTCTCGTTATTTGCACTGGTGTTGGAAATTGAGACTGAACTAGTACTCAAAATACCCAGTAATTATGCAGGCCCAAATAGACACAACCTATGTACATCTTTGGTATAGTATCCCAAGTGATTGTTGAATTTACTGTGGGTTTACTTTTGCAAATATTCAACATGACAAATTGTAAGTTTTAATTGATCTTAGTATGAACGAGATGTTAATGTATTTTATTTATTTCCTATGATATGCACTTTTATGGCTTAATAGTCGAAATAACGTATTTACTGCTAAACTGCTACAACTGGCGCTCATGTAAAGTGCTCCATTACCTTCAGTCGAGTTTGTGCTAAACTCTGTGAAGTGGAAGACAAAAAGGAAAAAAAAAATGTACCTTTGAATCTCGCAGCCAGTAGCAGCCACTGACTACCAACCGGAAACTGTACTTCGCTCAAGCTCTAGAGAACAGCTGAAGCCGAGGAAAGAAGAGAGGAAGTTCTGCCTGATGACATTGGAAGTGGCCGCTGACCAGTCAGAAGCAAGAAAAGGAGAGTGACAAGTGAAGCATACAAATGATAAGTAATGTGTGGCCTGTGGGTGGATGTAAGCCCTTTAAAGATTTTGTTTATTTTTATTAAACACAAAAGACTTTGCAAGGCAAAACATAAACATTCTAGATGATTTGTTCCATCTTTAAGACTTAAGACCAAAGCATACACACTCCACCAGAACCAAATGGTTTCTATCTAGTGAGCCAAACCCGTTCTCTCGGAATTGCTATGCTTTTGATCTGTGTGCCAAGGATAAAACTATAGCTTCAGCAGAGTCACTGGGCCTCATGGTGTTATCTATTCCCACAGTTCCCACAGTTCACGAGCCCTTTAATCATCAGCTCTAAAAACTCCATTAAAACATTTGGGAATACATTGTTTATCATGTGTGCATCAACTCCCCAAAAGTATTGCTCTGTCATGTGCAGTAGTAAGCACACTAGAAATTGAGGAGAGGGCATAGTAGATAGGTCACAGCGTTGTATGGGTGCTTATGTGGTTATTTAAAGAGCAGGGGCACATACAAAGCAAAGCCCCAAACAAAACAACACATAAATGAAACCTGGAGGAAAATTTATGTGAGGAATGGTGCATAAGTGAATGGCAGCAATATTCTTCCAGGTTTCACTCTAAGTCATCTCTTAGTGTGAGGTCCTGTAAATCAGCTCTTAACTAAAGTAATTCATACCAAAAGGGCTAAAGGAGTCATTCGGAGTTTGGTAGAACAGGATAATTGCTGTAAAATGGATATTCTCACACTACGCCAAGCTTGCTGACCTCCACTCTTCAAGGTGGGTGAATCACCAAAAGCGACAACAGCTCTCAGCTACATTCCCAACTCATTTTGAGTTGTGGAAACAGGAAGAGACTATAGAGGAGTCTCAGTTGGCTACACCATCAGAAACCTTTGACTGGTGGTCCATCTATGATAGAGCTAATGATTTCAGTGCTTCTGAAGGTCAGCACTATTTAGAGAGTTAAGTCTGTGCATATTTGTGTTGCAAAGGAGGCACGACAGGCATTGCAAAATCAGACAATAAAATCATCAAGGACTACAACTTGTAGGGAGAAAACTCTGTTTGCCTCATGGCCCTGTTCTGCAGAAAGAAACACCCAGACTGGGGGATTGTTTCAGAACACAAACTATGCTCAAGGCACTGGCATGACATAATGGCCTGCTCAGCATTAGAATTTGTTTACAAAAGTTCTCATGCAATGCCTGTGAAAGTACTGAAGTTAAAAATCTCTGGACCTTTAATTACGTTGGGGTAGGTTTTGGAGAAAGTATCCCATCACCCCAGACGTTTGGCAGCATACTTCCAAGCCCTAATTCTGCTTCAACGTCCTGAAAGGCTTTGTTATAAAACTCAATACAGGAAGATCATGTAGTAGGAAAATGAATGTGAATGTTCATAACAAAGAGGTTCTGCACTTTATGAGCTCAAATGACTTACTGTAATAATAATAAAAAGCTTAAGTATAATAGTCCTGCAGTGCACAGAAACACAACACAGACCTGGAGTCCACCCTGCATTTATCTTACTTAATTTTTGCATTCAACCATGGTAGAATCTAAGTTTCTTTTAGGGTCCACCAGCAGGGTGAAGCCCTAACAAACACCAGACCACAACAGGTGGTAGTGTTTAAAATTTTACTTTCTCCATAACTTGTGCCATTCATTTCAAATTATGAGTATACAAAATAGGGCTAACACTAGACAGTTGTAAATACTCACCTCAAGTATTTATCACAATACTGGACCACTAAAAAACACTAAATGAACCTTAGCTCAATTTCCCGGTAGCTAATGCACAGAGCAGACAGGCTTAACTTAGAGACAATGTGCATAGTATTTATGCAATACTAAAACAGTAAGAAAGTCGAAACGCAAAACAAAACAAATACCAAAATGAATTAAAAATAGAAGGAAATGGGGAATTTAATACACACAACAACACTAAAATGACAAAACTCCAATAAGGGGAAATGAAGACATTAATTGTTAAAGTTTTAATGAGAAATACAACTAAGAAGCACAAAGTGCCTTTGATAGTCAATCGCTGCAGTAGACAGGACCTACGTGCAATTTGTTGCTCGCCATGATGAAGCACAGGTCAGATAGACCAACCAGGTTCCTCCTGGTCAAAAAATTCTACCTTCTGACTTAGGGGGTGATTATAACCTTGGCGGACGGCAGAGGCCGTCCGCCAAGGTACCGCCGTGAAATGACCGCACCGCGGTCAAAAGACCGCGGCGGCCATTTAAACATTTCCGCTGGGCCGGCGGGCGCTCTCCGAAAGAGCGCCTGCCGGCCCAGCAGAAATGCCCCTGCAACGAGGACGCCGGCTCAGAATTGAGCCGGCGTAGTTGCAGGGGTGCGACGGATGCAGTTGCACCCGTCGCGTATTTCAGTGTCTGCAAAGCAGACACTGAAATACTTTGCGGGGCCCTCTTACAGGGGCCCCTGCAGTGCCCATGCCATTGGCATGGGCACTGCAGGGGCCCCCAGGGGCCCCGTGGCACCCCCTACCACCATCCTGTTCATGGCGGGTTTCCCGCCATGAACAGGATGGCGGTAGGGGGTGTCTGAATCCCCATGGCGGCGGAGCGCGCTCCGCCGCCATGGAGGATTCAATGGGGCAGCGGTAAACCGGCGGGAGACCGCCGGTTTACCCTTTCTGACCGCGGCTGAACCGCCGCGGTCAGAATGCCCTCGGGAGCACCGCCAGCCTGTTGGCGGTGCTCCCGTGGTCGGTGACCCTGGCGGTCACCGGCCGCCAGGGTCAGAATGACCCCCTTAGTCCTTTAGTACCAAACCTACCACTGGAGTACAATTCTAAAGTTCCCCAGGACCTTAGAGGAGAGGCTTAGAGACTCAGTGGTTGTCATGCAGAAGCCACCGGCAAGGTCCAGTCCAGATCCAGTTGCTCTGGTTAGCAGTTGCAGCAAAGACCTCGTATAGCTTGTTGTATCCCTATAGATTGAACAGGAGGTCAGCCTTATGTCCACTAATTTGTCGTCTGTACAAGAGGGAGTATAGATACAGCCCTATATTGCTCTTCTCAGGTCACAGGCAGCAGGTTCAATCCTCTTGTGATCTTCCACAGGAGTGGAAGTGTTCTGAAGTGGGTGCCTGGAGTTGCCACATTTATAATTGGCACTAGATAATGGGTGGGAGTGACCACTGAGGATGCCCTAACCAAATACGGTAAAGTTTCTGTGGGCTAAACCTACCCACTTTGGCCATTTTTGAGATGGGGAAAGTCTTCACCCTCACTAAACATGAGCTCTGAGTGCTGGGTATGTGTGGGGAGAATGTAATATAGTATTTCTATTGTCCCCCCAATCTAACACTAAAATTGAGCTTGAAGCAGCCATGGAACCCCCAAATAATCCTAGAGACAGATGTCTGGTAGAGCAAAAAGTAGGACTTTCAGCAACCCGATAATGGTTATCTCTGAATTGTTTTAGCATTCTGTTCCTCTCCTTCGAAGTCCACCCTGAGTGTCAAATCAAAATCTTTAGCAGACCTATCAAGCAGGTTTTGACACACCAGCAGCATTTGACACTGTTTTGTCAAAAAAGAGCACCACAGTGATTGAAGCCTGCCTGTCTGAAGGGACAAAGGACGGGGGCAAACCTGGGTGTTATCTACATCAGCTTTTGACAGGGTAGGCCTCTTTGAAGCTAATCAAGTTTGTGGGCCCAGTCCACTGGCCATCCTCTGAAGGGCACCACAACACTTCCCCGTGTCTAAAGCCTCTGTCTCAACTCTGGGAGCAAGTTCACAACTCATCAAGGAGCTATTCAAATACTAATTACTGGCTGGCAGAAGGGTGACAGCAAAATGCAAATTAGTATCCAAGAACTTCAGGCAGGGAAAGGGTAACTTTCTTTGTTAATATTTAGTAAAAATCCAACTTCACCATTGAATTGGATTTGTAACGACTATTAAAATTGTTGTTTCATTATTTTTTCTAGTTACTCCCATTCCAGGGATACTGTATTAGTATTTAGTATTGCATCCCTTTCATTTCCTAGACAGCAGCCAAACTTGCTACAGTGATAAATTAATCAATCAATGACATTTATAAATCGCTTGGCTGCCTCATCAGAAGTGTCCCAGCACTCAAAGGTAAAGAGACTGAGATCGTGGCAGGGCTAACATGTCTAATTTTGGTTACAAAAAACAGGATTTTAATTATTTCCTGTAGTATTGCTCAGACTCAACCATGCAAAGTTTGATTGGCAAAGAATTCCAAAGGTTTGCTGTCAGTACCGTAAATTCCCAAGCTCCACAACAATTTTTGAGCAAATCTGGGGATACGCATAAGTCGGAAGTGGTTGGATCTCAAGGATCTCTCTTGTTGGTACCTGCCAAGTCTGTTTCTCAAATAAAGGAGACAGTTGCCCTCCAAGGATTTAAAGGCCAAGATGAGAGCCTTAAATTCAATCCTTTTTGCCACAGGGAGCCAGTGTAGCGGCTTTAGATGAGGTAAAAAGTATTGATGGAAAGGGACCCACCAGATTAGCCTAGCAGCCGCATTCAGTATGAGCTGGTGTCTAACAATCAAAAAAGCAGGAAGATCCAGGTAGAGGTTGTTGACATAATACAGACGAGATGCCACAAGGGCATGAATCAACATTTTGCGGGTCTCTTCCAGAATCAGATGAAATAGCTTCCTGATTGATTTAAGCTTCAGAAAGCAGACTGAAGAAATCTGCTTGTTATGGGCTGCAAAAGAGAGGTCAGAGCCAAACAGTCAGCCGAAGTACTTCACGGTTAACGCTGGCACCAGAGGAGGACTCAGTTCAGCCGGCCACCAAAGATTTGCCAGTGGAGTGGGTTCTGG
Organism: Pleurodeles waltl; assembly: GCF_031143425.1. Taxonomy (NCBI): domain Eukaryota; kingdom Metazoa; phylum Chordata; class Amphibia; order Caudata; family Salamandridae; genus Pleurodeles; species Pleurodeles waltl. The sequence continues at coordinate 657,631,851 of NC_090447.1, forward strand.
CTGAAAAAGAGGACCTCGTTTTATCTGTGTTCATTTGAAAAAGGCCATATCTGAATGTTCAGGAAACGAAAACAGCAGTTGTGTGTCATCCGCATAGGAGTCTACCTTCACTCCCCAGGTTTCAATTAGCATGGCCAAAGGGCCAGGTAGAGATTAAAATGCAGCAGGCTGAGTGCTGAGCCTTGAGTCACTCCACAAACTAGAGTTTTAGGGGAGGAAAAGAAAGGATGGAGGAAGACCCCTGCAAGTGCTCTTCCAATAAAGATCGGGTCCCAGATAAAACTGTTTCCTAGAAGCCAACCAGGCTTAATCTGCTCAACAATGTGGAGTGTGCCACCTAGTTGAATTCTGCTGACAGGTCTAACAGCACCACCACCACTATGGCAGAGGCCCTGCAGTCAAGGGATTCTCTTATGTACTCTGACACTTCCAATAATGCAGTTTCCACGCTAAATCTGGCACAAAAGCCAGATTGAGTGTCATGTAGCAAATCATTTGCCTCATTGAAGGATGAGAGTTGGTGATTTTCTAACTTCTCCGTAGGAGCAGGCAGAAGTGAAATCGGCTTGAATTTGCTGAGTACACTCAGGTCCGCATTTGGTTTCTTCAGCAGTGGAAGCAGGAATACCTGTTTCCAGAGAGAAGAAAAACCCCTGTTTTTCAAATATGCATTCTCAATCTTATTAAGATATGGATTTGCAGACTGAGCCACCAGTCTGAGAGTATGTGTCAGGGTGGGGGGGCTTGCAGAAGTCTTCCAGAGAGCCTGGTTTGAAATTCAGAAGTTCCTCAAGCTAGTCACCTTCTGATAATGGACAGAACTCAGAGAGAACAAGTAGGAGACTGGCAGGTGGTATTGTTGTGTCTACTGTACCAACTTCCCCTGGGATGGTGGAGTTTAGCTCTTGAATTTTCTCATAAAAAAAATCTGACAGCCTAGCACAGAGACCCAGGGAGGGGTGAAATACGCTTTTAGCTACATCAGGGGAGATGAAGGACTTAACAATATTAGAAACTTGGTTCTTCTCTGTTCTTATGGCAGGGGAAAGCCAGGGAGCCAAAGGCTTGGATCTTTTTGCTGTATGCATTTTCAGAGGGGCAAGAAGATCCAAGGCCTTGGAGGTCCAAGGATTAAATAGGGTTGGCTATCAGGACTGCCTGAGAATGCAGGAGGGGAGGACTGGATATAAAGCTCCATTGACTCCTATGTAAACGTTTGCCAGTCTCTCTTCCATATCGGTGTAATACTAGTCTCCAGCTGGTTTAGAGGACCTTTGAAAAAGAATGGGACAAGGTCATGATCAGCCCACACCAAGCGAATAGGGTCACTGGCTTGGAAGCAGGTAATATTGAAGAAGATTAAATCCAATATGTGGCCTGCTTTATCGGTAGGGACGGCGATGTGCTGGGTTAAGTTAAGGCCTGCTGGGTTAAGTTAAGGCCTGCCGGGCTGGGAGACTTATGGTAGTTCAGGATATCAGCATGGATGTTAAAGTTTCCCACAACAGTGAAATTGGCATATTGTAAAGAGGGTTGGGCAATAGTAACACACAGGAAAGGTAGACAGCTATTGGGGCAGTCCAGGGGCTTATAGATCAGCAGACCTGAGAAGGAAAAAGAGGGAGTTAATTTGACACGGAAAGTAAGACCTTCTATATTCCCACTTTGGCCCAACCTGGAGGACGAGACCTCCCATGTGTCCCTAAAAATGATGGCAACACCACCTCTGTTCTTGTCTCCACCCCGATTTGCACACAGGACCTGATAGCATGGAGGGATGGCCAAGGCAAGGTCTGGGTTGGTACCTTCCTTGAGCTAGGTTTCAGTAAGAAATATAAAACTCCATGTGTTATGGGATAGTAAAAGGAAAGTGTCTGTGGCATGGTTACGGAGGGACCTGCATTTGACGAGGTAGGCTTTAAGGTCTTTCACTCCATAAGGTACAGCGGGGGTCAGGGATACGCCATTCTCGAGTGATGAATGAGCATTCTGTGTTACCATAGGAGTACAGATGCTGTACACACGAAGTCTGAGGTACTCACAGCAATTGGATCATAATGGCTTGGTTAAATGGAACGGACCAGCATTTAAAGATAAAAGTACTTTTCTTGATAGAGGACTGACCTTAGCAATAGTGGAACGGGCAGCATGGTTGGCAGTGGACGTGATCTGGGCACGAAGAGGCACAGACAGGCTTGCCTTTGGCGTGCCAGAAGTGTGTCCACTAAGCGCACCTGTAGCATGAGTCTCCTAAACTAAGGTGATTGGGAGCAGGTCTACTGGCACTAGACCGCTCACCAATAAAGATAGTGCCCAAAAAACGGTCCCAGGAGCAGAAATGGCACTTTGCTCCATGTAAAGAACATGCAATTATGCCCCTACTGAAGATCATATAAGACCCAACAGTGTGCAATAAAGCAGCTCAAAGCTGAAAAAAGTAAGCTAGCAGCAGTTTTCTCAATGTTAAAAATTCAGTTTCATCACATTTCCCCCAATGTGAAATGAAAAATACTTTACACTGACTTTAAACTCAACTGACTTTTAAATTCAGTTTTGTCACAACATTCCTCACCATTGCGAATTGTAACTGACTTTAAACTGGCTATCACATTAAATCACATAAAAACACACCCATTAAAATTCAGGCAGCTTATTTCAAATTAGACAAATTAAAACCTGCCGACTATCCTAGGAGCCCGCTGCACGTCCGTGGCATGGGTCTCATTAAGTAAGGTGATGGGAGCAGATCTACTGACTCTAGACCTCTCACCAATCAAGATGGCACCCACAAAAGTGATAATAGTGATAGCGATAAAAATGATAATAGCTTTCGGAGCCTTTTTATGTATGGTCATGTGTAATATTAAACTGCTACATGTCCTACTTTTATTTACCATGTACCTAGGCTTACAGGCCATCAGGCCTACTAAGGGGTGACTTGGTGATATTTAAAAGTAAAGTTTAGGCCTAGCCAAAGGGGTTATTTTCACAGATCAAATGTGCCATGTTAAAACACCACTCATTCCATGCATTATTTAAATAATAGCAACAGCAAGGTGTACAGCTCTAAATTGAAAAAAGGCAAATCTGCGACATCCATCACCCTTATGGTTGGAATGACACTGGGAGAGAATTGTATTATAGTTAGTCAAGTCCTTCACCATCGCAGGGTTAATGAATTATGGAGATATTTGAACTTGATCCTACACTCTACATTCTACGTTCAACAAGTGTAGACTTTGGTTAGTTTTGGAGACATAATTAGGTCTGCCCAGCTCAGCAATCAACTACTCTGTGGTGTTTTGCAGCAGTATAAAGGTGTTAGCAAAGAGTAACCTAGATCTCACGTCAAGGTTGGATGGCACTAGACAAGTTATTTTGCAGGGGCGTAACAAAAGCCCCTGAACCCCCCATGGTGCGGGGGTGGGGGGGAGGCTCCAGGAGCCCCCTTCAGCCCCTGGCCAGGGTGAGTCCAGAGGAGGCCCCTCCATGTACTCTGCAGGGGGTCCCCCTCCAGTTTTGTTACACCACTGTTATTTTTCATAGTAGTATGAGGAGCAAGTGCATGTTTTTCATTACACGATATACTTGCCGTTTTTAGGGTTGTTTTTCTTCCAAGAGTGCGCCTAAATACATTTTGTGCTGTTGGCAAAATGAGAGTTTGTTCACTGAAGATGTATGATAGGCAGGTAAGGTCTACTAACAGCTTGGACCAAATTAAAAGTGACCCGTTTAATGAAGCCAAGATTATTTGTCAATTAAACACATGAACAAACATCTGCATAGGTCAATGGAACCAAACTGTTAGACAATAATCGGGGTATAATCTGTGTAGGACTGAAAGGCATAAAAGCTAATACGTCAGCTTTAAATATCTATATATAAATCCCAACTAGGCAGGAACATAAATTTGACCCCTGTGAAACCCACTAATCACGTTATCAGGAATCATGAAATGAGCACAGTCTAAACACAATATTTGGATCTGTCAGAAATATGCAAATAAAGGCATTAGTACCCACTCCCATGCAACTGAATAAAGACCTCCCTGCAGTGGAAAGTAATTCATGGTAGCCTGGACAGAAAGAGGTCCACTGCCACCAACATGGCAATTTTATCTTATCCAGAATATTAAGAATGTTGCATGTCACTTCAAGGAACTGTGTACCTGTTCCATGATCGGTCAAAAGCATTGCTGACTGATGCCCTTCACTACATTTGGTTCAAGTGATTTTGCTGTTCTTCTTCAGATGTTTACTAATCACTATCACTGTGACCACGCTGACCTCCAGGAATTAAGCTAGTTATTTTTAAGTGTGGTGGTGGGATAGTCTGTTGCTCCCCTTGCTGAAGTATGCCACTGGTAATAACCCAAATGTACATTGTAGAGAAATGATTATGAAACTCCTGTGAGGCTTAGGTCTGGGACTTTATGAATAATAGCACTAAAATTAGGGGTGGGCATAACTTGCATAATTTGCTGCAGTGTAATTAAGTGGAATTACTGCAGATTCTGCATAATTATGCAAGAAGAGATATTACCTATTTACCTCTCCCTATTTTATTACCTCAAAAATGCCCCCTACTCTCCAAAATGGATATAAGGGTGCATTTGTCTAGACAAAATAGTGCTACATTAAACAGAAAATGAATAGCAGCACAATTTTTCCCAAAAAGATTACTAGCATTTAGCATTATTTTCTTCCCTCTTGTCCAAAATGGACGTGAGGATGCATTTTGCGCTAAGAAAATAGAGTTAAATTCACAACAATGACAGCAGCATGAGCGCCCACACACTAAATTAGATGTTTGTGTGCATATATTTCCCAATTTACTGAGTGAACGTAACTGCGTAATTATTGATACTCACATGTCAAAGAGTAAAGCAGAGTTACCAAAATTACTCAAAATACTCTAACTTAATTAAAATTACTCCTAGGTCGAATTAAAATTACAGAACAAAATGGCAGTTTGTTTTTTCAGTTTGAATCACTTCAAAACATTTGACTCTACTCGATAAATATAAATAAGTATATGTATATGTGTGTGTCTACATATGTATATATGTATGTACAAACCTATATAGTGTGAGGTGCAAAAAATAGTCATATTTTTGTGATGAGAGTCACAAAGAATGTGAATCATCATCATAATGTGCCTCAGTGAAAAACAGAGAAGGGCAGAAAAAGGAAAAGGAAGGTAAAATATAAGGAAACCAGTGAACTGAGAGAAAGCACTGTTGAAAAAGAACCAGCACAAGTTAGATAGAGAGATTAGATGTAGGGTGGTGGAAGAAAGAGGCAGGAAGTGGAATGAAGACTAGGCAGGCTTAGAATTCAAGAACCCTGACATGCAACTGCGCCTATGACGAGCTTCTAAGAAGAACTTTGGTCCTTTGCAAAAATATATATATATTTTTTTTACCAATTAAGCCTTGATTTCTCACAGAGAATTTGTCCCTGGTAATGTTAATTTCACATTTCAATCTACTATGTCCTTTTGAGGTTAAGTACACTACTATGCAAATAGTTCTAATCAGACACTATTCCATTTCTAATTAGATTTAATGTACTACAAACTGCCATAAACTTTGGGGTTAAAACCATACAATGAAAAGTCAATGTAAAACTAATTGAGAAAACATATTGCTAGGGATGATATCACACGTATTCACTAGAATGGACTATGGCTGGCCAGTCACATAGAAAGAGTATAGAAACGTGAATGTACAGTGTATTGGTCACGTTTATATTCACACAACCATTAATGATCTACGCTACGTACAGCCCTAGTGTAACATGAGGTAAAAAAAAAAGAACAGCTCAAATGTGACACTATCCTTCAGTGCAAGGGAACCAATTAAAGTCCTGCTGCTTATTAACTTTAAAAGTGAGGCGGGTGCAAAATTTGTGCAATTAACTTGTGGGAAAGCATCACGACTCCATGATTGTGCAAAAGGCCATTTATTAGGAAAGGATTGCCATAAACAACATAACGTATGACAACAATAACCACTTGAACGTATTAACATTACAGCTGTGTCTTTTCATTATACCCTCTTTACGCTTCTCACCACATAATGCCTCTTGCATTCTATTGCCATTAGCCCCGTCACTTCCTCCCATCGCCAATGTCTTTCTCTCTACCTTTCCAAAACATCCTCCAAACACCACTTCATTCGCCTGTTCTGACTCTCCACCCCCCTATGTATCACCACCCAGAAAAACCTTGAATGGTGTTCTTCTGCCCCACCCCTGAATGCCGGCACTACTGCAACACCATCAATCCCACTGGCTCTTCCCACACCATACTTTTTCATTACACAAACTTGCCATCACTTCTCTGAGTTCCATCATATAGTAAGCGGAACACAATTCTGAAAGATGGACCCCATCTTCCCGGAAAAGCACCTCCTCATCTTCCAGTATACCCCCATCAGCCACCACTTTTGACTTCAAGGCCCGCACAAAAGACCCTCATCGTCCTGTTAACCTTCGTACAAGGTTTAACTGAACCCCTCCAATGCCTGCGTGGCACAAATTCCATCCACACTAGACAAGTCCCATGCGATTTCCGAGTCAGTACCTCCAGATCCCTCTGCATGTGTTGCAGTAGTGACAATCCTGGCCAATGCACCAGATCATTTTCCCCCAGATGAAATAGTAACATGTCTGGACAGCCTCTCCTTGACACCAATGATGCCAGAAAAGCCAGCAAACTTACCCATCTCATACCCCCTTTCCCATTCCACAGCACCTCATGCCGTGTGCTTGGCAGTCTCAAGTTATGTCCATAGTTCTGCCGCTCAGTATACTTTGCTGCCCAGTGCACAAAGGATTGTCCCACTATGCATGTCAGGGCCTTGCTGCTCAACAGGCCTCTCACAAAAACTAGGGAAAAAAGAAATAGGTTAGCTAACCTCATTCCACAACATGCTGCTTTCCTCCCCACTCCCCCATTCCCATTTGCACTGTTACTTCCGCACGTAACACTCAACGGCCCTCGACTTCCATCTCCCAATCTGGCGAATCCTCGATGGTTCCCACCCCAGGAGCGCCGCTGATGTTGCAGCCCCGATCCTAAAGGAATGGCCTGTTGCTGCTACAGCCCTGCGCAGAACAGCCCACAGCTGAAAAGCTGTGAGCAAGCCCCCAGCCTGCATCCCGGCCATGCCAGAAAAACCCACCATTCTTTCACAGGGCATGCCAACTCATCCCCCCCCCGCCTTTGTTCAACCAAATCCATTTTTCCCTTCCCACCTGATCTGCCTTAGACCTTTGCAACCATATGCCAACGCAGTTAGCCTCCAAACACACCTCATTGCTCCCAAGGCCCTCCGCATGCCCTAGCCCCAAGACCTCTTGCACTCTGAAAGCCCCAAAAACATCCAAATCATACATAAACGGAACAACGCCACTTCAAACTTGTCATAACAACACCCTTCCAAACAGCCTAACACATCCAATAACACCTCAAACGTCACTGCTTCCCTCAGCCCCTGCCCTGACCCCGGTCTTTCCCTACCCAGACCCTTCAGAACCCTCCTCAGCATCTCATTTCCCACAGGGTCAAAGCCCCACCACAGCTTTCCATAAAAAGATACACCAGTCAGCTTGACCGCTATAGTTGCTGGAGGCAGCCCCTTATCCATCAAACCCAAAACATGCAGCACAACAGATCCTTCCCTGTCAGTTCTTTCCATCAGTGAAGGTTGCCCTGCTCTCTCCAGGAACTTCATAAAATTCATCCACGCTAGCCGATAGCTCCTTCGAGTAGAGTCGGCTAAAGACTTCTCCACCAGCCTAAGAGCTCTCAACCCACTAATCCCAAACTTTTGCAGGGACCAACATCTTGCCCTCTTCCGCTTGCGGAGCCATATTGTGAAAACAATGCCACTGTGCAAGAGATAACAAGTCAACTATAACATTGTTCACACCCTGCACATGAGTTCCCCTAAAGACAATATTCTTGCGCAAGCACAACAGCATAAAGCGCCTCAGCAGCCGCAGAACTCTCAGGGTCTATTCACCAGCTCCACTACCGTCATATTGTCCACATAAAACATGACAGTCCTGTTCCGCAACTCGTTCCCCCACACCGCCAACACCACCAGGAGGGGAAAAAACTCCAAAAGTGCAATGCTTCATCACTGCTGCAACCAAGTCTGAGGCCAATGCTCCGCACACCACCTGCCATCCCAAAACAGGCCAAAGTCATGCGCCCCAGCTGCATCAGAGAAAGTCTGGACCTGCCACACCATCCTCTCTTCTTGAAACCACATAGATATTCCATTGAAATCATCAAGAAAAGAGTGCCAAACACCCAAATCAGCTCTCACTGTCATAGACATCCGAATCCTGTGATGCAGCAACGTTGCACCAGAAAGGGCCAAGCAGCCTACAAAACATCCTATCCCCCGCACCACCCTGCAAGCAAAGGTCAAGAAGCCGAACAGTTTCTGCATCTTCCAGAGCTCCACACGCATCACTTCCTCCAAAAAGCCTGAAACTCCATCACCTTCCGTCAAGGCAGGTGTGCAATCATGTGAACCATGTCTAGTTCAATCCCCAGAAAAAACAGTGTTGTACAAGGGATCTCTGTTTTCTCAGGAGCCAAGGGCACCCCAAATTCAGCAGCCATAACCTCAAACTGACGGAGCACCATACCACAATCACATGTACCCGCTTTGCCGACAAACAAGACGTCATCCAGGTATACCGTAGCTCCTGCATGTCCGCTGCCCTTCACAAAGACCCATTGCATGAAGGAGCTGAAGGCCTCAAAACAGGAAATGGCGCAAACCACAGACAACGCCCTGTCAACGTAAATAGCCCCATCAAACTGCATCCCCAACAAGGAGAAATCCCCTAGGTCAATAGGTAGTAAACAAAATGCAGATTTGATGTCGCATTTTGCCAAACAAGCCCCCTGCCCGTATTGATGGACCAACGCCACTGCATAATCCACTGAAGCATACACCACTCTAGTGTCTTCTGGAGCTATGAAGTCATTGACCGACGTACCCTCTGGCCATGACAAGTGTGTATCAGCCTGTACTCCCCTTCCTGCTTCTTAGGCACTACCCCAATGGAGAAATCATGAGGTCTGACATGGGCCAGTCAAAGAACGGGCCTGCAATCCTCCCTTCCTTCATTTCCTTGCACAATGTTTCTTTCACTATATCTGGCAGCTCCTTGTTTGATTGCAAATTGGCAGCCCATCTGCGACCCATAGGTCCCTGATACCCCAATGAAAACCCTTCTCGAAACACTCCTTTTCAATCTCAATGCCACATCCACCTCTGGATACCGTGCCAGCCAGGGCAACATTGCCTCCAAGTTAATTGGCGTAGGAGCCCTTTGGACCAGCACGACTCTGCTGTCCCTGCCTCTTCCAGCCTTCCACTGTTCTGCCGGGCTGGCCAGGGTAAAGGTCTGTGTAATGGTATGTCTACCTCCGCACTTGGAGCATTTGTGCTTGAATCTACATGGTTTCCTGTTGCAGAACCCCTTGTTGTAGTTCCAACACGCCCCAGGTGTCCCCCCAGCTGAATTACTTCTGGCCCCAGTGTTAACTGCACTACCCGCCCCTTGCTGGGTGGGACGCGGCTAAAAGGACTTATAAGTAATAGGTAAACCACTTACAGTATGAGAGGATGCCGTAGACTGTGTGGATGACATTCACTGCATCCATAGCTCATAATCTACGTCACCCCACGATTTGTTCTGGATAACACTGACTCGTGCCCTGAACTCCTCGTCATACCTGAGCCATGCAAACCCCTCAAAGTGCATTTGTGCCTTCCTAATGACATCCATATATTTAAACAAGGTGATTGCCCTGTCAGGATATTTATTGCAATACACGCTGGTGTATATTAAAACCGCTGACATCCATTTTTCCATGGTAATAGGCACCCTGGGTCTGCTAACTCCCATTCCTCTCCCTTTGATCCCTGCTTGGCCTGAATATCCCTGTGAAAAAGCTTAAACATGTCCACATATTTGTGTTTCAAAATCCTATTCTTTGTTTTGTCAGATAAATGGGACCCCAGCAGCATAGCCAGCCCCATATAAGATAGCCGCCACCTATGCTCTGGCTCTTCCTTGGCCTCCTTACTCTCGTCCGCGCAACTCGCTGTCAGCTCTGCTGTGCTACCTTCACCTGGTTTCCCCTCCGTTGCCCCTTGTAACAATGACTCTTTCCCAATAGCCCCGTCCCCCAGTCCAATGGACTTGCATGGCTTTTTTTTTTTTACCAACTGCCCCCGCCCCCCACCTTTTGCATCCCACATACCCCACCAATCTTCTTTACCTGCTGGGATACCCGTATCCTTCTTCTGCTGCCTGGCACCGGTCCCAGCTGTTTCCTCCGCCCTTCCGTGCCACCAATCTCAGCCCTCGCCTGCTGCAATGTGTCTACACCTGCCGTTTGGGCCTCCTCCTCAGGCGCTGGGATGCTCCTCTGACCATACCCCACATTCTCACCACACCTCACCTTCCTCCAATGCATCACTCTCACCATCGTCATCCAACTCCAGTTCATCCTGACACTCAAACGTATCAACCACCAACAGAATGCCCACATTCCCACAATGTAGAAAAGCCTGCATTAAACCCCCGTATTTCTTCAAACCAATGCCCACGGGCTGTCATACTCCCTGTTGGTAACGCCATCATTTTATCAGCTCCAACTGTGCGCCTTGAGTCACTGTGCACCCGGCTGCACCAACTAGGGGTGTCGCCGCCAGAAACTGATCCTTAATCCCCTTTTACTCCTTTAGCCTGCGACCCTTCTCCCCCTCCTCAGGTACCCACAGCCAATGTCCCGCGGGCCCTGACCCTCTATGTCGCTCTGATGACCACCCTTACCTGACGCCCCTTTCACCTTCTCAACCTGCTGCACCTGCTCAGCCCCTTGGTTCCTGTCACTGCACAACGTCTCCCATAAAGCCTCTCCACTGCCCTACGCTGCTCCCTGATTCTGGCCTTCCAGATCCATCACCAGCCCACTACCTTGCCTGCCCCCCAGGTTAGTCTGATCTCTGCTGCTCTGGGCCTGAAGTCCCCCCTACTGCCCTGCAACCCTAGGGTCTCACGGCCGCCAAACCCTCACCTTCTCACCCTTTGCTACCCCCAGACGTGCCCGCACCTTACCTGACACCACATCCTCCATCCCCTGCCTGCTTTCTCTTGCCTCCATAGCTTAGGGCATAGGCTACCACCCCCAACAAACCTGCCCCCTCCCACCCACACTTAGGTCCAGGGGGCCCACCCTCTCTGTGCTCCCACAGCCCCTGCGCCCTGTCCTTGTCCCCCCCAGTGAAACCTGATCCTGGGAAGCCTCTGCCCCCCCACGAGGGGCCTGTCTGCCCGCTCCACTAGGTCCAGCCTCCTCATCCTCCTCCCCCATCCCCCCAGCCAACCAAAGGCTTCTACGCCGTCCTGCCTGTAGCAATGTCCCCCACCCCAGGGGAAACTACCTTCCCTTTACCCCCTTTAGCTCTGTAGCCACCCCTCCCTTTTAGTAGGGGATACATGCTGCGACTGCAGCTGCTACGCCCCTTGAGGCTGCTTGGATCGATCACTCCATTAGGACCCAGGTCTCCTCTAACACGCCGGGCCACAGCAAATCTGCGTGCCTGGCCGCTCCCAGATTACGTAGTGCGGCCCGCACTGCCTTGTGGTCAGGCCTTAATCCTTTTTTAAGTGTGTCCCAGACTTTTAGTGCTTAACGTGTCACAGATGTGTGACCGCACTCACCACTTTGCACATGCCCGAGCATGCGTATTATGCGCTTGTGTCTGTACTCACCGTTCCCCTCACTACCAAAAGGTGAGGAACGGCTGCAGACCCAATAATCCCGTAATCGCCCTGCAACTCGACTGACCTACCACTTCCCCGGAGCCCGCAAAATCTCTGTGCACTCGCACTGCCCGAGAGCCAGAAGAGGATGTCACTTCCTCCTCTTGCTCCCTTTAACCCCATTACCCACGTGATCTCCACCCCTCGCCCCAACTGACCCAATCCTGTCATCCCACCTCTGTAAACCTGGGAATGTGTCAAAACTGTACCCCTCCTCAGGGCAGGGCGCAACAAGGAGAAATATCTTTATATCTTTTCCTCTTTCTATGTGTGCTGCATTTTGCCTCATATGTGGAAAAAGGAAAATGCCTCTCTAAATTATTTTTGTGCAGAAAGGTATCCCTTCCTGCACAAAAATAATCCTGCCAACAACGCAGACATCATTGGACCATGGTGCAAGCGTGCCTGCGTTGGCACTAGGCAGCGATTTGTGCACCAGCATAGGGGGAAAGGGCAGAAATGCAGTGCATTTCTGCAATTTCAAAAAGGCATAGGGCAGTGCAGCAGAAAGGCTTGTGGCGCTGCAGTACGCCAATTCCTAGTAAATATACCCCATTATTTTCAGTTCTGTTCTTGCTGTGCCTTTAACCAGTTTCTGTCATTGAAAATGGATGGCTAGATGAATTGACTGAAAGACAGATGCGGGCATATATTCATATGTAAAATATATGCATTTAAATTAAAGGAGTGTTTCAGCAAGAATTAAACAAATTAACAAATTATACTCCTAAACCTCAGCTTCGTTCTTTGAAGATGAATGCCACTTATTCCAGTGCGACTAATAAGAGAAAAGTGCCCTTGTGACATTAACTTAAAATATTTCTCTTTGCAGTGTTCCGAACTTGATAAAATTTGATAGAACGCAGAGTAGTCTCAATTATGAATAAATTAACTAAGTTAGTAACAGGAGAAAGATATGCAATTAAGGCAGCGTTAATTGAAACTGGAAACCCAGCTGCATGCATGTAAAAGATGAATTACTCGAGCAGCGATGCAGATGTTGGGGAAATGTGATTGTTTTGCGCTGAGAGTACAATGTGTATAACCGTGACTAACTCAATGTCCATTCTCTAACACTGTGTCACTGGGGTGTGATATTAAATAGAGCAATAACATGAGGCGAAATATCCCGAAGGAAGACTAGCCTCCCTGGATATTTGAATTAGTGCTGTCTGGTACCTAACAATTGAACATTCTACTTATCAAAGAACACAGAATAGAGAGCCAATGACAGACAACTGACAGATGGCCCAGAAACATTAGCCAACACATACTGAATGAGCCATGGAAATGCTGCCAGGTACAGCAAAAGTAAACGCACGTGCTTTGCACTAAAACAAAGAGTCTTTAAACGATTCTAAACACCTACATTCTAAGAAACTAGTAAGACCCATGATCTAAAACTTAGTAAAAAAGAAAACTCTTCTGAGTGTTAGTTCAGTTGAAGATATAATTGAATTTTATTTAGATGTGCTGTAAGAAAAATTGGTGCTTGGCTTGTGAATGATGGCCATAACTGAATATCAGACACTACAACATATGCCATTACAACACATGCCTATACCACACATGCAATACAATCTTTACCTTTATAACTCATTGCATAACGGTGTGGACCTTTGCCACACATTTTTGTGTATGTGTGTGTGAACACCCCGCATATATATTTATATATATAAATGTATATATATATGTATATATATATATATATACACATATATATATAGGTCCTTCCCACCATCGTACTCCTCATCAACACTGACACGGCTGCACAGAGCAGGAACAGGATGCTTCACAGTCGAGTCATGGCGAATTTCATTATTTATTATGTGAACGCCAGACAATCCAAAGGATGCAGAACAATTTAAAAATAGGACCGACGCATTTCTAACTTAGGATAATTACATCCTGGCCCCCATGTTGGAATGGAATATGAATTATATATACCTAAGAGTTGGAGTACAGGGTTGCAATATAAGGACAGACATCCATATATGAAAGGTAGAAATGTGAGTGAGTTGAGTCAACGATGTTTAAGAATATATTATGCACTTTATTTGAGGATGTTTACATATGCATTGACTCAACAATGTTTACGGAGATGTTATGCAATTTAATTGTTTGATGATGTTTACATATGCCTTATGCACTTTAGGATGTACTTTAGGAAAAAATTAATTATAGATTTTTTGGGGGGAAATCTATATATACTTGGATGTAAGACTAATACATATATTATGCACCTTAGAATATTATGTGTTTTAGGAAATATGCTATAGTGCTTTAATAAGGAATTGTGAATCAAATATGATATTTTGAAGGACGAATTATTGACATGAAATATATGTGTATGTATTACCATAATATATGTACGAAAGTGTGTGAAAGAAATTGCAGAGTCCATTACTCAGAAACGTTTTACAGGAAAGGGATAAAGGAGGAAGGCACAAAGGAGAGAAAAGTGCTATATGCAAGGAAATAAAGTGCTATATACAATGTTCTTCTATGTCCCTAATAACTCATAATTCATCAAATACCCAAGAATTCCTATATATCCCTATTGAGGGAGAAAAAGGAGCATATTTAGATTTATCATCGATTGCAGCTCAAACATAAAGGAAAAGAGATAAAAGAATAAAGGAACAAAAGAGAAAGGTGCTATGTTAGGAAATAAGTGCTATATATAATGCTTAGGTATGTCCCTAGTAACTCATAATTTATCATATATCCCAAAATTTCAAAAGCATCCCTATTGTAGGATAAAGGGAGCACATCCACACTTATCATCAATTGAACTCATCCAGACGGGAATGGAGATAAAATTATATGTGGAATGCTCTGGTATGTCCCTAATAACTCATAATTCATCACATACCTAAACATTCACATATATCTCTACTGAGTGAGGAAAATAGCATATCTATAGTTATCATTATATACAACTCATTAAGCTATATCACAGAGGAGATATAACAGAGAGGCACCCAATAGAGAAAGACGTCAGATCATAAATGAACATATAGTTCGGCATCGGAATTGTGACCCCATGGGGTTTCTGTACCAAAAGATAAAATGAGCGATGATCCTTGTCTCCCTAGATCTTCCTCTCTGTCACCACCTCTTATGTAAACTCTAATATGTTTTATTCTGTAATATACAAAAGTTGCCAATGAATCCTCATGATGTTGTTCAAAGTGGCAAGCCATGGGGTAATTCTTATCTCCACTGGTAACTGCCCTCACATGTTGTAAAATTCTCATTTTCAATTACTTAATTGTACTCCCCACATAGAGCATGTCACATCCACATCTGAGGACATATATTACATGGTCTGTGTTGTAGGTAATTCTATCATTAATTGTGACCATTTGACCCTCAAACGTCTGGTAGCTTTTACAATTGAATCCATAGCAGCAGGCTTTACAAGAGCTACATTTAGTAAAGTCTTTCACATTGTTAGATAACCAATCTTTATCACATTTGACACTATCAGAATGACTAGATGTCAACAGGTCTCCCAATGATTTAGTTTTCTTCGATGTTATCTGGTGTCCAATCTGCACCACGTCTCTTAAGTTTTCATCCATACTCAAGACGTGCCCATTTTTTTGCAGTACTTTTTTGAATGGTAGATTGTGTCATGCTATATTTAAAAAAAAAGTCTCTTTAAATTATTGTCCTTTTCATTCACATAAATATGTTGTGGGCATAAGAGTTGCTCCCTCGTTTTCTCACTGGCTCTTCTTTTTGCATTCTCCAGAATGCACCTAGGATAGCCTCTCTCACTAAACAGTTTAAGAAAGATGCATATCTCCTTGTCAAATTGTTCATCAGTTGAACATATCCTCCTTACCCTCAACATCTGACTGTACTGGATGCTCCATTTATGAGCATTTGGATGGCCACTATTCACATGTAACAGAGCATTAGTAGTAGTTGGTTTCCTATGTATTTGCGTTGTCAACTGATTATCTTCACATTTAATTTCACATCATAATAGTCACAATGGGCCCGGCTCCAAGTGCTTGTGAATTGGCGATTGAGGTCATTACGATTCAACTTCTCAAAAAAAGAGTTCAAATCAGTCTCATCCCCTTCCCACAGAACGAAAAGATCATCTATAAATCTTGTCCACAGTGTGATCTTTTGGAAAACATTCCCATTCTCTTCAGCCCAGGCCACCTCCTTCTCCCACCACCCCATGAACAAATTTGCATAGGTGAGGGGGAAAAATAAGTATATATGTGTGTGACACTGTGTACACACACATGTATATGTTTTACTTTTTTCACTCCTAACCTCTCTTTACCTCTTCCCACTATGAACCTTAAATTTACCCCTCCTTCCTTTTATCTCTACCCTCCCATAAACCCCAGGGACAGCATCGCTGTTTAATCAAGCGTTACCCGATATAGTGGCAGAATGCTGCCTTCACAAAGCTAATTTAACAGTTTTAGGGGATCCGAACCTTTGTTGTGATGAAGCAGGGTGTGATACAGCCAACAGGTTAGGCTAGGATTTAGATGCACTGCAGTTAAGTCAAATGTTTGCGGGCCCTACTCATATCCATAGTCATCTATTAGACCCTGTGTTTTCTAATCTCTCAAACTGGTTCACAGAAGCTGTTATTCCTTTATCATGGTCAGATCAACATATAATCCCCCCTGGGCTTGAGGTTCCAGATGGAACAACAAAGCAGTCCCCCCTACAAAAGCCCAGGTGACCGTGGTCAAAGTTGGATAGCAGGGAATGGGTGAGGGTACTCACTGAGTCAGCACTCACCCTAAAAATGGCACAACAGAAAGGCACAACATTTAAGAGAGTTGGATAAATAATTTCCACTGGACTGCTTGGCCGTTATAAAGCCTGTAAAGTTAATCAGATGAAAAACAAGGCCCCATGGTATACCCCTGAGCTGACAAAAATTACAAGGGAAACAAAAGAAGGGAAATGCAATGAAGAAAACATATAAAGATCCAAGTAAGACTTGATATATAACAGCCATAAGAGAATATAAACATGCTATTAGGCATGCTCAAAGGATCTTCTTCAAGGGAAAAAATGAGAACGCACCAGACTCTTCTAAAGGATTGTTTAAGAACTCTCTGATAAAAGTTCCCCATAGCACCTCAGACTTTCCATCATCTGAAGAATGATGCAATATGTCTGCCAAATTTTTCCAGGATAAGGTCCCTAAAATTCTCAATCTCCTTCCTGCATCAGCTACATCAAAGATTGAGTTCCCGACAAGGCCAGGGAACGGTCCTACGCTATCCTCATTCCCTGCACTCAACTTAGAAACCTTGGAGTCTATTTTAAAATCATCAAGTCTAGATCTCCTCTTCACCCAGCACCACCAGATATACTGATAAAAGGCAGAAGTGTCTTTATGCCTCCGTTAATGGCATAATTCTCTCAGCCTAGAAACAGGCAATGGTAAAACCACTTCTGAAAAAAAAGACAACAACTAATCCAACCTTGTTGGAAAATTATGGACCAATTTCACTTCTCCCAGTGCCAAATAAAATAGTGGAAAAACATATTGACAAACACCTATCCGATTTTTTCGAAGCCCACAACACTCTTCATACCATGCAAACAGGCCTCAGGTGGGGTAACAGTACAAAGACTGCTTTATTAGCTGCCACCTAGGAGTTGCGGACTATCCTGAATCAAGGTGGTTCAGGTGCTTTGATTATGTTAGACCTGAGTCTGGAGTTTGCTACCATGTCTCATTCCACCCTCATCCAGAGGGTGAAGGAAGTTGGAATTAGGGAGCATGCCAGAAAATGGCTTGAAGCTTTTCTGGTGAACAGCTTCCAGGTGTGCAAGGAGGCCTTCTCCTCAGCGGTCTTTCCGCTTATATGTGGGGTTCCACAGGGATCTTCCCTGAGTCCCACGCTTTTTAATATATGGATGTGCTTCTCTTGACAGAGATTGTTCAATCGTACAGCCTAGATATTATGTCATATGCTGATTACACGTAAATTATCATGACCCTCAGTCCAGACACTGGTCATAGTCGCCCCAAGTCTGCCAGTGTCTAAGGGTGGTCACTGAGTGAATGTCAGCTAGCTTCCTAAAACCTAATAGATGGATGATGCCTGGCCACAACACACAGGGGATCATCCTAAACCGACCTAGGCAATAAAGAGTCTCGGCTTTTGGATAGATGACAAGCTTAACATGGAAATGCAGGCCTGGAAATTGGCGGAGTCCTGCTTTAGTATTCTAAGAACTCTTAGAAAAGTACTGCACTGGTTACCTCCACGCACTAAGACAGTGGTGGTGCAAGGCCTAATCTGTTCCAGACTAGACTATGGCAACTCCCTTTATATAGGGAGTCCAAAATATGTCATCTAAAGACTTTAAGTAGTCCAGAATGTTGCTGCCTGTATTCTATATAAAATCCCCAAACATCAAACTGCCTGCCCAGCACTGGTAGCCTTGTATTGACTGTGAGTTCAGAAAAGGACCCATTTCAAAGCCCTATGTATTTCCCATAGGATAATACATGGTAGAGGCTCTCTTATTATGCAGAAATTTATCTCAGCCTATGTCCCTGGGAGACCACTCCAATCAGAGACAACTGGGCTTCTGACAGCACCCAAAATCAGGAGAGGCAGATATGGTGGCTGCTCGTCTGCATACCTTGTACCCAAACTTTGGAACGTCCTCCCTGTGGACCTGACATTTCAACAGTCAGAAGTGAGGTTCACAAAGCTTCTTAAAACCCATTTGTTCTAAAGTCCTGCAATTCTCCAGGGTACAAGTGATGCTTTGGCTGATGTGGTTCTGTTAGAGCGCAGACACCTGGTTGGGTAGCTACATGCTCTACAAAACCCATCAGAATAGAATAGAATTATCCCTTTACCTCTACCCACACCTATGCCCTAAATTTATCTTTAAGTCCTTTTACCTCTTAGTTACTTATGCCTACTACCACTCCTAGGGTAAGGCAATCAACCAAGACTCTCCAGTCATCTCTGCTGTAGGTTTTTCCATTCTGACTCCACTTGTAACCCATCTCCTTGCAGTCAGCCTCAAGGCATCGGAGCCAGGAGTTTCTTGGCCTTCATTTTTTCCTTTTCCGTTGAGGGTTCCAGGTCAGAGCTTGCCTGGTGGTGTTTGATAAAGCTTGCGGAGGGTGTGACCTATCCAGCCCCAGCGTCTTTTCATAATTTCTTCATGAGCAGGGATTTGGAAAGTCCTCTACCCACCCCTAAATACTAAATGTACCCTTACCTCCCTTTATCTTACCCTTCCCATAACTCTAAAATTACTCTTACTTCCCTTTACCTCTACCCACCCCAAACCCTAAAATGACTTGAACTTGTTTGCCTTTACTCATCCTAAACATTAGATTTACCCATACCTCCCTGTACCTCTACCCACTCCTAAACCCTAAAATAACCCTTATCTCGCTTTACTCCTGCACATCCTTAAGCCCTAGAATTTACCATACCCCTCTTTACCACTTCACACACCAAAACCCTAAAATTACTCCTTCCTCCCTTTATCACTAACCACTTCTAAACCTCAAAATCACTCTTACCTCCCTTAACTTCTATCCTTTTACCCTCTTCAAAAATATTAAGAAATCGGTTATTTAAAAAAAATATTCACCTGGTATGGTACTGTGTGGTAAAGGATGTGTGGTAGATGTGAAAACCTATACTCTGTACTTACCTGTGTGGTATTTACACACATAGTAATTTACTGTGTGGTAAAAGATGCATGGTAAAGGTTATATACCACACAGCAGTATTAAAAAATGAATATATATAAACTTTGGGTCTTTAGTGGGAAATATTTAAAGTTTTTTTCACAATTTGCCATGATGATTTGTTACTAGTTTTGTCATACAAACTTTTTTAAATGACTTATCACAGGATTAAAAAAAAAAAAATCTTTAACCCCTATTTATGAACTGTTAAAATGTTAGACCTACGGGCGGGAGCTGAAGAGAAAACATCTTTGTAAATTACTTTTGATGTTAGATGCTGCAAGAAAGCTTTTGTCTTAGCACCTGTTATGATCTGCAAATCTCAAGCTTATATGCTGACAAGGTTTACTTAGTCCTCTGATGATCTTAGGTTGGTAAATTAGATACCAATGTTATTAGTATTGTTAGTATTATTGCTGTTGTTATCATCTTTATTAATTGTAATATCAAAAACACTGATAATAATTCCAATGCTAGTAGTAGTTTTATTGAGTTATTATTATTATTATAATAATTATTACTACTACCATTATTATTTAGTATGATGTCCGTGGAGGACTAAAATAATTTGCCATTACCGAGTTTGCTGCACAAAAAAGCTTCTTGATCTATAAAACAGCACAACAGAACAACAACTCACCAAAATACCAAGAGTAGTGATATTATGCACCATATGATTTCTGATAGGCTCACCAGGTTGATCCCACGTTTCACGTAAGCCCTTTAACAGCCACCTATTTCTGCTGGGTATGTAGGGGTTAATCAAGCCTACAGAAGAAAACCATAGCTCTGGTTGCTGTTTATTTTCGGTTCCCGATACTGCCTTCTTGAAACCTCAGACCAGGCTTCTCAAGTGCTTTGCCACAGGTGACAAAGTCAAGACAGGGGTAGTAGCTGCTGGTCCTGGATACCCCTATTTGCTATCCATGCAGACCACTACAGTGCAGTTTTAATAGTGCAGCTTTTCTGGAGAGCTTTTCATCGTGTAAAAGCAGTGCAATAAATGACAAGCCAAGATAATAAAAAAAGAATCTGGGACTATGGGACAAAGGAGAACTCACACTAAAAACAAAACCTTTCTCACCTGATCTAGACATAAGATTCTGTTGGACCGTTCCATTTGCATCTTCATTTTCCTGACCAATAATGTTGAAACAGAAGTTCATCAGATCTGCTGTTTCATCACTTCCTGTGTCAGTGACAATGACAAAGGTTCTCCTCTAGTTGTGAACACAGCTAAGCTCCATCCTTTTCAATAAAAGTATCAGCAAAGATGCTGTGATGACTTATCTTAAAACAAACCTTGTTGTGGTTAATATAGGTTTTCTTCATCATTGGCATATCAAGGAGAACCTGGCAGGATTGAAATGTCTTTGATTTACATGCAGTTCTACAAAACACACATTTGCAGTGCTTCCACTGTATGGGCTGGCACAGATTACCGACAAGCAAACATGAAGGAATTTAAGATACTTCCTCATATCATGGCAATGGTTATGTTTTTAGAAGCCACGAGGCAAGTAAAAGCCTTGTAGATTCGGCCCCAACAACAATTTAGGCCGACCTTTAGGCCCCTCAAACATATAGGGCCTGATTACAACTTTGGAGGAGGTGTTAATCCGTCCCATAAGTGACGGTAAAGTGACGGATGTACCACCAGCCGTATGACGAGTCCATTATATCCTATGGAACTCGTAATACGGCTGGTGGTGGTATATTCGTCACATTTGGGACGGATTAACACCTCCTCCAAAGTTGTAATCAGGCCCATAATGTATAATCGCTAACTGGAGACTCTTTCTTGCATTCTCTCCTGTAGTTACTTCTGTGTCATCTCCTAGAAAGCGAGTGCTCTGGCCCAGGATTCCATTCCCCCTATATATTGAAATTATCTGATCATTTAAAGTTGCGTGAAAAGCTTGGGAACTTTGTTCACTTTGTGAACATTTGTTCTACTCCTGCCAGCTGTAATGGAGAACCATTTTGGATGAACATCATCCAATTTAAAATGCTCCAAATAAATAGAACATATGAGAGAAACTTGATTTTTCATGAATTAATCAAAATGCTAATTATTGTACAGATTAAATGCCACCAAGGCGGGGACAGTAACTAGAAATGATGGTTCCTTCAACACGTAGAACATTATTTACCCAGTTTAGATTGTGGCTGTTTCCACTGGGCCCTTAAGCTGCTAAATGGAGTTTTACGATCTTTTTGTGCACATTGTCACCCATGGTATCAGCAAACTGTGTGACAATGTTGCTATTTTTTCTTTTGCCCTTAATAGTGACTACTGTGTTTAAACTGGAATACACCTTTAAAGTAAAGGTGCTGAATTAATTATCTGGGAGATTTGTAAGTAATGTGGCCAGTCTCCCACGTGAATATAACATGACAACGTGCATTAATACAGCCTGGAAAATGAGAATTCATTAGCATGAGATACTGTTCTGGTGGTATATTTTCTAGGTTTACAGCAGAAAGACTCTAGCCTTTGAACTACTTCTGTACACAATTTAGAGCGTTAATTTTTAACGTCCCTGTATTGATTATGATTTGCTAAATAATAAGCACTGCCTGATTTGAAGGGAAGGAGCGCAATAATTGCATTTGCCATGTCTTTTTTATCATTGTAGTCGTTATTGGATCAGCTTTGATATGACACTCAGCAAAACAAGCTACTTATGGGATTTAGGACAATCAGATTTGCTGTGTGATTTAAAAAGTATACAGACAATTTGTGGATAATGTAGATATGTGGTATGTATATAAACTTGGACCTAGATTTAAGCTGGCCTAGCGCCATTCCAATGCCACATTAGAATCATTTTTATGACGCTAATGTTGCGTTGGAAGGCCAAGAACGTTGCGACATATTGACAAAGTGGCGAAATGCTTGCATTGTGCCACTTTGTAACCCCTTGCGGCAGGCATAATGTATGCAAAGGGGGGGAGTTTGGCGCTAGTAGGGACAAAAAAATGGCGCAAAGAAATCTAAGAGATTTCTTGTGTCATTTTTATCTTCATTTTTTACCGCCTTCTAAGAGTAGGCGTTAAAAAGATGCTCCGATTCTGTTCAATGGGCCTCTAGGTGCTTTGGAGGATTAATCCTGCAAAGCGCTGGACTAGCGTAAAAAATTATGACGCTAGTCCCCCTGACTACCGCCATGGTGTGCCATATTTTAAATATGACGCACATATGGTGGTGTAAGGGGGACGGCAAGGGGAGCAAGAAAAGTGGTCCTGCACAAGGTGCAGCACCACTTTTTCATAAATCTGCCCCTAAGTTGTTCAGCCTGTCTGCTGCTGTTGGTCATGTCTGCAATTTGTCTCCCAAATAATGCCTTTCATAAACCTACGATGCAACAATCAATCAGTTGCCACATAAACTAACTTTTTGTACCACAGAACTGTAGGTATGTACAATATTTCACGTTGAAATGTGATTTTCTTGCTTTATATATAAATTAATAAAATGCATTTAAACCTTGCATCCACTCATGGAACACAACCCTTTGTGGGTAATTGCTTGTATATTATGCTATTCATTATTTTATTTTATTTGAATGTATAAACATATTAACTTGGAAAGAACTCATAGGTGTATATTCACTAAGTATTTTGTTTAATTTGCGTCATGACTGCTTTGTGGCTAATCATCTTCGAGATTCATTAAATACGTAGAACATTATTCTTGCGATTTCTTGGATTGTTTCAATGTGAAGTGTTAATTTCCACCAGAATGAACATTACCTGCTACAATTAGACTATTTGTAAATAATGTATACACTACCAATGAGGGACAGTGTGTGTGTGAAGCACGTTGCTTTGTTCTTCTAGAAAATGTCAATCCTTCCACCGCTATGCATGCTGAACATTTCAAAGGTGGTACTACATTTGCACCCAAAGAACTGTTGGTATTTCAGAAGGTGCTACAACGTTATATTTAATCCGAAATTTGACAATGCACACCGGCGCCCTTGTAAACCAGTACAAGGCGTATTTATATGGGGCTGGGCCACAAACAAATACACTCCACCCACCCAACTGCAGGCACCATTTCTATTAATGAAAACGCCTAATTGGAACTGCCATTTCACTGATAAGTTCCACAAACACCTTACACGGTAAAGCATTACAGCTCTGCCAGTAAACTAAGACTTTCACGTCACCATGGGAAAAAAGGTTCGCCACGCAGTAAGTCATTGAACATATGAGGTAAACAATTCATTATAAAGCACGGCTTTCCATTTTTGTGATAACTGTTTAAATGGCCATAAATTCCAGAATGGGAGGGAATCACCACAGTCACAAAAGCAATATCCCTCTCCTGCTGGGAATTCATTTATTTTATAGAAACTTGACAGCTTCAAACCCCAACTTTCACTGAATGCCATGCCATTTGGATTAGCCTTGAACATCAATCTCATCATCAAGGCGCAAGGAAAACATTGCTGAATGGCAAAAACAGACACCCTTGCACCAACTCTCTGTTTCTTCCAGGAAGCAACTTCAGAACAGCTGTTCAAGCCCTCTTATTCTCGCATCTAGATGGTGGCAACACCCTGCTCAATGGTCTCCCATTCTCCACACTGACAGCCCCTAAGTATATCCTGAACACAACAGCATGTCTCATCCACTGCCAAATAAAACATGGTCACACCACCACTGGCTTTCTTTCAGTGGCTGCTGGTGACATTTGAATGTGGTTGGGGCATAAATATTGTGCATTACTTTTATGTACTGAGAAGAGTGAGCAAGCTTAATGGACAAACATGGGATCTAAGGATCCTCATTCTGAAAAAAATGGAAAAAAGTTGGGCAAATTGTGCATTGTAAAGCAAATTAATTTACTGAGAAGTGAAAGTGTATTAAGCAGTGGGAATGTGTAATCCTGAAATCTCAAACACATTAAAACTGCCCCATATCTTACTGCATTAATGTATTCAGCGCTTACTGTAATGTGCAAATTGTACAATACAACAACTTCAGGTCCTTTAAAGTGCATGTTTGCTCAGTGTCTTGTACTGCATGAGGCATCAACTTTGGAAGAAAATGCTCTACCCAGGCTTCGGGAAGCAGCCACAGCTGCTTGCTGGAATCAGTCTTAAAGAAATATGTGAGGACAGGTCTTTACATGGGATGAAAAAAGTGGGTGCTCTATAAAAGGGAACATGTAAAATACATTTCTGTGATTCTCATAGTGTGCCACCGTCTGGTATTTTGTTTTTTCGGAGATGTTACTGCATCCAGTTATATAACAGAACACCTGACATACACCTGAAGCCTACCAGCACTTTTGTCTTTGTTAACAGTTGTTAGCTGTTTAAGATAAATGGGTAACAGCAATGATTTGTTATAAATAATTAACATTGGACACGTTTTTATTCTGAAATTGTGAGGCTGTGAATTAAGTATTATTGAGGCTTGTAAATGGAGTATTAACCTTCGTTTATGTGCGCTTGATGTTAGACATGTTTGCCCTTTTTCTCTGTGCATCTAGTCCATCTTCAACCTCATCTCTTTAATCTTAAGCAGCCACTTTTCACTCTCTCCAAAATGGACTCCCTCGCACCTCCCTAACTTCACGATCCCAAACATACACCACACTTACTCACATTTAAGCACTTTATTTTCTTTCACTTTATATTTTGACTTTTGTGTACACCCTTCAAACACATTTACACAGAATTTCAATTGGAACTGGAATACATGGCCATTGTTCTCTGTGCTCTGCACAGAAGTCATCCCACTAATAGGCACTTTGCTTTGTGTTCAGTTCCCAATGAAAGCCCTTCATAAGCACATGGCATGACATAA
Source organism: Pleurodeles waltl (assembly GCF_031143425.1). Classification (NCBI taxonomy): domain Eukaryota; kingdom Metazoa; phylum Chordata; class Amphibia; order Caudata; family Salamandridae; genus Pleurodeles; species Pleurodeles waltl. The sequence continues at coordinate 657,657,264 of NC_090447.1, forward strand.
GTATGCACTCTACAGGAGTAATACGATGCACAAAAAATACAGAAACACAACATGATGAAATAGTTAACACTCTTGGGGAATGCAAGATTAAGTAAAACATGTTAAATAAAAGAGGAACTAACTCACTGACATGCATTATTACCTTATCCTTTCTAACATTCATTGTTCGGAAATCAATCTGTGTTTTTGGCACTAATGTTAAGGGCATGCAGCTGCCACACAGCATTTAACTATCTTTATTATAAGCTCATATTTCTCTATTTGTGCTTGTCTCAGATATCTGGATCAACTTTGCAAAGGGACAAAAACCCTGCAACCAAAGCCTTGGGTGTCACAGCAGGTGGTAGGGGAGATTAGCGTGAGCATGGGTCTCAGCATAATATACATAACACAAGACTAGCATTATAATACTTACCATTACTGAGGACAAGGCGCCAAATCACACATGCTTCCATTGAGTTCTATGTGACGAATGGGAATGGTGGGATCTATGCCTGTTAATGACAGACTGGCTTCACACAAGGATGCAGATTTTAATTCCCGAAACCATGATGCTGACAGTCACTAGGTTACAATGGGTACCACCATAGACTACAATGGCAATGAGGGCTTTGGAAAGGTAAGCCCTGCATTCAGCATCACATTGCAGAAAGTTGATTTACTGCCTGGCTTCTATCTCCTGCTTCAGAGTGAGGAGTGGCAGGCAGCCTGGGATAGACAGTCCAGACTTAAATACATTAATTTGTTTAGAGAAACAATGACATCTCTAAATAAATAAATCTATTTAATATTTCTTGAGGTAAAAGAGAAGGAATTTCAGAGGGATGCAGCCCCAGAGCCCTAATAGAGAACAAGCCCCTGCTTCCGTTGCTGTCCCACGCCATCTTCAATACCTGCTGCAATATATACAAAACCACCAGGAACAACACCCTGCTTACCTAGAGAACAATCCTGCATTCTTTGGCAGCTCTAGGCACACCACAGCCATGACATGATCAGACTGGAGACTAATTAAATTATAAAACAGAAAAGTAAAACAGTATGCCTTTTCCATCTATGCATCCAGGACCTGGAAAACAATGCAGTAACAATCCAATAACTAGCTACGTCTCCTATCACTTGACTGTATGCTTGCCTTTATCTCTGTGGAGCACTTTGCTGCCTTTACGGCTATGTATGCGCTGTACAAATACTACAAACATACATGCATACATACAAACATACAAGCATGTTCAATCATCCAAAAACTGTATGTCTGGTCGATTCAGTGGACGCACTGCACAGAAATATTTTTTACCACAGGAATGTATTGCCTCCCTGGAACATCAGACAGTTGCCGCACAAATGTACATTTACCTTCACCCACCATAGTCGACTAGACCTTTTACTAATTCAGTTAGTGTTACTTTGATATACAAAACTGCGCTTGATACATCATGTGGATTTCGGACAAACATGGAAACTGTAAATCATCCAAGTTAAAATAAACCATCTAAAAATACTAACCTGAAAATACATTCGGAACATTTTTCAGGTAAAAAACTTATCTGGACATAAAACTCGACTATATTCGGAAATATAAACCAAATCACGCAATGCAAGAAATGCATGCCATAACCGATATTACACTACATATGAAGAAGATAACAATATGGCAGGCACCTCTTACAGTACTATACATTCTGCATAAAAGAACAAGGTACAAAAGTGCATACAACGTGAATAGGTATGGAATAAATATTACTTAGAAAATGCAATATAACGAAGAGCTAAACAGACCACCTGCATAAACACGTGAATAAGTAGTCCCACCCAAGATAAGGAAGCAACAATCCATTAAATGTTGAAATTCTCCAGAACAGAATATAAATCACGTGGAAAATTACAATAAACGATACTTCGGTTAGGTAACAACGTAGTTTTGCAGCTGCTTGATTGTTTTGAGGTAAATAGTTGTTAAGAAGAAGTATTTTATTGCAGTTCCATATGGCAATGACAATTTTTGGATTTACTGTCCGGTAAATAGCCCTTCTTTCTGAAATGTATATGTGTGGTACTCAAAGCTGCAAAAAATAGACCTTAGAAATATGTCCATTTCACATTTAATCGTAAGTAATAAGGAGGTTAATGTTATAGAAACAAACCTAAACTACTGTCTCTTATGCTATACAACCAACTTACCCTCCATGAAAAGTCTGCCACTTATTCTTGGTCAGTCCACCACTCCACAATCGGCAAAAAATGGGAAAAACTCTTAATTCACAAACGACTTTAAATTACCACCTCTGATCCAGGATCTGTGAATTCTGTCATGCCTCGAAAACACACTGGTCGCTCATCCACTTAACCTCCCCTGGCATCCAATCTTATGTAAGCAAATACATGAAATTATACATTGGCTACATAAAGTCCCTCTGCCTATGGTTGCCAAGACACCCAGCGTACATTACATGATCGAAGGTCACACCCAGTGTAGGGTGGAGCCACTCTAGAAAAATAACTAATTGCGCATACTCAAGATGGTGAGTAATATGTACTATTGTGAACCCCCCCCCCCCCCCCCACCCAAAATTCAACGTTGCCTCATTTTTAGCATGATGGTGTTTTTCATTCTAGCATGGGTCCACGCTGGGCGTCTGAAATGTCTTTATAAAATGGGGGTAACCCTGGATGGCAACCAGGTTTACTTTTTTAGAGTTGTTTGTGTGAGACCCTGGCAAATGTTAGTGAGGAATGCTAAATCTTAGGGCAGCAAGGGGACTGCCACCCATTAAGTAGTGTTCACAGAGGCCTTCTCACAGGTGAAACATTTCACTGCCCTCCACCTCCAAGCCTAGCTTCTTCCACTTAGTGGGATACCTAAAACAAATGTGCTACAAGCTGAAGAACAAGCTTTACAAACTTTTTGTCTGCATCAGATGAGTTCCCATAAAGTGTGAATATCAGAAAGGCAGGGCACACAATGTCAGATCATATTAGTGCTGCACCTTCACATAGCAGCAATGAGCATAGCATTTTCAAAAACAGCTGACTGAGTTTACTGGTCACTTTATTCGATTGTCCCATGTGAAGGGTGAAGTCACAGACTTTGGCAGTTACAAAGGTGGCCAGAGAAGGTACTGCTGGATGACTCATGTTCATTTCAGTGATGCAGTTGTGTGTTCTAGTAAGGTAGTTGAATGATGCAGATTCCGTGATAGCACGTGTCACAGATTTGTGCCAAGTGGGAAGGCCTCAGCTCTTGGGCTAGTTAGAAGGCTGTATGTGTCACTGACTAACTAATGGTGTTTGCTAGAAATTGGGTCTCTAATAGGTAGAGGTACACACCCTTGTTCAAATAGGGAACACAATCCAACTCAGGGTAAGTCACTACACAACCTAAATTATCCTGTGCTCACCCTGGTAGCTTGACACACAGAAGTCTTAACTTAGAAGGCAATGTGTAAAGTATTTGTGTCATAACTCAAACAGCAACACAGTGAAAACACCACAAAAAAGAAATCCACGCCAGTTTAGGAAAACAGATAATATCTATCTGAATCAAATAACACCAAAGGGACCAAAATCCAATATGCACAAGTCAAGCTAATACTTTTTAAAGGTTTAAATGAGTCTCAAACCTTAAGAATAAGTGGTTGTATCCTTGTAGCACACAGTACCTGGGATGCAACAAAAATAACTACGCATGGAGGCCGCAGAGGATGAGATGTGTTGAAAAATAAGATGCTACGTCCGATTTTCAGGCTCAGTACAGACAATCTGTAGTTTCTTTCCACTCTGAAAGGTGATGCGTCAATTTCCAGGAGCACAGCCTTGGTTCCTCACTGTGATTTGGGGATATTTTGATGCCCAGGGACGATGCGTTGAAAATACTTGACGTGCTGATAGAAAGGAGCAAGTGCTGCATAGATCCAGTAGGCGATGCAGCCATTTTTCTGGCAGCGAGGCAGGCGCTGAGTTGATTTCTGCAGATCTTGCGTCAATCTTCCAATGCAAAGGGATTTTCTTCTCTTTGGTGAAGTCTTTGTGACCCTGAGACTTCAGAACAGGAGGCAACCTCAATCCAAGCCCTTGAAGAGCACTTGTGGGGAAGGCAAAGCCAGGGGTCAGCAGGCAGCAAGGCAACAAGAGGGGGAGCAGTCCTTTCAGCAAAGCAATCCAGATGAGTCCTTTGGGCAGCCAGGGAGTCCCTCTGACAGGGTCCAGTTGTAGATCCAGAAGTGTCTGATTTGGTAGGGTCAGAGACCCAGTATATATACTAAAAAGTGCCTTTAAAGTGGGGAAAACATCAAAGAGTGGTTTTGAAGTGCACATGTTCCCCTTTCAGCCCAGCCCTGTCTGCCAGGAGTCCTGTGGGGGGGTTATCAGTCCTTTGTGTGAGGGCAGGCCACGGGCCATTGAAGTGTAAGTGAGAGCCCGTCCACCCTTCCTGCCAAGAGAAAACCAGGGGAGCTGTCAACCAGCACAGACCAGACGTGGATTAGAGAAAGGCTGTAAGGCACAGATGGCAGTAAGTGCAGGGAAATGTCTACTTTCTAAAGTTGGCATTTGTGAAATAGTAATGTAAAGTCCTACTGCACCAGTAAGTAGGATTCCTTACTACCATTCCAACCATACCAAATATGACAAGTCTACTCCACTCAGATCAGAAATTACCACTTAAAAGTATATAAGGCAATTTCCAAGGCTGGCCTATGAGAGGAGCAGACTTCACAGTAGCGAAAACTGACTTTGGGGGTTTTCACTACTAGGACATGTAAAATGTATAAGTACATGTCCTGCTGTTTACCTACAAAGCACCCTGATCAACGGGTTACATAGGACCTACCTAAGGGGTGGCTTATTTGTATGGAAAGGGGAAATCAAGGCTTGGCAAGTAGTTTCAACTGCTAAGTCAAAGTGGTAGTAAAACTACACACACTCATGCCTTGCAATGGCAGGCCTGAGACATGGTTAAGGGGCTTCTTATGTGGGTGGCACAATCAATGCTGCAGGCCCACTAGTAGCCTTTAAGTTACAGGCCCTGGGCACATCTAGTGCACTTTACAAGGGACTTATAGATAAAATAAATATGCCAATTGGGTATGAGCCAATGTTTACCATGTTTAGGGGAGAGAGCACAAACACTTTAGCACTGGTCAGCAGTGGTAAAGTGTACAGACTCCTAAAACCAGCAAAAACGATATCAGACAAATGGAGGGAGGCAGGCAGAAATTTGGGGGAAGCCCACCCTAACGCTGCCAGGTCTAACATTGCTTCAATACAACCCTTACAACAAAGATCTTCAAACTGTGGGGCGTGATTGCCTAAGGGTCCGTTGCTGCGTTCCCAGGGGGGCACAAATACCTCAGCAAGCACTTGAAACGAAGATGGCTCGGAATTTCAGGTTTCCAGGCTGTCTTCATTTACAAGGCGTGTTTGAAATGAATCCATCAAATACAACCTCTTTTTCAGGCAGAGGCACCACAAGCTCCGCATTAGCAATTCAGGCATTGTTGCTTTAAAAAAAAGTGCAAAAAAGTAGGCAACTGTGATCCTGAACACTGTAGTGGGGGGTTAAAGATGTGCCAAAAAAAAACAGCTAAATATTCTATAGGTATTTTGCTGTTTTTTCACCTTCAGACAAGTGCACACACCTTAAATGAAAAATAAATGTAAATGAAACTAATTAGTGGGAAATTAACTCTTTTAAGTTATGAAACCTTAATTGCGTCATGTGAATACTGCAGATGTCTGTTTGTGAAATCAAAAAGTCACAGAATTGAAACCTGGTTGGTGCAGTGTAGAACAGTGACTTGTGTATTTATTGTGGAATGAGCCAGCCTATAACAAAAAGTACTGTGCATATTAAGTGTTTATTATATAATTGTGCTACATACTGTATAGGATAGACTGTCAGAAACTGTGTTTGTGTTTAAGATAAAAAAGGACTTTAAAAAATACATATTAGTAATCGGAAGCCAGACAATGCCTGGCACAAATGTTTTTATAAGTCAATTAAATGGACACTTCTAAAACTCACTATCTTTACAATAAATTTAAAAAGAATACATCTTTGTCACCATAAATCTTCAAGTAATGTAACTCCAAAAACAGAATAGCCTATACCTGCTCCCAGCAAACCTTGCATTTGCCAATTGGCAAGTTGCACACATTTACATTCCTTTTAGATAGCTCAAAAAGGGGGCATATATGAGGACACTTTTTTTTAACAAATTGATAGAAACAGCTTCCTCAAGAATGCCCCAAGGAAGGTGGTAAGATATGTGGGCCTATTTTTATTGGGCTATCACTACCATTGGGGCAGCAGGTGCAGTGTTACTGGGGCAATCGTGGAAAGGTGCACTACACCCCAATTATGCATCTGGTACTAGCAAAATGGGGGATTGGGGGCCATTTTCTTTGCTAGCATTAGAGTACAGGTCACTCTTGCTCTGCTGGGAATAGGCACCAGGGGGCCGAGATGTGGGCCTTTTTCTCCTTTTTTATTTTTTAAACACAAAGTGGCAGTCCAGTGGAGTGTGCAGTGGAATATGTATCATTGGTGCTTCAGGTGCAGTGGAACTAGGCCCTGGAGGTTTAAGTAACAATTAAACCTCAATAATGGCTTTTTATTATACTGTCTTGCACTATGGCTCAGTATATCCTTGGTGTACCACTGCTGATTTGGGCCTCAGACCAATGGCCCAATAGAGGGGAAAATTAAAGCAGACGAGACATCCTAGCTTAGGCCTGAGAGAGATGGCAGAGCGGTGAATCGGACAAGATGGGGGTTGAAGTTTTAACAAGGGGCAGAGGAGACTCCTTAGTTCACAAGGCGATAGCTCTCATTAGAGAAGCAGGGGCAGTGGCACTGTGGTCCAGGAGTGTGAGGGGCCCATTGCATCACATTTATGACACTGCTACTTTACAAAAGAGGCATGGGGGCTCCTTATCCGTGATAGCATTAGGAATAGGGGCACCCTTGCTGGAAAGAGGTGAAAGCACACGTTAGCTCATTTGTTTCTGAAAGGGACAGAGTTTGTTTCAAGGATAGAGTGATGGCCAGGGATGGGAGAAAGGGATTAAATCGGCGGATGAGATAGTCTGTTACTCAGGGGCATAGCCATGGTTAGTGCAGCAGGTGCAGTTAGGGACTCACATCACTCAAATTATGGAGAGTAATGTTTCTGGTCAATATCTGTTTTGTTTGATGTATTTGCTATTTTATAAATCTCACATTTAGTGTGGAATATGAGCTGCAAGAAAAGCTCCCATGAAAATGTCCAATAAGCCTTAACACTCTAGCTCCCCCAGGTCTTGATTTAAAGGTTTAGAGGGGACCCCACTCCAAAACATTGTTCTTAAGGGTTGCTCAGAGCAACAAAGTTTGAAACTCTCTGCCTTACAATCTATTCAATGAATCTTGATATTTTGCAATCAGAGCCATATGTTCCAGGTTTAAAGTAGTCTACATGTTATGGTAAGCTACTCTTCCTCTGGTAATAGTGCTTGCCTATCTGTGACAGAAGAGACAACCTTTTTCTTTTGAAAATGAGGAGGGAACCTCTGATTCTTTTGTATGTGTCACAGAATGTTCTTCAGTAGAGTGTGAATAACAGGCTTTGTCAATGAATGATTCAAGTGTATCTTAATGAGTTCAATGCTGTATCTTTAATTTACTGTTTTCTGTACCGTGCCTTTACATTTTGTACTAAACATTCACGATTTTCTAATTTCTAATCTCAGACTCTCTTTCTGGGTCAATACTTTCTCACTGATTGTATTTTGAAATGCTGTTTCTAGGAAAACGTCGCTTCATAGATTTTGAGGTTAACACTGTCCCTGATTTACCCAATGTTTGTGTGCACCAATGTCATGCAGAATTCCCAGGGCACCTCCACAGAGGTAAGCACATCTCAGTGGGAGATTCTTTCTTTATTATAGTGAACTGATATGTGATAGCACTTTCAATACCATTTGCAAGGCCCAGGGTGCGCTTCTGGGTGGTTTGGATTAATTATTTATAGAATGCTTTGTAATCCTAGTGAGTTGTCAACTGCTTCTATTTGTACCAGATTACTGGGTGCTCTTCAAAATGCAAGGCGGCTGAAAGGGCCTATCTGGGACCTGATGAGGAGATGTGTGAGTTTTTATGGCATGATGGGTGCACTGTGTGCTGTCACTGCACATAAGCATGGGTTTTCAGAGTGTGAGAATAGAGTCAGCCAAGCATGCAGAGTATGTACCATCTTTTGGGGTAAGTGGCATCTTGTGTAGAAACCACCACTACTGTGCACCAGTGAAGCCGATTCTTCTTTATTGAATTTATCCAGTGGCAACAGACGATTGGAGATATTGTTAAAATACAAAGGAGCATGACGGGGGAGCGGCTGTAGAGAAAATGATTGGAGGTACGGGTAAACTACCAAGGGCCATTAGATGAAGTTTACTCAAGAGCAAAAGAAGAGCAACCAATTAGACGCACTATTAAACCACCAAGGAGTCTAGCCAGGAGATATAGATGAGCAACCCATTAAAGATACTGTCAAACCACCATAGGGCATCTAGCCAGGTCTGACAAGAGCAACAGAGAAGCAATCCACTAGAGCAGTGGTTCCCAACCTAGGCTCCACAACCCCCCATGGGTCCGTGACCATTCCCAGAGGTTACGCAGGCCTGGGCTGGCAGGCAGGCCCTTCTCCAGGTAGGGCCTTTGACAGAAAAGTGTGTTTTTTTTATATTTATTACTTACTTTGTACAGCAATTATAAAAGCACTGCAAAGCCATGTTCAGGTAAAATTAAAAGCGTCAAGATAACTCTGGTGATTAATATATGTGCTGAAGAGAGATGGGAGTTTTGTCTTGTGGCAGTTTGACTCACCTAAGGTAGTGCAGATGGGTAATATGCCTGCTGCAAAGAAAGTGTATCATGCAAAGAACAATATTTTATGTGTATAGCACAGTGGGTTGCTGCTTTTTTCACAGAGATTCTTTTGTTACTGTGCAGTCCATAAGTAACAATTGTAATCCAGCACAGTGAGCAATAAACTGCTATGACAGAGCTGCATGCAAACTGCATGGCACAAATTAGAAAGTTATATTTTTCCCAAATCTTTCATTTTCTTTATGCTGCAAAAAAAGGTTTGCTTGTGTGGAAATACTTTTGTATTATTAAAGTCAACACTAACCACTGTGCTATGTTCTGAATCATTAATTTTTGCTTCTCCGGACCAAGCACTCTTAGAAAATGCCTACCAGTGTGGATGACACGTGAATCCTGCACCTTGTCGTCCCTGTAAAGTGCTCTGACACCCTACACTGGTATGAGAGGTGCTATAAAACAAATTAATTACATGTGACAGATAAGTTATGAAGAGGCTCTTATGGTTTTACTTCCTTTGCCTACCATATATTTACGTGAAAAAGATTTCTCAGATTGTATGTACCTAAAAAATAAAAACAAATTGCTTGGGAAATGTAGAATCTGACCTGAGGATTCAACTTTCCTAAATAAAACCAAACATTGAAAAGTTAGTCATCAAGATTCCCATTAGAATGTTTCTGTTTTTGCATATTTTTTCAATATAAAATAACCATATCTTTAGTAATTTGGGTATTTGTTTGGTGTGTACTTATTTGTGTTTTTTTGCAAATTAAATTAATGTTTCAAATTCAAATTGTACAAACTGCTTGGGGGTCCCTGGCTTCCAGTAATGATTCAGCGGGGGTCCTCAGGAGTCAACCGGTTGGGAACCACTGCACTAGAGACATTGTTAAACCAACATGGAATATTATCTGGTTTCTACCCAGGAGCAGCAGAGGAGCAACCAATTACAGGCACTTTTAAGTCACATAGGACCATTATATGGAGTCGAATCAGGGATGACAAAAGCATTGACCCATTAAAGACACTGCTAAACCACCATAGAGTATTACATGGGGTCTACCCAGGAACTGTTGAGGATCAACAGAGAAGGAACCCATTAGAGATACTGCTAAGCTGCAAAGGACTTTGGTATGGAGTTTACCCAGGAGTGACAGATAAGCATCTCATTTTAGGCACTGTTGCATCACCAAGGAGCACTATAAGGAGTCTAACCATGAGAAACGTAGGAGCAATCCATAGAAGGCACAGTTAAGCCATAATAGTGCATTATAGCTTACCAAGGGAGGCAGAGGAGAAATCAATTTCAGACACTGTCACAAAGATATTTTTAAAGGAGTACACATAGGGGCTACTGAGGAGTAACAGGAGCATTCCACCTGGGGTACTGTTAAATTCAATAGGGACCAGACAGAGTTTTTGAGTCTGGTGTCTCTGGACTCACAATTTGGCATCACAATTTAAAATCACAACCAAAGATAAAGTTGGTATTCACATTGCAAGTCATAAAGTGCCACTTTTAGAAAGTTGGCATATTCTTACTGTAACCATTCTGTGTCTCTGTCTGTCTCTGAATACATGTCTGGGTGTGTGACAGCTGTACACTTGTGCGTTTCCCCGAGACAGCCACACACAAAAGGAGCGTAGGTGTGCTTTATGGGCCATGCACATCCTGATGGGTTATCCTGGACAGGATGGGAGGGAAGAGCTGACATACTTGAATAGGCTGGGTCCTGATCTCTCACAAAGGGCTGCATAACCCCCTGTAGAATGTCTGGAGCCAGGGGAGGAAGGGGCGGGGACTTTGTGCTCTTCAAAAGCCTCTCGTTGAAGTCTCCCCCACTTCAAAGGTACAAGTGGGTATAAGTACTGGACTCCAAACACTACCAAATCAATACGCTTCTGGACCTGGGGATATTCTGCCAGAAAGAAGGAGTGCAGTGCTGCTGAAAGGGACTGCCACTCTGCTGGAGCTCTGCTGGACGTTGATGTACTCCTGCTTTGTTGTGCCTGTCCTGCTGCCTGCTGTCCTCCTTGCCTGGAAGTAAGAAGGACTGGACCTGCAGCTCTACATCCCCAAAACCAAATTGGCTCCAAGAGCTTGCTGGCTTACCTCCTGTTCTGAAGTCTCAGTAACATCAAAGGGTTCACTCCACTTTGCTACAGCTTCTGGTCACCTGTGAGTACTACCTTGTCAATTAGTGCCAGTCCTGTCCTTGGCCCTTGGAAGTGGCAGCTGTTTCCTGCAGAAATCCACCCATCGCTAGCTGCGAGGCTCAACAACGACACATCGCCTTCTTGGTAAAGGATTCCACGCCCCCATTGAGGACATTGCATCTACAACTCCGCAGCTAGATGACGACGCACCCCTGACTGCGCGGAACAGAACAGACATCGCCTTCACATCATCTCCTCTGCTCTTCGAGTCAGATCTTCGACATCGCTGCAACCCTCCATGCAAGGTACTGTTTCAACAGGACAAGGTTGGTCCCTGTAAGCGGTCTGCGCTCTATCCATCAACTTTTGAATTTACCCCAATCTAGCACAACCAGAGAGCCCAGGTTGGTGCTTTCAGTTTCTAAGCACTATATTTGCAGATAATCTTTAAAAATTCATTTCTCAACTTCTATTGATTGGATTTTTGTATTTTTGGTCTTGATTTGTTCATTAAATATTTTTCTAACCTGATGTGGATTATTTTTGTGTGGTGTTTTCACTGTTTTACTCTTTCAAGTGTTGCACAAATACTTTACACATTGCCTCCTATGTTAAGCCTGCCTGTTCTGTGCCAAGAGGACGGGGACAGGTTTATTTATGGGTTGTAACTGACTTACCCTGACTAGGATTCTGGTCCCTACTTAGACAGGGTGCATACCTCTGCCAGTTAGAGGCCCAATTTCTAACAAATACCCTTAACCTTGTGCATATACTTAAATGGCTGCTCTCTAGAAAGAGGAGATAAAAAATGACCTACACATCGAGAATAGCAGATGGAATGAATGACCTTGCTGAGGCACAGAGAAAAGAATGTGCTCCCTTCAAAGTGAAGACCAGGGGGTCTGACTATATCAGTCTTCATGACAGCCCTAGCCTGGTAGTGTCTGGGAGGTGGAGCAGTGCTTCCTCATATCTAGCTATTGCTAGGTGGCAAAAAAATAAAGAGCCGGCTCCTCCCAGATGTGAAGAATCAGTGAAAATAGCATAGATTCAGGACCGGCACCCTCCTCACCATGGCTGGCAGGAAACAAAAACCAAAAAGATTGTTTCCTCATAAATACTTTGTCTCACAATGCTTTTCCATAATCTCCTCGAGCTCACCTACCATTTCTCTGCTAAGAGCTGCAAGGTAAAAACTCTCTTCTTCAAAATCCTCACACACACCCAGCACACACACGACTCAAGCAAGCTAGGATTGGGAGGCAGCCAACCAAGGCATCCTTTTTTAGTTGCTGCGGGCTTTCTCAGAGTTATCACCTCTTAATGAACAGGGAGGGGCATACACACCTGTGTGCACTCCAGCTCCTTTACCAGCCAGGTCGCAGGGGACATCACGTTCATCTACATTCTTGCTCCACCCCTGAAAGCCTGTGGAATCCTACAGTAGCCACCATATGGTGCTTATGCAAAACTGAATGTCTCTTGAGTGAATGCACACCACTCATTCACCCTGATAACAAAAAGACATATCTAAGCATTTTCACTCCTTCTTAGCAGTCAGCATAACAAGGTCATAGAACCACTGGCCACGCCTGAGGGCCATTATCAACCGCTGCTTCGGTGTATAACAGAAACCACATCGGGCAACACTGCAAACGCTGCGTCGACTGCCACTTAGAACAGGTGTAACTTCTTTGACCTGCGAGTCTATTCTGTCCAAATTGTCGTTTTCTTTCTGTCCTCCTAATATTCATCTTTAATGTGATACCCTGAATCGTGACAGAGAAGTAGCCAGATACAGGAATAGGAGTACAATAGGCATCTCACATGGTCAAGAGGTTAATCTTCGTGCATGAATACTGTGACTGCTTATCGGTAATCGTAACTGCCCGACTGTACTTCCTGTCCCGGTCCTCGCATGAACGGTATGACCTTTGAACACACGCCGGAATGGAGATGGGTTTGATTTTCTTGATTTGTATGTAGGCAGCAGGGTACCTAGCACCAAGGCAGTGGCGTGCCACAAAGCCCTGCAGGCTGTGATGAGAGGGCCCTGCATCTCCTCTATCTCACAGATAAGTATCCACTGGCCTTGGGCTCACTGAGGGCCCCCTGAAGGGTGAGGGGCCTGGATTCTGCGCCAGTTCACAGCATTATGCACACCATGATGTAAAGAATGTGAGGAGGTAATGAAATCTAGTTATGGGAGCATTTAAATGTTTCAATCGAACAACCTTTTTTGTCAAAGTTTGTTTTAAAGAATCTAGGTCCAGCTTTAACCATAGAGGAAGATCTGTTGCCCCCGCTAAAGAGATGCAAGCCCCACTTGGACAGGTTTTTGTTCTGTCCTACAGCATTCTGCTGCGCTCACCCAGAGTTATTAAACACAACATGCATAAATAGCAATCAGCGCGACACAAAATGTGTAATTAATTCTGAAGTGCTCTGGGAGGGGATTCGATGTAAGCCGCAGTATATCATTATGTATGCCATATTCTACGTGTAAAGCTTTTATTCACACCTGACAGTGATTCTTCAGTCGGCTTTTCGAATTATTAGCGAGGTATCCTCAAACATTATGTTTGTGTAATGAATATGGCCCCTCAGACATGAGCATTCCTCTATAATTTGGATATCGAGTGACAAAAGTCCCAACCTACGCTCGGATCCTTGCATAATCAGATTGCTTCAATTACACCACTCGGCGCAGAAAAAGCTGATTACTGTGTTCTGTATTCTAGCAAGGGCTGGGCGTGTTTTTCTGATCGTGAGTCGACACGCATTGTTTTTTATATAGCGCACATGTTTTTAGAGCGCATTACGTGAGAACCAGATCACAGTAAATATTTTTAGAAAGCTTTCATATATTGCAATTCTATTCAAACACAACTCTAGGGGTGTAACACAAGTCTCTGCTGCCCTTGCTGTGGGGGTGGGGGGCGGAGGGTACTCCGTCAGGTGCGCCCAATCATGCCAAGGTCACGGACCTTGACTAAGCGATTCAGCAGGTGCCCCTCATCACTTTCTGCGGGGAAGGGGGGTCATCATTTTGCGCTCCGCTACTGCGCCGATCTCCTGATGCTTACTAAAAAAACACTATTTTGAAATTGGACATTGTTTCCGTAACTGACTTGCAGCTGTTTCAAGGGTGAAAGCTCTCTTTGCTGCACGGTGCTGGCATCATTTGTGTCCATGGCTGCCAGGGACGCTCACACCTCCGGCGTGGTCAGCACCAGGGCCTGCGCTGACCCTGTGTAAATGTTTTCTTTCTGTTCTTTTTAATACTGTTATGAGACATGGAAAACAGCCGCGGGCACAGTGGAATGTAGCCTCACTCCTGCGCTGCGACAACTTGCCTGTTTCTAATTCAGCCACTGTTCAATGTAATGTTTTTAATTAACTTGTTTTCAACCCCAGGATATGGAGCGCCCTCATTTTCGAGAACATCTCACTGCGCCTCTAAAAACGTCTCGGTTACAAGGAGGTTATCGGAGACATCTGTCCAGAGTGAAGCCAGATTAAGTTATGTAATTTTAAAATCTCACCCACTAGTATAGAAAAAGTTTCACACACGCGGATAATAGAACAGGTCATTCGGAGACGGCGACTCAACCTTACGGAAACCAATTTGGGTTCGGAGACAAAAAATACAAGTACTTTTTGCACCCTAACCTCCAACGGAAGTCAACAATAAACTGAATAGCCAGACAGGTTCAGACAAGGTAACTGATAACAGACTTCTAATGCGTAGAGCACACAGGTTTGCAAATGGAGCCCTTTTGTGATGGCCCTTACAAAAAAAGAAGAAAGATAACTATGCTCATCCTTCAGCTGCGTCCGTGATATTTTGAAGTCCTTTAATAGTCTATAGCAATAGACTGGGAAGAAACAGTCGCATAGACCCAAAGTTTTTCCTAGCTGTCTGCTGCCGAATCTCAGGTTTGCTGAATACCAAGGCTGTCTGGTGTTAATTCCAAACGTAGCTGGTGTTTCCTTCACCCTACAGTTCCTGACCGAAATGTACCACGAGTAGTGCAATGCTGAGTGGAAATCTACAGCGCTGTTTACGTGGATCGCAAGCAATAGCAAGCATGATGTCCGAGCTGGATAGAGATTGTGATCATCTTAAAGTGCAGGGTCCCAGGTTCATGTCCCACATGTATGTCACAATCCCCCAGCTACTTGTTCTGCATGCACTTAACTAGTGAGGAATCTCTGTCTGACTATTCCACCTTCCCCTGGTCACAAGGGTGTCCCACACGAAGCACAATTCAGCTATTACACCATGGAGTGCCTCCACTCCTTCTGCATGAAGATTACATTCACAATTTCTCACTAGAAAAACCTGTGGGCTCTTCTTCTGAACTTTGTGTCATCTTTCATTCACATTGTTTGTGCCCATTCTGTTACGCCAACTTCAGGCACGTACTTCCTCAGGCTGTATGATGGAACCACGCATGCGGCAACCACGCATGCCTGAACAACGCTGTCGGAACAACGACCGCGTTGTTTTTACACATGCCTTTACCAGGCATGCCTTTACAACGATTTTTCGTTGTAAAGGCATGCATAGTATAGGCATGTGTGGAAACGGCATGCATGGCAGTCGCATGCCACCCCCACCCTAAAAACAGAAGTAACCCGACAACCCCACCGTTAAAAACGACCCTAGTACCCCACCACCCACCCTGATCCATAAAACCGACCCCCACCTCCTGAAAATAAAACTACCCAACCCTTAAAAACAAAATTACCCCGACCCTAAAAATCCAACTACCCGCCTGCCCTGAATACAAAATTAGCCCAGCCCACCACCGCTGCCCCTAAAAATCCGACCCCCCCACCAACCCTAATACAAAATTACCCCCAGCCCTGAAAACTCGCCCGCCCTAAATACAAAATTACCCCAATCCCCCACCCCTAATAACCGAAAACCCACCCACCCTAAATACAAAATTACCCCAACCCGCCACCCCTGCCCCTAAAACCCTGACCCCCACCTGCCATGAATACAAAAATACCCAACCCGCCCCTAAAAACCTGACCCCCACCTGCCCTGAATTTGAAATTATCCCAACCCGCCCCTAAAAACCCAACCCCCACACCCACCCTAAATACAAAATTATCCCGACCCCCCACCCCTTCCCCTAAAAACCCGACCCCCACCTGAGCTGAATCCAAAATTACCCCAACCCCCCACCCCTGCCCCTAAAAATCCAACCACCCACCTGCCCTGAATTCGAAATTACCCCAAACCTAAAAACCTGCCTGCCCTAAATACAAAATTACCCCACCCCCACCTCTAACAACTCGTCCCCCCACCCACCCTAAATACAAAATTACCTCAACCCCCCACCCCTGCCCCTAAAAACCTGACCCCCCACCTGCCCTGAATAAAAAATTACCCCAACTCCACACCCCCACCCCTAAAAACCCAACCACCCACCTGCCCTGAATACGAAATTACCCCAACCCTAAAAACCTGCCTGCCCTAAATACAAAATTACCCCAACCCCACCCCCACCTCTAATAACCCCCCCACCCACCCTAAATACAAAATAACCTCAACCCCCCACCCCTGCCCCTAAAAACCTGCCCCCCCCACCTGCCCTGAATACAAAATTACCCCAACCCCCACCCGCTCCCTAAAAACCTGACCCCCCACCTGCCCTGAATAAGAAATGACCCCAACCTGCCCCTAAAAACCCGACCCCCACCTGCGCTGAATACAAAATTACCCCAACCCCCCACCCCTGCCCCTAAAAATCCAACCACCCACCTGCCCTGAATACGAAATTACCCCAAACCTAAAAACCTGCCTGCCCTAAATACAAAATTACCCCACCCCCACCTCTAACAACTCGTCCCCCCACCCACCCTAAATACAAAATTACCTCAACCCCCCACCCTTGCCCCTAACAACCTGACCTTCCACCTGCCCTGAATACAAAATTACCCCAACTCCACACCCCCACCCCTAAAAACCCAACCACCCACCTGCCCTGAATACGAAATTACCCCAACCCTAAAAACCTGCCCGCCCTAAATACAAAATTACCCCAACCTCACCCCCACCTCCAATAACCCGCCCCCACCCACCCTAAATACAAAATTACCTCAACCCCCCACCCCTGCCCCTAAAAACCTGACCCCTCACCTGCCCTGAATACAAAATTACCCCAACTCCACACCCCCACCCCTAAAAACCTGACCCCCACCTGCCCTGAATACAAAATTACCCCAACCCCCCACCCGCCCCTAAAAACCTGACCTCCCACCTGCCCTGAATACGAAATTACCCCAACCTGCCCCTAAAAACCCACCCCCCACACCCGCCCTAAATACAAAATTATCCCGACCCCCCACCCCGGCCCTAAAAGCCCAACCACCCACCTGCCCTGAATACAAAATTACCCCAACTCCCCACCCTGCCCCTAAAAACCCAACCACCCACCTGCCTGCATACGAAATTACCCCAAACCTAAAAACCTGCCTGCCCTAAATACAAAATACCCCGACCCCCAACCCCTAATAACACGCCACCCACCCGCCCTAAATACAAAATTACCCCAACTCCCCACCCTGCCCCTAAAAACCCGACCCCCCCACCGCCTTAAATACAATATTACCCGACCCCTAAAAACCCACACCTCCACCCGCCCTAAAAACATAATTACCCCAACTCCCCAAATACAAAATCACCCTGACCCCCACCCCGCCCCCTAAAAACCCAACCCCCCCCACTCAGCCTAAATACAAAATGACCCTGACCCTCCGCCCCTAAAAACGCGACCCCGCCTCCCAAATAGAAAATGACCCCGACCCCCACCCCGCTCCTAAAAACAAAATAAGCCCGACCCCGCCCTAAAGACCATAGCACCGACCCCCCCAAACACGCCCCTTAAAACAAATAAAATAACCTAACCACCCCAACCCCTTCACCCCAACGCCCTCACCCTAAAACAACCCCCAACCCTGCCCCAGGCCCCATTTACCTGATGGCGTCCTCTCCCGATGGATCTTCCTTTTTCCCTGCCTTAACCATGCATGTGTGTTGTTCAGCACATGCGTGGTTAAGGCAGAGAAAAAGCCCTGTGTTGTTCAGGCAAGCATTGTTCTGCTTGCGTGAACAACGTAGGCGTGGTTCCGGGCACGTTGTTCCGGATCCTTCCCACTTCCCCATCCTCACTCAAGTTCATGCTTTCCTCTCTCTACTTCTGGCCCATCCTCTGCCCTTTCCAGAAGCCCACTCTTGTCATCTCTAAACCCCTGGTCCCCTTCGTCTGAGAAGTACCTGAGTCCACTCTTTTAAAGTTCCTCCTGTGATTTCCTGCTGACACTCTCTAGGAAGCTCCATCATGACTCTTTTACACTGCTCACCGAGCCACTCTGTGACTGCATTTCAGACGAGGATTGGGATGGAAGAAAGACCGGAGTGGTAGAGAGAGACCCATCCAATTTAAAAGACTACTGAGACCAATTGCTCACATACACAAGTTAGAGGGGAAATAGGCTCAACATTGTGCTGCACATTAGATAATGGATGGTTGAAAAAAAAACATAAAATGAACATGGTGCTCTAGTGTTGAGCATCTCCTTGGTTTTATCCCATCCCCATATAAATAATTGTGCAGCTGACGATTCCCCTCTATTGCATTTTTGCTGTGTGCTCAGCCATGTACATTTTGATATGATTTTATCACACATAGCTTGCATTCCAGCTTTTTCGGCAAAGTTTTGTGCTTTCCCTTTGTTGGTTGGTTCTAGATGCCTATTCAACAAACTCTGTTTAGGAGCCAAGTGCATAAACACTCATATGATTTTCACTGTCTGGGCACCCCCATGCTCTGTAATACAGCACCGTCTGGGCACCCCCATGCTCTGTAATACAGCACCGTCTGGGCACCCCCATGCTCTGTAATACAGCACCGTCTGGGCACCCCCATGCTCTGTAATACAGCACCGTCTGGGCACCGCCATGCTCTGTAATACAGCACCGTCTGGGCACCCCCATGCTCTGTAATACAGCACCGTCTGGGCACCCCCATGCTCTGTAATACAGCACCGTCTGGGCACCGCCATGCTCTGTAATACAGCACCGTCTGGGCACCCCCATGCTCTGTAATACAGCACCGTCTGGGCACCCCCATGCTCTGTAATACAGCACCGTCTGGGCACCCCCATGCTCTGTAATACAGCACCGTCTGGGCACCGCCATGCTCTGTAATACAGCACCGTCTGGGCACCGCCATGCTCTGTAATACAGCACCGTCTGGGCACCCCCATGCTCTGTAATACAGCACCGTCTGGGCACCGCCATGCTCTGTAATACAGCACCGTCTGGGCACCCCCATGCTCTGCAATACAGCACCGTCTGGGCACCCCCATGCTCTGTAATACAGCACCGTCTGGGCACCCCCATGCTCTGCAATACAGCACCGTCTGGGCACCCCCATGCTCTGTAATACAGCACCGTCTGGGCACCCCCATGCTCTGTAATACAGCACCGTCTGGGCACCCCCATGCTCTGTAATACAGCTGTTTTAAGGGGACCGTCACAGGATATGACCTGAAGACATGAGGATAACTGTGGTGTGAACAGGTTTGAATGAGGTATATTATAGGGCAAGTGGAGATTGCTCTGGAGATGAGATGCCACAATATGAATACAGGAAAAATGTTCACCGGTACCTTTGCAAAATTTGACATGTCAAGACAGGGATTTCCTGTCTTTTTTCCAGAATGTTCTTGTGGAAGTAACTACCTTCACAATACAATTGAAGATAAGACACCCTCACCATGCATGTCTGGTGCAACACAGGCTTGCAGATTACAAAATGGCAACATTTCCATAGATGTTTTATTTTCCTCTCCTTGATTTGGTGACGTAAGGAATGGACTACTTTTCTTTCTCGAAAAATCCTGAAAAAATCAGAATTTGATTGTTTCTGATGGAAAGAAGCGTTATTAATGACTGCTTCTATTTTTCCTGTTTGCCTGCAGCTTTCCAAATGCATATCGGATCACAAACATCAAGTCGCAGATCAAAAAGTCTCCTCAAAAAGCTTTCGTTCGGTGTCATTCTTTTAAGGCACATATCCCCGCTGGCGTACCCACTAGTCATGCAGACACAAACTCCTACAATGGAAAATATAATTCAAAGCATTCATGACGCTCTTTTGTGTGCCGAATTTTCATGTTTTCATTAGTTTCAGGATCGTCGTTACTCGTCGCCTGCCTATTCACAGGTTATTTTCAAGTGCCCGCGAGGTGGGGTATTTTATTTCACCGTATTCCTACTAACGTGACTTATTGGCAGATGCAGAGGCGTAGCTTCGGGGTGAGTTGTTGTTGGGCCTGTCACACCCCCTTAATATATTTATTTTTCCGATGAATAGGTGGATACAGATGCTTTCAGTCGGGTAATGAGGTGTCTGTTGTATTTCAGTTGGAAGCTTTGCATGCGCACACTGACAAAAACACATACACACTCTCTGATCTCTGTTTTGAAAGTCCTAAATATGTTCATTATTTCACAAACTATTGTGTTTATCTCACTTAGGGCCCCATGTACAAAGCATTTTTTTAGTTTCAAATGGGTCGATTCACAGAATCAGCCCTTTTGCAACTAGAAACATGGTTTTTGGGATGTAGAAAGCCCAAATTGTGATTCGGTAACTTGTTGGTATGAATGGTATGTAAGATTGGCGACCATGAATGTAGTCTCAAAACAATCACAGTTAATACCAATTTCAAATTGGTGTAACCCATTTACAAAGGGGAAGTGGTCCTCAAGTGACCCCTTCCCCTTTGTGAATGGTAGCAAAAATATTTTTTCAGAGCAGGCTGAAAAAATCAAAAGAAAACTTTAAATATTTTTTTTTTAAATGCATCCCGTTTTCCTTTAAGGAAAATGAGCGGAATTTTTTTTTAAAACTGTTTTATTTAAAAAGCAGTCACGGACATGGTGGCCTGCTGTCCCCAGCAAGCCACCATCCCTGTGTGTGGCCTTTCCCAAAGAGGTCACAAATTGCGACCTATATCATGAATATTAATGAGGTAGGTCATTTGCCACCCCATTGGGAATCGCAAACAGTGTATTTAACACTGTTGTACGTTTTGGTTTGCGAATCGTAATTTTCGATTCTCAAAGGGATTGCAAGTTGCGAGTTGCAAAACAAAAGGTCGTACATCTGGCCCTTAAAGCTTCTACCAGTCTGCCTTTTTTCCCTTTCCATTGCCCCTTAAGTCCCCCTTCATGTGCCCTGCTTGTCTTATAAGGTATTTTAACATTATATGCAAACATGATTGTTGGGGAATCAGAAGCTCACATCTACACCATCTGAATGACCAATCTAAACTCAGGGCCAGCTTTAGGGCAGTGCGAGCGGTGCAGCTGCACCAGGTGCTGACCTAAATTGGGGGTGCAGACCTCAGGGGGCGCTATGTTTAGCATTATTTTAGAAACATGCGCTTTAAAAGCACATGCTGAAAAGTTCCTTGTGCTTCCAGCCTTCAAGAAGCAATTAAAATGTCAAGATACCTCTTGTGATTAATGTTCCTGCTAGGGAGCGAGATGGGAGTTTTGTCTAGTGGCAGCTTTGACTCGCCATAAAGTAGCATAGAGGATTAATATGCCTGCTGCAAAGAACAGAACTATAGTTTATGTGGATAGCTGATTGGATTAGTAAAGCCTGCCTTTACAAATGCTTTAAAACAAATAAATGTATGTGAGAGAGATGAGGGGCACATTTATACATGATAGTGAGGGAATCTGAGGAGGTGGTCATGGGGTGGGGGTGCCAAATACAGTCTATCGCAAGGGGTGGCACCAGTGCTAAAGATGGCCCTTTCAACACCCCTGGGCAGATGTGCCTGAAAGTGCCTTTGGCAATGTATACTATGTGCAGCCTCTTGGGGAGAGAAACCTGAAACGTAGACTCTGTGTGGAAAGCAGAAGTGGGCCCCTTCATAAACCTGTCAGAAACTGCAAGACCTCTGAGACAGTGGAGATGTAAAATGATGCCCCCCACAAACTCCTCCCTGCAGAATGTGATGAGAGGCCCTCGAGTCTCCCCTGTCTCTCAGATTTTCTTTGGTCTTGGCCTGTATGGACACCCTCAAGGGGGTTGGTGGCATCTGGAGAGTTGGGAGCCACCCTGCACTACAGGAGCTGCAAGTGCCTGCATTGTGCCCCTGTTCTGAGGCCTACAACTGTGGGTTGGCCACCATCAGACTCACAAGACGCCTTGCATAATGGCACTTGAATGCAGAAACCCACCCGGGAGAAGTAAACAGATCTAAAATGGATGCATGGAGTGTCAGAAGCATCACTTTATCATTTTTGTTCGTAGGCAAACAACAGAAAGCACATAAATTATGTACTCCCTGCGATGCGCAGACTTGGCAACAACAGGGAGTTCGGGAAGGCAATAAAATGCACACCTCATTCATTAAAAGCAATATTAAGGTCGACAAGGCAGGGATACAAAACGTTAATCTCCACAGCAGACCTAGTAAAAGTATCTCAGAGGATGGACACTTACATTTAGGTCATTGGGAACTTCAGTCAAAATAGTGACTTGTATTTCACACACAAGTGCTCCTATTCTGTCAGTTCTTTCAGATTGTGCATCAATTTGAATATAAAATCTGACCATGATAGAAGGCTCAATAATTTAATTCTGAATTCTTGAAAAGGCACGCAACTGCATGGCTCATACAAAATTCTCAAGCTGAGTTAGTCCAGCAGGAGATTAATTTATACTGGTGATTGCTGGTGATGAGCACCAGCATTCAGTTATGGGGACCAGAATTTTTTTTTTTATCCTCAGACTAGGACCCAATGCTACAGAGTAAAATAGGAAAAAAGAGCAAGAAGGAGAAGCGAAAGATAGGCAAATAAGGACAAGAGAATGAAAAAAGCTTGCAAGGGTGAGATAGAGAATGAAGGAATGTAGAGTGATGGAAGAAAGAGATAGGAGGTGGAGTTAATAAAAGGCAACTTTGCTATTCAGCAACCCCAACATACAGCTACCAGAGTAGCAGGCTCCATCCCCCTCACAATTAGAAATGTTTAAAAGAGTCTCCTAGATCAGTACGTGAGCAAGAGAAAATGGCTGACGTATATAAGAAGCAATGAGACAGGTAAGAGAATGTTGCCCCATAAGAAAGGGTGGCACTCTATGAAGTGGTGCCTTTTCTGCTGGACCAGCACACTCTGGCGAAAATAGACAGTACACTTTCATTACTGAGATGTGGTACAATTGGCCCTTATCTGCAGTGTGTACAACTGCACTGCCAAGAGCAGGCACTTCCATTCTTTGGTCAGATTCCTTTGTGTTCCTGCCCAAATAATACCTCCGAATCCTGGGTCCTACTTGCTAACAAGGAGTAAATCTATTGATCCTTAATTGCTTGCAGTTATCAGCAATGTTCATTACGAGGATTCTAGCACAAAATGAAATAATGCCCATCGAAAATGCTACCAACAAATTAGGCACACACTACAGTATTTCCCAGAGATGGTGGACTGCAGTTCTCTTTCGTCCTTCAGAAATTGAAAACGGCTCTTCAGATAGCGTAGACGAAACCTTTCTGTTTATTTTCAGACTATGCACAGCATTTTGAACGTATTCAGATCTTTAGATGGAAGTCAATCTAAATGTTTTTTGTTATTTCCTGTGACCAAACAGAATGCAAAGAGCTCAGTTTTGTCCTGCTTGCGGCTATTCCAATTATAGAGTCAATTGGATACACCACTAAACAATTTAGTATCCTAGAAAAAAACCTGCTTGTATGACTTGAGTGAGATGTAAGATACTCTGAGGTGGTTCAGATCTAAGAGAGATTATACAACTGAAAATTAGTTACTAGTAATTCCAATGGATCCCTATGAAATAAGGAAGATACATGAAACAAATTTAACTCCTAGATTTCCAACAGACTGCACGAAAGTGGAAGATGCCCAAGTTTAATAGGCAAACAAAACCTAGAGATGACTTATTAGCACGAGAGCCAACTTTCAGTTTCCTTATATTGATACAGATCGACTGTCTTATTCTGTTTTATTTCCCACAAGCAGGAAGTTGCAGCACTGACATGGGTGCACTCGTCAGCAGATCTGATAAGATCTGGGTGTCGTCCATGTACATCTGAAACTGTGGCACATAGGCTGCAATCAAACGGGGATCATATACATGTTTAGCAACAGAGTTAAGAGAAGAGGCTCAACTGAACATACTTGATCCATTCCATTAGAAGAGAATGGATAAAGTCCAGTGATTTGCGTCTCCTCCCAATTCCTGAGTTCATTTCTTACAAGGCAGCCAGAGATCCACAAGATCAAATGCCGCAGACAGATCCACTGAAATCAGAGCCACCAAGTTTCACTTATCATACAGATGCACAAATTGCTCTCTGAATTCCAATGTTGCTGATTCTGTCGCTCTCAGTAGGAAAACCTTGACTGAGAAGAGGAACATGTGAGTTTTTTTTCTCAAGACAACACTAGAATGAACTTTTGACAAATCAATTCAGTGATTTTAATTAAGAAAGCCAAAGAGGAGTTAGGCGTACAGAGGTGTGCCTCGATCAGAAAGGCAGGGCAGTACAGAACACACAAGATCGTTGTGAAAACATCTACACTCACAGAGAATGGCTGCACCTGTCCTACGTCTGCACCCTGATCCTGAGAGAGCATAACTTGGCTGTGCCATTATGTGTTCCAGAAAGGAAAATGAAATGCACTTGACAACATACACAACGGGGCATATTTACAAGACCCATGTGCCACCGGAGTATCACATTTTGTGATGCTCCAGTGGTGCTGTGCACTGCGCTGTATTTACAAGGTGGCATTACGCCACTTTTTATGGCTTAACACCACCTTGTAAATACAGCCTTTTTACATGCAGCACTTTGTGTGAAAGGGCGTGCAATGGGTGTTTATGGTGGCCACTGCATTTTGACACTGCCCCAGATTTACAAGCAATGGTAAATCTGTGGCTGCGCCACAATCTAATGGCACTCAAGGGCTGGCGTTAGCATGGGGCAGCAAGGAGAAATGCTTTCATTTCTCCTCGTTTTTTGCTCTTTATATTTGTGCTGCATTCTGCAAAATGTTCTGCCAGTTTTGTGGTACTGCGCTTGCAGGGTATGTTACTCCTGAGTTCTCAAATCCTAGTTTTCAGTGGATAGTCATTCCTATGTAACTGTCCACACAAAGGCATGTGATCATATTCATCACTTGTTTTGAATTACAGTTGGTGTGCTTTCTGATATGGCAGGGGGTTGGTCAGACTAGATAAGATTGCCTTAGTGGAGGATGTAAGATGACAAATGCTGCATTGTCCACCTGGGTAATG
The DNA here is from genome assembly GCF_031143425.1 of Pleurodeles waltl. Classification (NCBI taxonomy): domain Eukaryota; kingdom Metazoa; phylum Chordata; class Amphibia; order Caudata; family Salamandridae; genus Pleurodeles; species Pleurodeles waltl. The sequence continues at coordinate 657,682,653 of NC_090447.1, forward strand.
ATCCATTACTGCTGAAAGACATAGTTGTCTGTGTATTGTCTTTCTTTTGGTGTTTGATTTTATAGGTCTCGTATTCACTAAAACACCCCTAAGACTTCTTTCTTTTTTGTGCAAGTGGGGAGGATCCAACGGCAAAGCATGCCACGGTAATACCTGTGGGTAAGGATCCTTTCAATAAATCTAAGAAATTCCAGGGTCCCACTATTCACCATCCTCTTCTTTTAGGGGACAACCAAGATAGGATAACCCTCTCTCCCTGACAGAATCTTTCTTACAAACTCGTACTCTTTTGTATAGTGCTCAGCACTTGACTTCTTTCTCATCTTCCCCAATTACATTTTTGCATAAAATGTATGGGTGGTTAAGTAATGCTCCTTTCTTAGAAGTTAAGGTTGGAAAAACGATGCTCTATTCTAAAACAATTATGGTTGGAGAATCAATGTTCCATTCCAAAACAATTATGTCTGGTGATGCAATGATCCATTATAAAACAATTATGATTGGAGAATCAATGTTCCATTCTAAAACAGTTATGGTTGGAGAACCAATGATCCACTCTAAAACAGTATGTCGAGAGGTACTTAAATTAAATCCACAAGTACAATTGTCTTAAAAATATGTTTTTCAATATTTTCTTTCAGATAAGAATCACAAGGATTTATGAACACAAGTCACTAGAATTAACAATATATATTGGTTGATTGTAGCAGCACTGATGGGCTACATCTGTTCCTTGTAGGGAGATTCTGACTTGGCAGTTGGTACTATTATGCATTGTGGGGGGGACAATTAGGGCTTCTGTACTATGGTATATGCTACTGCAGAACAGTGCAGTGATCATAATAGCGTCTTTCAGTTTGTTCTCCATAACTATCCTATTGCCAGACACCATGCACAGCTGTCCATCAGCTCCTTGGTGCAGAAAAGGTGGGTACCCAAGTCTATCACTAGCAATGCTTCACGGATTGCTGTGACCTACATTAATCAACTTCTAAAATCTGTGTGTGATTTCTAAATTCTTTAATTAGTCTACCCTGGCTAAGTTTGTGATACATGTTTTTCAATGGTACTTGGATTTCGGCAGACTGGATATCTGTCACTGTTGCGGTCAGCCGAGATCTAAATCAGACTCTCAATGGTTATCTAGAACTTGAGAGCACATATATATAATAGTTACTGCGTGCACTGTACCACTCTGTGACACACCCTTAAAATGAGATGTGCCCCATGCAGAGTGGGGCAGTGTACTCAATGATAAAATAAAAGATATTCCTCCCAGTGCAGTCTTGAACTCTCACAATTTGTTTCTGCTCTGGTTAAAATGCATCTGTGAAATATGAAGCCTGGTTTTGTCTTTCACTCTCAGCTGACGAGGCCTCATTTTCGACAGGTGTCAGCTATTCCCCCACAGTTGTGTGCAATGTGTGACTATGCTGACCAGAAGTGATACACAGGGTAGGCATTGGGAAGTCCAGTATCTTCTCCCAAGGGGTACCTCAGTGGGTGCACTGACTATGTGCCACTGCATGTGAGACACACAGTCAGTACACCTCCTGGCAGCCTAATGTACCCTGCAGTGGAACCGGTGTTAGTGCAGTGTCACATTCTAATGCAAATGGGGGACTGCCACCCTGGGATAAGATGGCATTAAATGCATGCCAGAGCAAACTAAATTACAGAAGGGGCACTACAGAGTTCTGCAGCTTTTCTGTAATACCAAAATGCCTAAGAGGAGCGAAAATAGGGTGCAAATGCCAGTTGTGCCCCTGGAGAGCTTATGTAACAAAGCCACAGTTATTCTTTTTGATATATTCTTGAAGATAGATTTATTATGAAAAGACAACAGTTGTGTTTAAGGAGTTTGTCTTACTTTAAACTGATACCTTCCTTTGTAAATGTGAAAGCTTAAGTAACATGAAAATAAGAGCATTAGCTGCAGCAGGTAGCGATGGAAAACAGAGAGGCGAGGCGACCACTGCTCCTTGTTTTCGAGCTGTGACGTCTTCATCACATGTACTAATTGAAAGAACTGCTGAGTGCTCATATCTATACAATGAACCCTCTCTTCCGACAATTTCTCACCATTCAGAAAACTGGTCACACACTCTTCCTTCTAAGAAACCTCACTTGGACACTGAAGGGCTCTCTAATTATCACTGTAACATCATTATACACATTCATAACCCTTCACAATCTAGCTTCCATTGCAGGAGTTATCAGTAACTATACTTTACAGAGCAGATTGTGCCAGCTTGAGCCACTGAGCTTGTCCACAGCATTCTGCTCTTGATCACAGATCCTTCCTAAATACCTTCACAGCCCACGTGGGCATTACTCTGACAAAGGGTATCCAACATGGACAAAGATTGCCAGATCTGAATCAAATATTCTGGATAACCACATAAGAGAAATGTGTTTATAGTGGATCTAAGTGGAACCGTTTTATGTAGGTAGTGGTTAACCTGAAAATCTGGCATGGATCTGTCCCTCATAGATCTACAATGGGCACCCCTGGATTACAGTGTCCTTGAGTGTTTCTCTTCTATCTTATCTTGCTGACAGTAGTTCATTCAATGGGCAACTTCTTTATTCCCCCAAAACCTGTGTCAATCACTGGAGTTTTCAAAGCTCCTTCCAAGTGCCCATTCTATTTAACCTATACATTAACCCTTTATTTGTACTGACATCATTATCCATCAATGCACCGACGACTTCCAGCACTATCTCAAGGTGTCACAGACATATCACATTCACTGCCTTTGGCCCTGAATCAGGATTCTGCTGTAAAGCACAGACATTGAACTAAACTCCACAAATGTGTTATCCTAGGTTGCAGAACCCACAAAGTCCATATCCAATCTTGGCTATCATAAATAAAATTAGAAGGCTTCTCACAATCCTCATTTCCCTACAAGTTCAATAAAAACATTCAGGCTCATATGGTGTCTAACATCAGCAATGAGTGCTTCACTGAATAACATTAATGTCATTCTTACCCCAACAGTTCTCCATGTACAAGTAACAACAATTCTAATGATGTCACTCACATCATTCCATATCTGTGCTGGCTCCCTTTTCTAGTCTTTTGTTAGACCTGGCATCATTAGTGTGGTCTCCCCTAACATTTTGCCATCTGAAATCCTGTTTTTCTGACCTATTTTTGCTGGCCTCTAGGGATCTCTGCACTTTACCACTGCTGACCAGGGCTAAAGTGCAGTTGCTTTGTTCTCTAAAACACAGTAACATTGGCCTATTTCACTTACTTGTAAGTCCCTAGTAAAGTGCTCTCCATGTGCCCAGGGTCTCTAAATTAAATGCTACTAGTGGGCCTGTGCACTGGTTGTGCCACCCACTACAGTAGTAGTGTCTCAGGCATACCACTGCAGAGCTTGTGTGTGCAGTTTTAACTTGCCATTTTGACGTGGCAACTGTACCCACTTGCCAGGCCCAAAGCTTCCCTTTTATGACATGTAAGCCACCCCTAAGGTAGGTCCTACTTACCCCTAAGGGAAGGGTGTAGTTTATATGAAGGGTTGGACATGTACCTTTTAGGTTTAACATGGCCAAGTAGTGAAAAACTACTAAATTCATTTTTCACTATTGCAAGGCCTATCTCTCCAATAGGATAGCACTGGAGTTGCCTTAAAACATATTTTAAGTATAACTTCCCAATGGGACAAGATAGAAGTATGGAGATTGGTGTCCCTGGATTCACAATTTAAGGTCACATTTTAAACTGTAAGCCTGAAAATGCCACTTTTAGAAAGTTGGCCTTTTCTTACTTTAGTTATTTGGTGCCTGCTGCCTGTCTCCAATATACATCTGAGGTGGGGGATAGCTGGGCTTGTGCATCCCCTCTAGACAGCCACACATAAATGGAGCTTAGGTGTGACTGATGGGCCATCCACAGCCTGATATGTCATCCTGGGCAGGATGGGAGGACGGGACTGACACACCTGAATGGGCAGTGACCTGCCCAACACAAAGAGCTCCATATCCCCCTGTAGTGCGTCTGGAGCCAGGGCAGGAAGGGAGGACCCCTGTGCACTTCAAAGACCTTTCTTTGAAGTCTCCCCCACTGCAAAGGCATAACTGGGGATAAGGACTGGACAACAAACCCCACAAAATCAGTACACTTCTGGATCTGAGGACACTCTGCAAGAAAGAAGGACCGCTGTGCTGCCAGAAGGGACTGCCACTTTGCACTGCATTGCTGTGTTGGCCTACTGCTGCTGTGTGCTGGACTGTAGGAGGGACTTATACCTTGCTGTTGCCCTGTGTTTTGGACTGTCGCCTGTTCCTTCTGTCCTGCAGGGGAAGGACTGGACTCTCCTGATTGTCCTGTCCCCCAACAAGAGTCTCGGAGGGCTTGTTGGCTTGCCCCCGGTTTTCTGAGCGGTCTCCAGGACATCAAGGACCTTGTGTTACCACCTAGCAGCAGTGCGCCTCAAACCAAGAGCATCCCAGCGCAGGGTCTCTCTTCAACTCAACCTTGCACTTGCAAACGTAAAGACTGTGGTGAAGGAACCCGCCCCAGTGACTCACTAGGACTGCCAGCTTACTCCATGGGCTGGGTGGCCAATTACCAAACAAACAACCTGAGTGCGGCCTCCTCGTCCCTCCAGCATGGCCTCAGTCTTTAGCCTTTTGGTGGTGTCATTCATTGTGTTACTGTAAATAAGTGTTGCAAAAATTCTTTACACGTTGCATTCTAAGTTAAACCTGACTGCTCTGTGCCAAGCTACCCGGTTGTGAGCACAGGTTAATTTAGAGAGTGTAACTGACTTACCCTGACTAGCATCATAGTCACTACTTGGAGACCCAATTTCTAACAGCTAAATCAATTTTACATAATTTTCTTCCCTTTTGCACATATGTCTGGTTCACACACAGAGTGCAAAAAAGAAATACATGGCAATCTAATATATCTTTTTTCTGTATATAGTTTGCATCCTACTGACTCTTCGAGGGTGCAAATTGTTTATCAGAAAGGTGAAAGGCTGACGATTGTATTGGCCACGAAATAATCTGTTCAGATTTGCGTTTCAGACTTGAAACACAATTTGCAGATGGCCATTCAGTACAAGTGCTTGACTCGTGAGGAACAACAATCCACGAGGAAGAATGAGCATCATGCCAAGCCTGACGTCTCTGAAGGCAACGTAATGTACCAGCTGGATTGTAAATCCATCTTCAGTTTCTAAATATTTGCTACACCATAAGTCTATCTTTATGAAAAGTGTATCACCTTCAGATTTAGACATTCCGCATTCCAACCTTAGAATTGCAAAGCCACGTTTAAATGTGTTGTGTGTGAAAACCCCCATGTCAACATTTTTAAGGGTTCCCTTGACTAGGTATACAAAGAAATATTTGGAAACAGAATTTAATTCCTATCTAAGTGTTGAACAGCTAGGATTTCCGATTTATTACTAGTCTTGAGGAAAATACCTTTCAAGAATTCAGGTGGCGAAGACAGATGCTTGTGAGCTCTATTCGAAAAAAATATATTATGGAATATAAACTAAAATCTGATTCAGTGGTAAAACAAGATGGCATCTCAGTCGCAATAAATGTTTTAGCAGAGTTGTTGGAGCTCAGATTTCGCCCTTGTGACATGTCTGTTTTCTGCAAGAAATAGTCCATTATACTTCTCGAGAAAAAATAGAAAAAAAAGTTTCATGTGCAAATACACATTTTCACCAATTTCACCTATAAAGAAGTTAGGTGGAAAATATGTGTAAGTGTGGAGGAGGCTAATCCAGTAAATCCGGGATAATGGTTGATTTCCAGAAGCACTCCATAAGGTATTTATGAATCCCATTCAAACCTTAAAATTACTGTGAATTTAGGAGCAAATCTACAGAAGTAGCCTTTTTATCTTTCCACACCAAGGGCTTTGTGAATGGGGACCCTATTTTGGTTATTAAATAAAGCTTTAGCTTACTACAGTTATACGGTGTGCACATGGCTTTCATTGCCCTTTTGACATTGGGGATGAAAAGTGAAGTTATGGACACTTGTTTGAATTCTGTCCTAGTACTACAGCAGACTAAGAAAAGCAGAATTCTGAACATTTTCACCTTCATTTCGCATTGAAATTTATGCCTTTGGAAAATGAAAATTATTTTCAGTCAGGAAATGTGGAGCACGAATAATTCCTACAAGGAAATACAGTTCCTGAAGGGTTTTCAATCAAAAGGCACACTAGGGCTGAATTAAAGTTTGCACCACTGGAAAATACCGTTACAAATCCATATATTCCCATTAGCGTTGCATGGCAAACATAGAACACGGTTTTCTACCAAAGTAACAACACAAAGAAAAGTGAGTTCGTATTATGTTGGTCTATTTGCACAGTAAGAATAGAAGCAAATATAGTTGTTAAGTAAAAAAAGTGAGATTCTGATTTAGACAAGGACAGCTTGCAACTAGCAAATAATGCAGAATCCATTTCACTCCAGGGGCGGTTCCTCCGCTATGGCGGGGGGGGCGTCGCCCCATTGCCAGCAGCTGGTGTGCAGCACTTGCAAACCTTTTACAAGAAAACGATAATTAACTGTGTTTATTATTATTGTTTTCTTGTAGAAGGGGCGGGGCCACAGGCTGTGACAAGCACTGAGGGGGAGTGCCTTCTTGGGCTGGCCAAAAACACATGTGCACTGGCTCTCTCCAACCTAGCAATACAGGCACTGCTTTGCTGGGATGGACACAGCAGGCAGAGACTTTTACTCTGCCTCGGAGCGCCCTGGCTGAGTGCTCTCTTCAATCCTAACACTGCTTTCGAGCTGCCAGCAGCATGAAAGAAGCATTAGGATTGTGACGCAGGGCAGGCTGGGAGCCTGTGCCTGCACTGCAGTCGAGGACTGAGGATCAGCTTGGCAAGAAAGGTACGTTTTTTAAATAAAATGATATATTTTGTCTCCTCCCACCACGCGCCGCCCCTCCCCTTTTCCCTCCCGCGAGCCACCACTGTTTTACTCCATGCTGATGCTTTTGATTCCAGTCCATAATAAATACAGATATTTTGATGTGAGCAAAATAAAGGAAATGGTTTTAAATTCTCTGAAAAATTATATTACATAATCTACATAATATAATATAACTTTAGCAGAGAAAATCTGATGCCAGAATAACCATTCATAAAAACGGGAGCAAACAGATTGACTCCATTTTTTATTACAAAGGGTGGCAGATCCGACATTGCTACTTTAACACCGTATTTGTAGGATAAAAATACATGTAGTTCCAAAAAATGAAGGGTATTCACACCCCTCTCACAGGCACACACTCAATTAGAAGCAATGGCCCTCATGCATCATCATCGGGCAGTGCTCCACATCAGACTGGCACTGCAATGTCTGACGTGGTCCAGCATCAGACCTTCAAGCCATTAAGAGTGAACTTTATGTCTTAGTACCACAAATTCTTTAGGTTACTAAGAGGCAACTGGAGAGCTGCATAAAAATTAAAATTGGCTCGGGTACCCCCTTGATATGAGGAAATATTTAATAAATAGGCGAGGACCCGGTCAAGATTAAAAACAAAGGAAAAGTGAAGGGGAAATAATGGTCCCACACTTTAAATGTACAATGGGTAAAGTGCAATGACTACACCCTTTACAAAAAGTCAACATGTTTCGTGTCCAAACAAATGTCCAAAAGGATCCACTGGCGTTTCATTAGGACTCAAACACAAATCTGTGTGAATACCCTTCATTTTTTTAAACTGTGCACCCAGTGATTCTTACAGTATATATTGGGAGAATGTGCACTGGACCAATCAATCTCCCAGTCCTCCTTTTCTTTTCATAAAAATACATGTATCCAGTGCAGGTAGAAAAGTGAAACTGATAGTTTTAGAATCAAGAATGAACTAGTATCTTTGCATGCGTGACATCCACTTGGTTTGCAGATTTTGAAGCAATAACCTATTACAAACCTGTACAGTGCAATATTTGTAACATTGTGGGTAATTTACAGTCTGCCCTGGAACAAAATGCTGATGGTGACAGCGCCCTTAGTTTTTTGTTCTTCCCGTTACATGTTTATTTTTTAAGAAAAAAAAATCACTGAGCAGATTCATGAAACATGGTGGCCGCTCAGCAAACTTATAGTCTCCTCAGAAGAGTGGTTGTGGCTCTTTATTGGGAAAGACCATTTCCCTGAGGCCATTAATGAGGTTGCTGTACACCAGACATTAGGTTACATTATAAGCATTTTATGGAATGAATTCTGACACTAATATGGCTTTGTACTGTCATTTGCTTCCATACCCTCTTTCCCAGGTTTAGAGGATTGCACCACAGACCTAAGTCTGGATATCAATTATACTAATTAGTCTGCAGTGCGAGAATATTTGTTGCTGATAGATGTGCTAGAGCGGTGGGGTGTGACTGAAGGTCTTATTAGGTGCCTATGTGCTAATTGGGTTGCCTGTTCGGACATTGCCTGGTGAGTTTATATGTGTGTGGGAATTCATTAGAGATGTCAAGTTCTGGTGCTTGGCCATAATATACATTTGCCATTTTATATAGATTCTGTTGGGTAGTTAAATTCTGTCTAGACATGATCAGCTACATCGAGATATGTGATGATGGCATGACTGAGAGCAACCGAAGATGCTGATATCAATATAAGTGGTACATTTGTACCTTTTTGTATTGGTGTAACATGATATCTAATTTGTTGATCATTTGTGAGTGTTGTTATTGTTACAGGATGCAGGGGTTCTTCCTTGACTGCTCTGAAATCATCCAGTCCAAACAGAGATAGAGCAATCTACTTGAGTTGAGTACTTTTTTTAGGTTAATAATAAGCAAACCACAATATAATTCAGTTGTTCCTTAATTTACTAAGCATACATTGTGGTGAAAATAGATTAGATTTTTTTTTCAAAGTAAACATTTTAATCAAATGTAGTTTTTCAATATAGTTCTCTACCAGAGCCTGTCTTTCTACTAAACAGTTAAAGAAACAAGCATTGTCATAGCCAATAGGTCTCATTTTTGGGACGTTGTAAGTATTTACCCATGCAGTACATTACATTGGCAGATGGAACTTACCATAACTGACATTGTGCAACCATCGGTGACCCCCTAGAAGAGTCACCCAAACATATCAAGAGGGTTCAAACAGTCATTGTGTAATAAGGATGTTTTGTCGGCATGATTCATGGCCATAACTGCAATAAGGAGCGATCAATAAAACATATACTATCAATATGTAAACCCCCCTAAAAACCTTTATCAGATGTAAACTTTGTGTTTGTGCATTCCTTCATACATTTGTTATTAGACTGTAATGCTCAGAAAAGCCCCTCAAGAGCACCACAATAAAAATAGCATTTAGAAGAAACATGGTCATGTAGTCATATAGTCAGTCCCTAAAGGGCATAACCGCATGAAAAAAGAATTGCAGAAAGCACTACAGTGTAACCATATATTGAGGCCCTAGGGGGCACAGTGCATTACACATTTGCATGCCTAGCAGACCTACTAGAATATTATTACAAACAATGCCCTTAAACAAAAAGTACTCCCAGGTGTAAAATAAAAGTTTCAGCCATGAGACAGCTTAAAACACACACTAAATGACGACAAAGTTATTATTCCCCCCCACCCCAACCTAATGTGGAGACCAAGAGATGACCTAGACAGAAAGATCACATCATGCTGAACATTGTGATGGTAGTCCCATTGTCCTAGGACCACCACATGGTGAGTTATGGACAACATTTTTTGTAAAAGGGATGCCCCACAAAGCATTATGGGATGAGTTTTGGTGCAGCACGTATTAAAGTATCTTGACTGTAATGCTCAGAACAGCCCCTAGAGGGCGCTACAATAAAAATAGCATTTGTAAGAAACATGGTCATGTGACCATATAGTCAGCCCCTAGAAAGCATAACAACATGAAAACAGAATGTAATGCAGTGCAATCATATACTTAGCCCCTAGATGACGTAGTTCATTACACATTTTCAGGCCTTCTAGAATAATATTACAAACAAGGCCTTTAAAACACAAGCTACTCCCAGATGGAAAACAAAAGTTCCAGTCATGAGGGAGCTTACAAAGGCAAAGAATGGTGGGAGGGGTTATTATTTCAGGGTCCCCGCAACCTAGTGTGGGACCCAGAGATGACCTAGACAGAAAGAGCGTGCTGTGCTGACTGTTTTGATGGGGTGCCTGTTAGAGATGGCGTCCCTAGTTGGCAATCAGTTAACACCCTGTCCAAGTAGGGACCCTCACTCTAATCAGGGTAAGGGAGTCACACTTCTAAGGTAACCCCTGCTCACCCCCTTGGTAGCTTGGCACAATCAATCAGGCTTATTTCAGAGGCAATATGTTAAGTATTTGTACCCACATACAGTAACGCAGTGACCACACTACAAATAGACAATGAACCAGTTTAGAAAAACAGCCACTATTTATCTAAGTAAAACAAGACCAAAATGACAAAAATCCAACATACACAAGCAAAGTTATGTATTTTTAAAGTTGAATTCCCAATAAAGAGCTTAGAAACACAATAGTTCTAACAGGTGCTATCATGGCGTCGTGAAAGAGTCCTTCTCAACAGTCCGATGCCACTTGCGAGGGAGTGCAGCCCCGGTCACAAAGTCACATGAACCCCAAATACAGTACCTTAGAAACAAGGCAGAGTCAAAGACGTGCATGGAGTCGAGGAGGTGAGACGTCGCTGGAGCTGGTGCAGTGTGGGCTCCATATTGCTACAGGGGAGGTGATGCATCGGTTCCTTCCTGCTACGCAGGGGACATGAGGTGTTAATTCCGTATGGAGGCAGCTCAGGAAAGGTGTCAAGGCTTCGGTTAGTAACGATCCAGCGGGGTCGATGGGTCCAGCAGGTCAATACACAATGGGGCAACTTTGTGGTGTCGCAGTCACACCACGGGGCCCCAGGCACCATGGCGGATTCAGGTGTCATGGACATCAGTGACACAGCACTCAGGACTTACGATGTTGGGGGACTTCAGAGACGTTGCAGCGGTGTCAGGCCTGCGGTGTCGGTTGCTCTGTCACACTTCAGCAGGGACCACAGCATTGGGTGCAGACGGCAGAGCAGAGTCAAGCAGGAGTTCCGGTTCTGGAGTCATCCGGAGTCCATGTGCCTAGATTTCACTCCCAGGGGACAAGGAACTGGAGTTGACACCTCTTGGCAAATCAAGAGACTTCTTAACAGAAGGCAAGCTCAATCCAAGCCCCCCGGAGAAACTTCACAAGCAGGATACACAACAAGTCCAGTCTTTGCCCTCTCCAAAGCAAAAGCAGCCACTGCAGGCCAACCTAGCAAAGCACACACAGCAAAGGGGCAGTAATCCTCCTCTCAGCTCTTCCCCTTTGCAGAGTCTCATCTTGATCCAGAAGTGTTCTAAAAGTCTGGGATTTTGGGTCCAATATTTATACTAATTTCTGCCTTCGAAGTAGGCAAACTTCAAAGTAAAGTCATTGTAGTGTACCAGACCCTGCCTTTCCTGCCCTGATCCCAGACATACCCTAGGGAGCTGGAGACTGCTTTGTGTAAGGACAGGTACAGCCCTATTCAGGTGCACGTGTCAGCCCCTCCCACCACTCTAGCCCAGGAAGAACCATCAGGATATGCAGGGCACACCTCAGCTACCTTTGGGTGACTGACTAGAGTGAATTCACAATAAGCTCAACTGTCATCTTGATCCAGACGTGTATTCCACAGCCAGGCAGAGGCACAGAATGGTTAAGCAAGAAAATGCCCACTTTCTAAAAGTGGCTCTTTCAAACATACAATTTAAAAAACATCTTCAGCAAAATATGTATAATATGTATTTTTAAATTGTGAGTTTATAGACCCCACACTCCATATCTCCATCTGCTCCCAACTGGAAATTGCACTTAAGAGATATTTCAAGGCAATCCCCATGTTAACCTATGGGAGGGATAGGCCTTGTAATAGTGAAAACTGAATTTGGCAGTATTTCACTATCAGGACATGTAAAACACAATAGTGCATTTCCTATTTTTTAAATATACTGCACCCTGCTCCTGGGGCTACTTTGGGTCTACCTTAGGGGTGCATTACATGTACTAAAAGGGAGGGTTTGGACCTGGCAAGGGGTGTGCTTGCCAGGTCGATAAGGCAGTTTAAAACTGCAGACACAGACACTGCAAAGGCAGGTCTGAGACATGTTTACAGGGCTACTCATGTGGGTGGCACAATCAGTGCTGCAGGCCCACTAGCAGCATTTGATTTACAAGCCCTGGGCACACATGGTGCACTATACTAGGGACGTACTAGTAATCAAATATTCCAATAGTTAATAACCAATCATAATCACAATTTACACTGGGATCACTTGCACTGTAGCACTGATCAGCAGTGGTAAATTGCCCAGACTACCAAAACCAGCAAAAACAAACTACAGCACACAGTCAAAAATACAGAAGGCAGAGGCAAAAAAGAGAGGGGAAACAGACCAAGCATGCCAGGTTTAACAGTTCCATTGTCCTAGGACCACCACACAGTGGGAAAAAAATATTTTTTTCAAGGAATGCCACGCTAAGAGTTATGGAGCGATTTTCTGAGTGCAGTGGACATTGTAGTATCTCGACTGTAATGCTCAGAACAGCCCCAAGAGGACACTACTATACAAATAGCAACTAGAAGGAACCTGGTCATGTAGACATATAATCAGCTCCTAGATGGCACAACCACATGAAAACAGAATGGCAGACAGTAAAGCAGTGTAACCATGTATTTAGTCCCTAGAGGATGTAGAGCCTTACACATTTTCAGGCCTAGCACGGATACTGCAATAATATCACACATAAGGCTCTTGAATATGCAAATTACTCCCTGCTGTAAAACAAAAGTTCCAGCCATGAGAGACCTTAAACGTACACTAAATGGTGGGAGAGGTTACTATTTTGGAGTCCCTCAAACAAATGTGGAGACCCAGAGACGACCTTGTGCGAAATGTTTTGGTGGTGGTCCCATTGTCCACCACAGGCTGAGTTATGGGCAAAAATGTTTCGTAAAAGAAATGCCCCGCAAAGCATTATGGGGTTAGTTTCCCGTGTGCAGTGAACATTGTAGTATCGACTCACCCGCTGTGCTTTGAGGATTTCTGCGTTATTGTTCTGTTTAAAATGCACCAGTCTATATATTTTTCAACTGCTAAACTTGTACACATGTGGTACTCATGTAAAGCTCTCCTCTGATCGAGTTTGCACTATATTAAACTTAAACAAATAAACAAACAAATAAATAAATAAGAACCCCCACTCTAGCTTGCAGCCTTTGGGTGCAAACACCACAAAGAAACAGCGGCATGCCGAAAACCAAGGAAGAGGAAGAAACAACATACGGCCACAGAGTGCGAAGCGGAGAGGCAAAAGAAAAAAGTAGTGTGCCACACTAAGCTATATGGCTGATTGTGCAATAATCCATGTAACAGGGTCAGTATCCAAGGCCGTAACGAAACTGCCTCAAGGTGGGACAAGCATAAAGCATTTATCTACGGAATTAAGGGAATTTTGAAAGACAGGCAAGGAACGAATTAAAGTTATGGGTGTGGCTAAAGCTCACAGAGTAGATTACAGCATGTCGAGAGAGCAGTGCATGCGTGCTGCTAGGCTCGACCTAACAAGAAAGGCGAATAATTAAAGTGATTCCAGAGTAATTTCAATCACAATCTTTTTTTCTACTGAACTACACTGGCAAATAATTGGTTTGTAAAGTTTTAATTGAATGTCTTTGCTTTTGACAGGAGTTTTCATCTGCTATTTGCAAATTTTCTGCAAAATGACGCTTCTCACTTAAAAGAATTGTTGTTTCCTTCAGGATTTGTCTCTAGAATCCACAGTGCACATATTTTATTATGATTGGCATCAATATCTATGATCTGTTTGATCATTTCGTACTAAAATGTGTTAATTACAGGTGCCGATAATTTATAGGATAATGCTGGAGCATTTTGAGCTCTAATTTGTTACCAGTGATAACAGCGAATGATATAACACAACAACTGAGCACAACTAGCGCTAAACTGGCAATTGAAGGTGATGTAAGAGCAGGTGGAAAAATACTTTGGATCTTTTTAAATAACCGTGCAAATTAAGCCCTGTGTGAGAGGTTGGAAGTAACATCTTTACCGTAACTCTCCCTTTATAACTACTCACCCACCCCTTCTGTGGATTGCAAGAAGATGCAATGAATTGAGGTCTTTGCAATAGAACATGCAGGAGTGATCAAGCTAGCGCCGAGTCACTGGCTTTTCAATATTCCGGCCTTTAGCTAACTGAAAAAACATGTTTTTTAAATCCAAATTTGTAAGATGAGGGCGGGAGTCTTTCAAAGCACAAATACATTTTAAGGCGTTTTATAAAAAAAAGCCGAGCCTGGAGTATAGATAAATAAATGTAATAAATGTCCTTTTTGAACCCAGAGACTAACAACTTCCGGCGATCTCTGTCACATACTTGACAATTAGTCAGTCCTGTATTTTGCAAGTCGTATGCAGCAGATTGTCTGCTTCAATTCTTATTGGAAACGTACAACTTTACGTTCCAAATTGCAATAACCCGTTATAGGAAGCAAATAGTGGCTGAAATTGTCAAATACAATGTTTGCCCAATTTGCAGCTGTGGTTCCTTCTCAAGAAATAGTGGTACTGTGTGCGTTGTATTGTTACATTAACCTCAAGTAATCAAAGGTTGTTCGGAGTTAATAATTAAACGAAATAGCATCCACTAGACCGATTCTATCATCTACTCAATTCCACGGTGTGTTTCTCACACTTCTTATCAACTGCTTATGATGTGACCTATATTTTACTATTATAAACCACAAAGGCAATGTTCCAAAGGAATACACACCAGATGAGCAAACGTTCTTGAATTTTGTGAGACGCTAAAATGAATATTATGCATCATAACTGTATGTTTAACTGAGCAGGTGCGATTTCTTAAGCATGTGCAACTGTATACAGGGATCGCCAAACTGCTAAGGAAACCATTTGAAGGTAATGTACCAAGAAACCATTCTAATAGCACAATAAAATGAAAGCAATCTACTCTGCATGGGCAATGAAAGCACCATAAAAATAGATTCTCTGTGCATTAGATATATAACATTCTTTTAAAAGGAAAGGCATAGATAGGATTTCATACCTGTTCTAAAGTTACTTTACAGATAAAAGTCGATTCCATACTAGAATACAAATATCTGCAAAATTGTTTCACCGCTAGAGAAACAATCACATTTTTGTAAGAAGTTCTCCATATACCCAGGTCACCTGCAATTATGCGGCTGAAGCAGGGTTCACTTAACTTACCTAGCTATATTGTTTTGACATGTTAAAGAGGTAGGCTAAATGTATTATTTTCAAACTTTTCTCCAGAAGCGGATAGTTTTGATGGTTTGAGCTTCAATGTCTTGGAAAAACAATGTATGCCATTAAAAACTCTTATTTCTTACTCCATGAAAACCTCTAGGTAGATCGTGACTCTGTCGTGGAAAGAGTGCCTTGATGGACGAGAGATTGATGCCCATCCTGAATACAGGATGATAAAGATGAATGAAAAACACCAGAAGTCTCTTGATTCCAGTATATGGACCAATGCTTTGTGGTAGGACTGCTAACTGCTAAGAAATCCAATAAAGCTGTCCAGCCTCTGTAGTCTAAGGAGCCATCGGTTTTGTTTTTACTGTGACCTATAAGTCGGTGTCTTCAAGTGCTTAGTGCTGTACCTGAGAATTCAGCTTTATGTAAAGTTGTGCAAAATTGACATAAATGATGTTGCTCTCTGATAACCACTGCTCACCCAAATGGCGAGGCTGCCAGGGTGTATGACGTAGAGGCTGGAGGTTTGCCACTTGTCAAGCTCGTGCCATAGGCAACTATCGGTAAAGAGGTAACAAAATTTGAGACTGTCTACAGAAGCAAGTGCTGTTTCGCTCACTATGTGTGAATGGTAAGGTAGATTTGTCCCTTGCATCAGTGTGCTTCATGTCAGTCTTTGTAACGGTCACTCAGGGAGCAAACCCCTCTAAACAATCTCTTTAAGGATGATAAACCACGGAGCTACAATTGAATGTTGACTCAGAGGAGATTAAAATCAATTGGTGCTTGTTGTCAGCAACGTTCTGCAGTTATATGTCCAGATTTACAACATACCACCACTAAGCAAATCAGAAAAGGAAAGAATAACATCATATAGAGAATGTAGGTCCATGGCGCAGATTTCTTAGGTTGCCATCTTGATACAGAGAGAGACCTTGTCATGCGTGTAGCCATTAGGGTTTGCACTCCAAGTACCTGGGCACTTACAAATGGGGGAATATTACCAACAGGTTGTTCTGGACTGATCATAGAAACAGGAGGAATACTGAACAGTCAATTATACCTCTGATAGTACCTTGCCTGGATTCTGGAGGTGAAGGAATTGCCACTAGAGATGTTATGATTACCCATATAATATCACTCTAGAGAAGATAGTAAAATGAAGAATCCGGCCAGACTGCATACTGCCCAGAGTGCCAAGTTACAGATCCTACGTTTAGTTCATACAGTGAGAGGAAGAACAAATTGGCATACACACCCATGCAACATTTTCAATCAAGGTCTGTAAAGTTCAGAGTAATCCCTTCTTGTTCGTGCTCTGATTCACTAAACCGAACTGTAGTCTAATTTCCTTGTGTTCATTACTATACACAGACCTTAGCACACCAACTCACTTTAAAATTGATATCCATGTAAAGACTATTGCTAAGTGTATTTATTTCACAATAATAATAAATACAAGATGATTATTACTAATTTTATTTTTAAAATGTAGATTTGGATGAAAGAGTGTCTGTTCATTTTAAATTTCGATGGTGGGTGAGATTTATCACATTTTTTAAGATTTCAGTTATATTTTAAGACAAAAATCCCTGACCAATTTCTTTAATTTGTATATATTTCATACGTATGCAACATCCAGAAATTTAATTAGTTCCAGATTTCCTGAGCTAGCACTTGGGTTAAAGTATCAAATTAGTAGTCTGACAAAGGCCACGTGAAAGCACTGTTCATGTTACTTTCAAGCACAAGTACTGTTCATGTTCCTTTCAAGCATATAGCGATAAATCCTTAACCATTGTGAAATAAAGGAACCCCCTTCTAGAAGCCATACTGTCCCTTTTTGCAGTAGCACACTGCTCCAGAAGGAAAAAGCCACAGGGCTTAAACCTGGGGGTGCAAATCTTTGTCCAATGGCAGGTTTTTAAGATGGAATATTCAGGTTTGTAAGCATCGTCAAACTGCAGAATATAGGTGGTCCTGAGCTTTGGAAATGTGGGGCTGGAACTGCAGCACATAGCTTGCCAGGTCAATGTTTGAGGAACTGGAGCCATGAATAGCTTAAATGAAGACCAGAAAACAACGGCCAAACCTAAGAAAAATTCAAGAATGAACAATCATGTTTGCAAAAAGACAGTACCATGGCCTTGTGAACACTCGTGTTTGGAGAAAAGGGTAGTGGCATTGCCTTTATGTACTAACAGACTCACTGATTTGGAAAAATGATTTAGGTAAGAGATGGGTTTAATAAATAGACAATTCGACGGAGTGTCCTCTGTCTAAAGGAAAAAAAAATCACATTAAGGAGTGTTCAATTTAAAAGCATGATTTTTAGGAAACTGACTTCGGTCCAAGACGTGGTGTGAGCTTTAAACAGAACACGATTTATTATTATTGTCCGACACGCTTTTCGAATGAGAGGTTCTGAGTGTAGAATATGACTATATGTGTTGCCTGGCTGAGATTTGATTAAATAAACAAGAGTGTGATAAGGACATGCAATTAGTGAATTGCCAACATCTTCTACATTTTGTTTTAAGATTAATCATATTAAAAAACAAGCATTTACAATGCAACGGGTCTCGCGTTTGCTCATGTTAGAGCTGATTGCGTTGTAAACTCCTAACCCGACTTTTCACCTATCGGGCAAAAGTGCATTTATGCACATAACCCGAAAAAGTGAAATTAACTATGTAAAGCACTCGACTTCTGCCAAGCGAGATCGCGCTCGTAAATTAGAGAAAAAGAAGTCCACGAGCCCGATGGAAAACAGCGAGCCTCGCATGTTTTCTGTACTTGGTCGCTGCGCTCGAGGAGGGCTAGCCACCGGAAAAGGCATGACATATGCGTGCCTTCGACTAATGAAAGCAAGCAGCTTTTATTAGGCAAGCCCACGAACCAATAAAAAACACTGACGTGAAGTTGACAGGGCTCCGAGACCTTTTCTAAATACAAAAGCGTCTCGCTGCGATACGCATGCGCGAGCGCATGCAACGCAGGCTCGACCCTAATAATGTTTAAAAGTTGAGGCTCGTGGAGTTACACAATTGTTTTAGTCAAGTAGGGATTAGAAGCCTTATCTCCGGGTGGCAGGGTTATCATCTTGGCACCTAACACCTCATACCCGCCACCACCACCCAAGAGAGAACTATTTCCTTACTCAGGAATACTATTTATCCCTAGTTGATCTTCACATAGAAAATGCAAATGAACATGTGTGGTAATTCTCAATGTGATGCAAGCACCGAAGCAGGGGAACACATAAGTATGCCCAGCCTTTGGTTTTGTTTTCATAAATGTTTTTGAAGACTTCATCTGTTCTGATGGAGGCAAACAATTAAAGACTTGGTGGCTGATTCACAAAAGCACTTATGGGTAAGGTAAGTAGTAATACAGGAGTACTTTTTCACACATTTATACATGTCTTTGCGAAATGACCTCAAAATGTCCAGCCCCTATAAATAAAAGTGCAAAGAGGGCACAGTCATTTCTACTTGGACCAATTGTATCTGAATGTTAACAAATATTTCCATTTTAAATGTTCTGGAGCCAGATCACAAATGCATGTTACAGCTTATAACAGAATACTACAGGATTGCTACTTTACATATTTCAAAATGTCTTTGTGAATAGGCACCAAATATTCAACTAAGAGAGCAGATCATAGTAAGAGCAACATCATAGGCTATGTAACCAGCGAACATGCAAAGGCCGGCAGATATCCCTTACAATGCCAGTACATCTCTGGGTGGATGCAACAACTGTAAAATTTATAGCAGTGTCTGAAAGACATGAAGCTGAGAATACAGAGCTTCAGAAACATTTTACTAAATATTCCCTTGGAGTCTAACACTGCATATTGTTAACCAGTTTGATCTCTGCCTGGAAATTGTATCCTCGATAAATATGAGACAAGCTTGGAAATTCAAATGAATCATGTTTTATTCCAAACATGCATTTACAAAAAACACAAAACCTTGTAGCATATACTTTATCTCCTTATGACCGAGTAGATATGAATGAACTATGTAAACAAGAAGTTAAAATGTGATTGATATGCATTGGCATAATTAATAATATAGTACACTAATTAGTGTTTTATTTATAAAACGTGCTAGTATCACGTTATACCGTATTGCTGATGCGAGGTATCTACCTGAATTCGAATATTCAGTCACAGATACCATAAAAGGTGGTGCTGGGACCCGTCTTATAGCGCCTAAACATACTTTCTGACTTCCCGTTTCCTGATCCCTGGTATTCCAGTGATTGCAAGAGTAAAAGTTGCCAGCTTGAATCATTCAACACCACTTGACAGCTATATATTATTTGAACGTTCACAATTCAATAATTGATACTTCCGATGCCAGAAGCCACCAAAGAAGATAAACGAATATATACCTCCGCTGAGGACATCTCTTTGTAACTCACTCAATAGACAAGGAGGTATCTTAGCCAGTAAATGCCTGCAGAAGAGAACTGTGTGCATGTTGACAGTTCGAGGACAGATCCCATTGGATGAAATGCAGGTTTGTATCTGTTTTCGTCTGATAAAGGATATTAGTAATATCCTGGTTTAACTTCGCATTGGGCAAATGTTATCTTAAATTAAGTGAAAACGCATCATCCCTTTACTATGTGGTGAGTGCAGTGTGACAGAACAAATCTGCAGTTTGTGTTCTAAGGCCAAAGAGTTTCCTAGCAGGTCGACAAGTTTCTCCCCTTCCTGCTACACGTATCCTTACTGACCATTACTCTGTCACGTTTCTCCTTGTTGGACTGTTGCTAATCTCTGACTTTTCTATTTCAAATTTCAATTGAATATAAAATGATGTTTAGTGCTGTTGATACTTGATGTCTACTAATCTTTAACAGTATACCCTTAAGGATGGACGTTGCCTGGAGATGGCAATGTGATCATGTTGGATTCATTCATCCTTTAGTTGAAAGTGAAATATTTTTAGAGACAGGGAAGCTAATCTTGTAACAACTAAATGATTTATTCCATCTAACTTCGGTCTCTTAGTCTATATTTATGTGTGTCTTTAGGTATCATTTAATGTATTTTTCTTCAGATATTCATGTTTACCATGCTATGTACCCAAAAGAGGCCTTCAATACCAATGGACAGATTTTGTGGCCAGTGAATGTGCACCAGAAATAATCTGACACTGCAGCGTGCAGTCCAAGCCTGGGGCTAAAGTTCTCTGTTCCAAAAAGTCAGGAGTTTTAACCTGTAATATCAGAGACTGTGCACTGGACTACTACCGAAATTCACTCTTTCCAACCTCTTAACCACATCCAACTTCACTTAGGGTAGGTCCCTTGTTGGCAAGCCCTTTTCCAACTTGATTTATTAGCAGTGGCTCCTGCTTCCATGGGATTCTGCCTCCTTTGTATGGTGGAATATGTAGCCATGACCGACCATGAAGGTGCTTGGTGATGGCTGGGTCTTGGCATATCAGGAGTTCCCAGGAAGCGTAGCAACTAAACACTCCAGGCAAACAGGGTGACAGGTTACAGCCTCCCTCAAATATATCACTCACCTTGGTTTGGGGAAGGACACATTACAGAAAACGGGTAGTTTGTGTTTTCCTTGCACACCAAGATGGCCCTTGCTGACTTCTATATTTAAGGGAAAAGTCAAGGTTTAATCTTTTGGGCTCCTTTAGACTCCTTGGGGCTCCTCATGAAAGGACAGTCAGACCATGCCTGGCAACAGTGCATGCTGGTGTGTCATCTTCATTCTACATAGACTGCACAGTGACTTTTCCTTTCTGCCCACTTTTGATACTTTTCTTCACTTTCCCACTATAAGCTTCAGCATTTTCTGGATACCTTTTCCCTGTTTTTGTTTTTCCCTTTATAGTACTGAATCTACCGGTTGCTCTGCTGATGTGGAGATGGTCTCTGGGTGTAAACACACACCCAGATCTGGAGGGATGAGTGCTATACTATTAGTTCCTTAATACTATGTTATACATATATCAAGTCTCTAGCATTCCCTACTCAACTTCTTTCATTTCACCAATTAATGACACCACTACCTGTTTTTCCACCCTTGACCTCATGCTTGTCACCCCAATGATGTGTATATCTATTTAGTTCTAGGTGCTTCGCTATGTGGTAGTCTTTCTGCCAGCAGTGGTGTCAGCCTGCATATATATTTGGAAAGATTTCCGGTACAGGTATTAACTGCAAAATCTGCACAGGATAAAATCTTGTAGGAGGGCCTTATTGTCAACATATCAGAGGGAAAATATTTAATTACTGTGACTACTTGTCTAGTTTTTTTTCTTCAATCTAATTTAAAGCCAGTGGAATTTTCTCTTCTATACATGTCTTGGAGCCAAATTTACTTTGTGATTACAGAGTTTCAGGGAAGGAACACCGAAACGGCAGTAAGGCTGGTATCAGGGAAAAGTGGTGGGGCGGTGCGAGGGGACAATAACAAAGAAAAAAAAGTAATACCTTCTGCCGGTCATCGGCTGCGTCATCACTCTTCTGCTCCTCTGCTAGTGCACAGGCTGAGGTTCCCAGACTCCCCTACAGCCAATCCAGATGCTGCTCTAATGCTGGAAATACTATTAACCAGCATGAGAGAAGCGCTGGGATTGGCATGAGTGGGCTGGTTTTGCACTCCCAGTGTGGTTGGGAGCCTGTGCCTGCTGTTCTAAACCTGGCAACGCAGCTGAGGTTGGAGAGATATCAGTGCTCATGTCAGTTTGGCCGAACTAAGACAGCCAGCCAAACCGGCATGCACACTTGCAGCAGTGCCCACCACTCCCCCGTGCCTGCTGGTCTGAAGATGGCCCCACCCCCAACACTCGGCTCCCAGAAGAAAAATAAAATGATAATAAAACTGCTTTTATTATCGTTTTATTTTTCAAGTTTGCATCTGTTGGCAGGGGGCGATGCTTCTCTGCCATAATGGAGAAGCTGCTGCTGAAAAAAGGGCAGATGGCACCACGGCTTGCTTTGATGCAGCTTCTAGAACTTCACATGGATCAGACCAAATAATATTGAAGATTTAACTAATTTTAGATTGCAAAGAGCTTGAAGGCCGAGTCAATCTTAGGCAATAAAAATCTAAATTAAAGTTGAATACTGTAGAGTTGATTGTGTAGTTAATATATAACACGATCAGTAGCTCAGTTTGCTAAATCTTGAATAAATACCTGGAAATTACACTTTTTGTGCTGTGTTCGCTCTTTCCTGAGACAACAGCAGCTGAACCTAAATCTGCAAATGTGTGACAATTCTGTTTAATGACAAAATGGATTTCATGTTACCACATCGAAGGTCATCTTGAGAAGCTCTGCACTGTGTAAGTATTGGTGGAAGTTACACTGGAGTCTCACGGTTACTGTGGCTTTTATCCACGCTGCAAACAAATACTGCAGGTCTGCTGCACGGACTGATCACAGGCTATGCAAAAGACAGCCTTGTGCTCCCTAAGTCTCTGCCCTTTCAACATGTGCACATATCTTGGCGCACAGGAAGGTGAATGGCATACTTTATTTCACTGATTCACGTGGAGGCCTCAAGGTAGTCCTTAAATGGTGGGTGAGAAGTTGACTGCATCAGAATCAGGCGGCGATCTATCCCTTTGTGTGTTGCTTTGCTTTTAATCTGGGATCGCCCACTTCTGCTTTGAGAGAGAACTAGACCTCCTTCTACAAAGAACACTTTGTAAGTGCACCCAATTAGAAAGACTTTTTTTCTTGAGGACCCTTCTTGCCCCATTTTAAAAGATCCACCCAGAGAAAGTGTCACAAAACATAGATCACCTTCTGGATGGTGTTTGTGTTCCTGGTGTTTGGGTGGATACCCAAGTATTTATCCAAAATGGCAGTATTAGCGAAGCCAGGACATATGCTCTCGTTTGTAGGGTAAATGAACCATGGAAGACTTGCTATTCATCATTCAGAATCTGTGTACTCCGAAAAAGGGGACACACAATTCGCATAACTGGAACAACCAAATATACCCTTTTACAGGAGAAAACCCGTGCAGGGCAAACAGCAGAAAAAGCTGATTGCAGAAGTACAAGCTTGTAACTAGGCCCCAGATCTCGCTGCAACATTAATGCCCAAAACTCCGAACAAAGCTCAAAATCTGTGCCAGTCTTTGGTAATATATTAAAAACTTACATTTAATTACATATACTTTGTTTGATAATTGAATTATCATAGAAAAATACTTTTTGTCAACATGGAATAAACAATGCATTCTCTCTTGAACTGATTAACCCCTTGTTGAATAGACTTGACTAGAGTTTAAAACTGTTGATTTTGGAATTATATTTAATAGAGTGAAAACAAAACACATTGCCCTGTTCTTCCCATCGCACCCTTCGATGATATATTTAAAGCAATGTGACGCAACAAAAGAAAGAAGCACATGCATTTGAGACACACGTTAGTGGCACATTGCCAGAAACACTTGCTGTATTAGTTGTGGAAATCACTGGAGAGGCTTCACGCTTTCAATAAAGAGCATTGCATCCACGCACACAAATTTACCTGCAGAAGATTCCACCTGGTGTTCAGGTCTTCCAGGCAGTTCAGATTGTATGGAGACAGCTGGATGTCAGTGGTTGTGAACTGGTGAGCAAGATCATTGACCTGGTCTACATTCTCTTTAATAGGTGCAATTTCAGCTCGGAATGCCTATGTGGAGGAATGAAATAAAACATGTATGTGAAAAGGACTCCTCTCCTATATGCTCATACTCAGCCATTTAACTTCATTGGGAATGGATGAGAGGGTAATCACCAAACTCAGAACGGGGCTTGTATGCATTGCAAGAACATTTGTTAGTAATTGTTTACTACCTTCTTGACCTCTAAAGTACCTAAGAATTAAAAATGGAAGTCAAAATGACTCTACATTTGGGCAAATATGGAGATGATTTCTGCTGATTGAGATATGTTACTTTTTCCCTCTATGATCGAGTGGTGACAGCCATGCTGGGTACTAAACCTCAAATGTTGTTGCAGAAGCAGCCAGGGGCTTTGACTTTGTCTCTTGTTCAGAAACAAATATGAGGATCAACATTGCAAAAATACAGGGCACATTTGAGGATTTTAATCATGTGACGATAGGTGCCTGGCTGCAAAGGTATCTTGAATGTTTTTACCTCAGTTACAGTGTATCTCCACTCTTTGGGTTTTAAAACTCCAGTCCATCTTTCAATCCTGTGCTACTCCTAGTTTAGAATCCAGTTTGTGCTTCGGGGACAGCATATTTTATTTTAGTTTGGCACATTGTCATCTGTGTTCCCAGTGTAGCACAACAATGGATTTTTCTCACAATGCTACATCAGCATGTCTAATTTTTGGTCTGTCTCGGTTTACAGCTCCCTCACTACTTCTCCCATGTCCAACCAGTCTCTCTAACTCTGTCCTCCTAAGTGGCCAAACTCTCCCTCACACTTCATATTACCTGCCCTGGCTACGACTCCTGTATTTCATCCACAGCCTGTTCCACATCCAATGAATCAGACTTCACCACTATTTCCCTTGGAACCAATTTGACCTCACATCCTAACTTTCATATATGTCCAATCACTCCGACAGACCCCACATTCACACCAAAGATCTATACTTGAATCCCAAGCGTGATTGCTTCGTTCACCCCACTGTTTCTGGATGTTTGATATTTGCTTGCGTGCGTCCTCTATGCATGTTTGATTTCCCTCACTACTTCCTTCAGACCTCTAAGTGCACTACTTCATAATGCAACTCGAACTCTACTGGCATCTGCATACCTCCCAGCATGCAAACATTTACACCATTGTGAAAGTGTCCTAAAGAACGCCCCCAACTTTAACACATGTGCACAATTTGTCACATTTTAGCCCTGTTATCTCAGAAATAGTTTCCGAGTAATGCTGACACATTTGGAACAAGACAGAAAGTAAAGAGATACCACCATCATGCAACATATGATGTAGGGAGTAAAGAGATGCAAAACCCATACACAAGGGCAAGGCATTGAAGGCCAGAGAACGCAACATAGTTTCTACAAAAACAAAATGAGACAGCACATCCATGTCAATAAACGATGCCCGGTCTTGGGTCATAAAATTAGACTGCACTGCATGGTGGAACCGAAATAGAAACATGACCACACGGAGGAGGACATCTAAACACAAGCAATGTATGCATCCACAAGAGATACAAGTATGTGGATTGGACAAAAATCATATGGAGGAACATTTGCGGTCGCAAAATGAGTAAAAGGTTCAGATCTCTGTTCTCACATAAAGAATAACAGGTGTTGCTGGGCAAAGCATTCAATAGTGCAGCAGGGAGTGGCGTGAGGAGCCCCCCGTACCTTAATTATTGCTTTATTTTGCTGCCGGCTAAGGTGGTTCAATATTCCTTCTTGTATGAGGGTTCCTGGCACCCTTGCACCGTCACTGAGGTCTAATGTGTGTTCATGCCTATAAGAGATTCAGTGTATGAGTCTGGTGACACTTAATTTGGTTGCACCATCATGCGTTACAGGAGGGATATAACAATTTAATCGACAATGCATATATTGTGCGTCTTAACGTTACTAGTGTGAAGCATCTAAATCTTATTTTTGAAGGTGCATTCAAGGTAGAGAATTAGAAATTCACATATATGTGTGCTATAATGATTGACTTTAACATGCTCAAATGAACTATTCATGCACATTTATATTCATGTACTCTGATTATGGTGTTATGGTAAAACTGCATATAATCTTTTATGATTCTTGCTTCATTTATAATTACAAGATGCACTTATAATTATGTATTCAAATGTGCATTCAATGTCTGATTACGTTAGCATAACCAAAGGCCTGAAACGTTTGATTTCTTGTGTTTAGCTTCGATGTGCAGATTTGCTCATGTTGCAATATTCTTTCTTTGCAGCTTTGTTCGCGAGAGTCAACAGTTAAGGAATGGCATGTTGTGTGTGTGGAAGATAGTGGAGTATGGGAGGATACTTTGGCAATGAACTGAAAAGAAAAGACTCCTGCTTGTGTACCAGACACTGAGAGACACTCAAGGTTGTCCTGATGCCCAATTTGTAGAATGTGAGATTTGAGATGAGTCCAACTTCAGCTGTGCACAGAAGATGGAAAACTATTTGTGTGAATGATGTGGATTCCTCAAAGGTTCTGTAGGTTAAATTAGTATTCACCTAGGTACAAGAGAGCAGATTCTCTTGAGATTGGGAGGGGTACAGACCTCTATACCATTATTCCTTTCAGTGGCCTTATGCCATACACCACCTCTCTATCAGAACATCTACTGAGGTTTCTGTTATGCTGACACTTTCCTATAATTCCTGAGATTTAATTAAGATTACCCTTTAACCCCGTTTAGGGTATTTAGAATAATTTCAATTCTCCAATGATTAGGCAAGAGGACCATGACTTATATACAGATCATCGGATTCTGTTTGTCATCTTTTGTATTGCTTCAACTGAAATTCTCATATTCCTTATGTTCATACAATTTGATCTCATTCGATGTTTTACATCACCTTTGGTGATTTTGTACTTATATAGTATGTTTTTGAGATTCATTTGCATCAGCTTGGCTCTTAATTTGTAATAAACGTTTAAAGTTTATTTACCACCTCCTGGATTTAATGTGTAACCAAATAGGTTACACTGTTAATTGTTTTGAAAGGTTGGTTTAATTCTCTTTTATCCCTCAAGTACGCCCAAAAAGGTCCATCAGAAGGAGAGAAGTAAGAATATGGGCCGGAGCCCATATCCAACAGATACTGCAACCTCTAGCAAAACGTGTGCAGAGTAGATGCAGTCTTAGGGCATAGATGTGACTAGAGGACCGTACAAATAAAAGAAAGTACTGTGGCATAAAATAGAGCAACAGAAATGCTGAATTGCAGCTGAACAGGGCGTACAATGAGTGCTTAGCCCAGGAGGAAACTTATATTCGCAGGGGCCTGAACTATTTATGTCACAATGTCCAAGACAAACGACATTAGTGTAATATATTTGATATTTAGTGTCACAAACGTTTGTGTTATTTTCGATAGGAAACCTTCTATGTAAATAAACATTGATGTTTTATACTGAAATTAGCTTTTCATTAGAAAGACGTGTGTTTGAGTAGGTGGCTCCCTACCATTCAACTTTTTCTCTTGTAAGGTCCTCCTTTACCATGATGTCCTTTCTACTTCTTTGCTGCTTTCTTTACTTGTAACGTGCTCGGTGTACATTCAATTTTATTTATTTTTTATGTTATTTAGCCTTTTGATGTCATCATCCACTCCCTTCCAAGCAGAATTCGGCAACATACACGTCTAATTTCACTATTATCACGTGCTAAATGTGCACCTAGCACAGTCAACTAAGCCACAGGATTCTGAGTTGAGAACAAGTAAATAAAAGGTTTATTTGGCACTTTATTTATGAATATTGCATTTCATGAAACACTTTAGCATTTGGCAGTAGATCACTGATATGCTGTGGGTATCCGCAACTGAAATCACACAGGAAAGCAAGATTGTAAGCCCATCATAACAGCATTTCTTTCCCAGGCGAAAAATAGGGCTATGAATGCACAGAGCCAACCCTCTGAGGGGCCGATTTATCAACACTTGTGCACCAAAGTTGTGTAAAGAGATGCAAAATGCCACAAAGTGTTGATAAAGCATTTACTTTCGAAGCAAAAGCATTTTTGCACTAGCCCTTAAAGGAACATGCACAACACATAGGGGGTTATTACAACTTTGGAGGAGGTGTTAATCCGTCCCAAAAGTGACGGTAAAGTGAAGGATATACCACCAGCCGTATTACGAGTTCCATAGGATATAATGGACTCGTAATACTGCTGGTGGTATATCCGTCACTTTACCGTCACTTTTGGGACGGATTAACACCTCCTCCAAAGTTGTAATAACCCCCACTGTGCTGCTTTGCACTTTTTTAAGTCAAGGAGCATTCCATGAATGGTACTTAGGCATTCCCAAGCTATCACCTATGTTTTTGACACAAAACCCTATATGCTAAAATTATTAAACATGGCTTCAAACCAAAACATAAAGCCCTCTTGTGGCAGATGCCCAGCAGGAGAAATCCAGATTTCTCCTAACCCTTAACAAATTGGATGCATGCTGCACTATACAGCACAATGCAATGTGTTTTGAATTTTGTACTGAATGGTACATTTCCATTACTCTTTGCTAGACAGTACACACAGATATTTGCACTATGGTTCAAAGATGTGTGTCTTGTGCCAGTGCTGAGGAGGAGAACAAAAGACCGTATCTGAGTAGAAGTGAACCTGAGATGCTCTTTCCCTCGAGCACGGCACAGGGCAGCAAGGTTTGTTGCTGCATTCCAATGCACTGTTTTCTTGTAAATCAGCCTCTGAATGTCATGCTCGCTGCAGTTTCTCAACAGATACAGTGAAACTGCATTGCAAGAAAGCTTTACAGAGTTCATCCTTGGGGCACTTTTGCCTTGTATTTCATATCGCACTGTGCTCTCTTGACTGTGGAACACTGATCGTGGTTACCATTTTTCCCCAAGTTTACAAATGACATTGTATTTTGGGAGGTACATCCTAAAACATTTTCTTGGAAACATTTCCCACCCTAGGTGAGAAAATTACATTTACATATACTTTATATATAGACTGAGAACAAATATATTTCACCAAGGTATCATCCCCAGGTTCAAAAAAATTGTTATGGTAATTTCTGCTGCTGCAAATGTTACATAAAAATTCCATATGAATTCCATACATATTTCATTTAGACGGCTGCGCATACACAGAATTGAAAACAAAGAAGCCTTCGTGCTGAGCTGCCTTGGTGGTGAATAATGGAAATGTTCTAGTTTTGGGACATCACATACCGGCGCTACCACAGCCATGCTCTGCGCACTAACTGTGTTGTGACCCAAATACATTCTGAATCTCAATTTATCAGATGGGTATGTCACCCTTCAACAGAGGCAAACCAGGATGGCTTTACAAGGAGTGCCGCCTTTTCAATTAAAATAATCATAGCTAACATCAACATGCATTTTACTTTCTGTATCTCAACAAAGTGGTCTCCCTGGAATGCTCCCCGACTCTAATTAAGCACTGGATAAAACGGCCATTGTACACAGCAAGTTGCTACAAAGAACAAGGGCGTGAATCACACCATGGCGGGAGCATTCAATAAGTGATGGTCAGTGCTAGAGGGAACCAGTTTCTGAGGGAGAACGACTTCTGGTCAAGCGATGGAGTGAGCCACATACTCAATAAGACTGCAGAAGACATGTGAAGGATCCAATCACCCTACTACCGACCATCGCTTATGGAATGCTCCCGGCATGCTGTGATTCACACACTTGGGACTGGTTGACACTTTGTGCGTCTAAGTATACATTTATCCCAAATGGTATTAATACAAGTTTCTTTCTCCTTTCTTTTCTTGTTTTCTCCCCTTTGTTAGGGCCGAGCGCACATGCGCTCCCTCCCTGTTATAATCTCTCTTTGGGCTTTTAACCACACCCATGTCACGGCAGTCATTTATATTGGTTCGTGGGCTTGCCTTTTAAAATCCGCTTGCTTTCATTAGTGAAAAGCATACATACGTCATGCCTTTTCAGGTGTTTAGCCCTCCTCGAGTGCACCAGCAAACTACTGAAAAGATACGAGGCTCCATGTTTTCAGCCTGTTTTCTGCACTACTTTATCTTTTTATTTTCCAAGCAGCGCAATCGCGCTGGGTTTTACACTGCGAACACGCTAGATTTTTTTCTTTTAATTTATGTGGCAAGAAATGTCCGGTTAGGAGTTTACAATGCTAATAGCTCTAACTCGTGCAAATGCGAGACCTGTTGCATTGCAAATGCTTGTTTCATTTTGTGCCTTCTCTTTGCTTTTCCCTTTGCCTTTTGACGCTAACAGGCTCTGGGTTATGTATTCATAACCCCCTTCTTCAGGCATATACCTTTCATCCTGATGAATATCCCAGCACTGGAATAAGGGATCGAAAGGTCATCGACTGGAGTACTTTGACTCAGTTCCTGTCCATTGGCATTAAGTAGTAATGAGCATGAGTACTAACGTAGTGTGACTTCATTCTTTAAGTTGTTTTCTTTTGTCACATTTGCAATTCCTGAGTAACGTTTTTTATTTACAATGCATGTTCTTTCCCTGAGTGTTTGTGCCTCCCCACTACACTGTCTAGAATGTAAACAAATGTGTCTATCTCTACATTTATACATTTGTAAGTTGTGCAAAGACTCCATTTGGTTTCTATTGTAATTTTGGTCTCTACTGTTTAACTTGAGGGACCTATGTTTCTTCCTAATAACTTATACACAGCAAAGCATTCAAATATATCCAATAACTTTTTCTTTCAAAGGAAGAGCAACTTTCCCTAATTTGGTCACTTAAGAATACTACATCTACACTGAGAGGGAATGCCATATGTTAAGTTTGTTCTGTGATTAGTACAAAATTGTCATAATCAGGATTCAGAACAATCATGTAACTCCACGCAAAAAGTGTCTGTAACCAGCAGCTGAAGGTTTATGGTAATTGCAAATAAAAATGACAAAATTTCCAGAAACTCTGTTGCAGGCCACCTCTCTAGCAGATTGGTGAGACACGCTGCCTTCGGAAAGGCTGGAGTCAGACCCCGTCCTCATCCATCGTCCTGATTTTTTAGGCAATATAGTTGTGGATTGGCAAACTTCAGCTCAGACCAGTGGCATACATCTTTTGCTGCCTTTGGAAGTTCAGGTTCACAAGCCAAGAAGTAGATTCGGGGTTTATCCGTCACTCACCACAGACATGCAATAAATCCTTGCCATAGGATAGAGCATGTCAGGTTGGCAAAGGTGAACTGTTAGAAATGGGGTCTTTGGTTGGCAGTCAGGTTACCCCCTGTCCAAGCAAGGAACC
This sequence comes from Pleurodeles waltl, assembly GCF_031143425.1. NCBI lineage: Eukaryota > Metazoa > Chordata > Amphibia > Caudata > Salamandridae > Pleurodeles > Pleurodeles waltl. The sequence continues at coordinate 657,713,909 of NC_090447.1, forward strand.
TCACTCTAGTCAGGCTAAGTCACACACAATCCAAATTATTCTGTGCCCACCCTCGGGGTAACTTGGCACTGAGCAGTCAGGCTTAACTTAGAAGGCAATGTGTAAAGTATTTGTGCAATAAATCATACAATAAACCAATATAGCACCACAAAAATACACCACACAGTGTTTAGAAAAATATATAATATTTATCCGGATAAATGCAGGTCGAAAATGATTAAAATGCAGTAAGTATATGTTGAGACATCACTTAAAAGTCATATAAAGGGGGTTATTACAACTTTGGAGGAGGTGTTAATCCGTCCCAAAAGTGACGGTAAAGTGACGGACATACCACCAGCCGTATTACGAGTCCATTATATCCTATGGAACTCGTAATACGGCTGGTGGTATATCCGTCACATTACCGTCACTTTTGGGACGGATTAACACCTCCTCCAAAGTTGTAATAACCCCCAAAGTGTCTTAAGTCTTTTTAAAGCAAACAAAGGCCCTCATTCTGACCCTGGCGGTTCTCTACCGCCAGGGCCAACGGGGGCGGGAGCACCGCCGACAGGCCGGCGGTGCTCCCTTGGTCATTCTGACCGCGGCGCTTTGGCCGCGGTCAGAACGGGAAAACCGGCGGTCTCCCGCCGGTTTTCCACTGCCCCTTAGAATCCTCCAAGGCGGTGCAGCTCGCTGCGCCGCCGAGGGGATTCTGACCCCCCCTACCGCCATCCTGTTCATGGCGGGAAAGCCGCCATGAACAGGATGGCGGTAGGGGGGGTCGCGGGGCCCCTGGGGGCCCCTGCCGTGCCCATGCCCATGGCATGGGCACGGCAGGGGCCCCCTAACAGGGCCCAACTAGGCTTTTCAGTGTCTGCGATGCAGACACTGAAAAGCGCGACGGGTGCTGCTGCACCCGTCGCACGCCTTCCACTCCGCCGGCTCGATTCCGAGCCGGCTTCCTTGTGGAAGGCGCTTTCCCGCTGGGCCGGCGGGCGATCTGAATTAGATCGCCCGCCGACCCAGCGGGAAAGTCAGAATACCCCTCGCGGTCTATTGACCGCGGGGCGGTATTCAGGCGGCTTCCGACGGGCGGGCGGCAACCGCCGCCCGCCTAGGTCGGAATGACCACCAAAGTCTCTTTCAAACACAAAGTACCTGGTTCACGTTAAAAATCTCTGCAAAGGACCGCAGAGGAGGAGATGCGTGGAAACAAAGGGGTGTGCGTCAATTTCTCGACCTGCACACGGCGTTGCGTCATTTAGTTTTCACGCAGGGACAGCTGTGCGTTGATTTTGGGTGCTCGGTCATGGATCCTCTTCGGGTTGTGGGGTTTTCATATGCCCTGGGGACGATGCATGGATTTCCGGCGCTGCTAGGACAAAGTCACCAGAGCTGCGTCGATCCAGTAGGCGTTGCGTAGAATTTTCTACTGCACGGCAGGTGCTGCATCGATTCCTCTCTGAAAGTTGGGCTGCATCATTCTGGCTCAGCATCGATCCGGTGAGGCCATGCGTCGAATTGCCAGTCACTACACTGGCGCTGCGTCGATCTTCTCGTTGCGAAGTCGGGCTGCGTCGTTCCAGTTTCGTGTGTGGTGAAATTTTCACTGCGGTGCAGGCTGTGCATTGATTTTCACCGCACAAGGACTCCTCTTTGCAGACATGAAGTCTTTTTGGTCCTGAGACTTCGAGAAACAGGAGGCAAGCTCTATCCAAGCCCTTGGAGAGCACTTCTCCACCACAGCCAGACAGCAGCAGGGCAACGGCAAGGCAGCAGTCCTTCACAGAAAGCAGACAGGTGAGTCCTTTGGGCAGCCAGGCAGTTCTTTTTGGCCGGATGCAGGTTCTGGTTCAAGTTTCTTCTCCAGGAAGTGTCTGAGTTGCTAGGGGCAGAGGTCCTGTTTAAATACCCAAATGTGCCTTTGAAGTGGGGGAGACTTCGAAGAGTGGCTTGAAGTGCACAAGGTCCCCTTTCAGTTCAATCCTGTCTGCCAGGGTCCCAGTAGGGGGTGTGGCAGTCCTTTGTGTGAGGGCAGGCCACTAGCCTTTGAAATGTAAGTGTCAAGCCCCTCCACCCTTCCAGCCCAGGATGACGCATTCAGTATGCAGATGTGGGCAATTGTGATTGAGCATCCTGTGTTTGTGGTTGTCTGGGTGAAATTCACAAGGAAGCTCTCAACCAGCCAAGCCCAGATGTGGATTGGAGACAGGCTGTAAGGCACAGATGGATTTCAAGCGCAGAGAAATGATCACTTTCTAAAAGTGGCATTTCTAAAATAGTAATATGAAATCCAACTTCACCAGTCAGCAGGATTTTGTATTACCATTCTGCCCATACTAAATATGGGGTGTCTTATATGTAGAAAAAGGGGTGTTTTAGGCTTGGCAAGTACTATTAAATGCCAAGTCGAATTGGCAGTGAACCTGCACACACAGGCCTTGCAATGGCAGGCCTGAGACAAGGTTAAGGGGATACTGAAGTGGGTGGCACAATCAGTGCTACAGGCCCACTAGCAGCATTTAATCTACGAGCCCTTGGCACAAATAGTGCATTCTACTAGGGACTTATAAGTAAATTAAATAGCCCAATAGGGTATGATCCAATGTTACTACGTTTAAAGGGAGAGAGCATATGCACTTTAGAACTGGTTAGCAGTGTTAAAGTGCGCAGAGTCTAAAAACCAGCAAAAACAGATAGCTCCAAAGTTAGGGAGGCAGGCAAAAAGTTAGGGGTGACCACCCTAAGGCTGTCAGGTCTAACATGAACTATATCTGTCAGGCATTGATGTATGGATATCAGGATGAATCAAGGTTCAAGCAGGTGGCAGCAGCAGAATGGCACAAAGTATCACAACCTAGACAGGACAGTAGCAGAGCAACCGTATAGGAGCAGACTTTCTTCATGCTGAAGCCCAGCGATGCAAACTGTCTCTACTCTGCATCATGTTCCACAGCCTGCACCACCACTGTAGATTTGTTGTTAGCAAGTGGAGTAAGTCACAAGTAGTATAGTCATAAGTGAGTGAGACACTGTCATGCACGAAGACTTATCACTCATGGCTCAACACTCAAACACAGCAACAGCATCTTCTTCATTGTCAATAAATCGCATGCAATCGTTGTGATAGGACATGACCAGGCCATAATGAAGCCCCCCTGGCAGAGTGACTTCTTTGCTTGGGTCTGGGCATAAGCAGTAGCGACAGCTTAGGACTAGGCACCTTCAGCTTTTCTTTTTGACCTTGACTGCCACCAATGAGATTACCTGAAAAGTCCCAGTGGGAAAAACAGACACCATGCAGGTTGAAATGTTTACACATTACTTAATCCTTGAATCTGCATCCAAATTGGGTTTACATCACCATTCGTGATCACTATGATGTGGCGTAGTCATTGGCGGGTACCCAGACTAGGGAGAATATTACAACAACAACATTAAACAAGGGCCTTATGCCTATTTATGACACATCAATGGGAGTGCTTTTAATGACACTCACCAGTTTGGAACAGTGCATTTCAATATAATCCACCAAAGAAATTGATTCCTTGAGGAGCAGTTTACCAGCTTAAAGTGTAGCTGTCTCTAATTTAATTGTGACCCTGGGAGGTGATAATAACATGTTGGTACTTACATTTCCCATATGGTAGCACAGGGAGTTTTCACAAGTGATTTATTCACTTTTTGGAAGCATCACTGTGATGCCAAAGTACAGCAGGAGAAATCTTGTTATCAAGTGCTTATCGTCATCTTTCTCAGACAGCAATGCCAAGTACTTTACCCACTCTTCATCAAAAGGTCAGTAATTCAATTTTCACATGCTGATAATCAGTTTTTTTGCAATCATTGCGCTATGCACAGCTATTGACCCAATTGCAATTTATTCTCTATATAACTTAATTAAACCAAAGTAGGGATTCTTTTGAACATATTAACCAGAAACATATTTATAAGTAGACTTATCACATGTACTCACACTTTCTTGACAAACCCTAAACGTGTTTGAACATTCCAAGTTGAACCTTATATGACTAGGAATGACTAGAATCGGACAGATCTAATTTAGTCATTATAAATGTACTCTAAAAACATCCGTGTAAGTGTATCTCAAATCAAAATTACCTTATTTACCATACTAACTTTATTAAACGTTCTGTTTCGTGAGTTAAAGCACAACTCGTTTTTCTATTTAATGCTATAATCAGCATCACCAACCACCTTTATCACTTACTGCCCAGCGCTTCTGTTTACCACGTGTTGGAAGCAAGACACTATACAAGAATCCATGCAAAAATGAGATATCAGGATACCCTACTTTAGTTCCTTGTATGAACTGCCTGAACAAAAGTGGTCTTAGAACCTGACTTAGGGTTTGTCAGGCATGTTATTCCATCACAAACATGAGGGATATCCCTTCCACCATGTTACAATGTCCATAGCATATAATGGGATCGTAGTGTGGTGGAAGGGATATCTGCCACATTTGTGACAGAGTAACCCTTTCTGCCAAACTCTAAATCAGGCCCTTAGTTTTTTTTAATTGCCATTTCTCTATTTTGTCTAATCTATATTTTAGTTAAAGATATTAAAAAACAACTACAATTGACTTACTGATAAAATATCAGAGGAGACTGAACACTTCCATAAACCATCTATTACTACTACTGACCACAAAGCAAAGTGGAATCATTTTTATGCTTCGGATAATGTAGATATAAGGGGAGAGAGACACTAATCTTGTCATAAAAGTCTGTAAATATTTTTCTTTAATAAGGGTATATTGTAACAGAACAAGAAACACATAGGCCCTGATTTAAGAGGGCCTAGCGCCTCATTGTGCCACATTAGCGTAATTTAGTTTTACACTAATGTGGCCTAAAGAGGCCAAAATCGCCGCAGCAGGTTTATAAAGTGGTGCAATGCATGCATTGCGCCACTTTGTAGCTTCTTGCGCTACATTGTGTCTGCACCAGGCATCATGTATGCAAGGGTGGAATCCCCTGTTAGAGCGGCCGAAAAAATGATGCAAAGAAATCTAAAAGATTTCTTTGTGCCTTTTTTGCACCATTTTTAAATGTTGATGCTATTGCCCCATACCCTGTTTCATGGTGCACCGTATTTTAAACACGGCGCACACGTGGTCGCAGTAGGTGCAGCGCTAAGGGGCACAAGAAAAGTGGCGCTGCACGCAGTGCTGCGCCACCTTTCCTAAATCTGCCCCATAGTTTCCTCTCCCCACCTGTGATGATGTAACCAGTGTAAGCAGTGCTGAGAACACCACTTGAGGCCTGGGAACCGAAGAAATGTGCCACCACCAGTTTAGTCTTCACCTACCTCTGCCGGAGAATGGTACTGTGCCCAATAAAACAGCGGCATAGACTAGGCTAAATAGCAATGCAGGCAGACTGCAACGCACATATATGAAGTATTTTTTTTCAAAAGTATATTTGTTAAGACACACAGGGGGTCATTCTGACCCTGGCGGTCCATGACCGCCATGGCGGAGGTCGGCGGAAGCACCGCCAACAGGCTGGCGGTGCTTCCTGGGCTATTCTGACCGCGGCGGTAAAGCCGTGGTCAGAAAAAGGAAACCGGTGGTTTCCCACCGGTTTTCCCCTGGCCCAGGGAATCCGCCATGGCGGCGCTGCTTGCAGCACCGCCATGGGGATTCCGACCCCCTTCCCGCCAGCCAGCCAGTGTCCACCGCCAGAACCAGGATGGGGGGAACGGGTGCCGTGGGGCCCCTGCACTGCCCATGCCACTGCTTTGCAGACACTGAAAATCGCAACGGGTGCCACTGCACCCGTCGCACCCCTTCAACTCCGCCGGCACCATTCGGAGCCGGCATCATTGTTGAAGGGGCTTTCCCGCTGGGCCGGCCGGCGGTCTTCTGGCGGTCGCCCACCAGCCCAGCGGGAAAGCCGGAATGGCTGCCGCGGTCTTTAGACCGCTTTGCGGTCTTTCGGCGGGAACCGCTTGGCGGGCGGCGACCGCCGACCGCCGCGGTCAGAATGACCGCCACAGTTCCCTCTTTTTAGGGTCAAGCCTGCACTAGCATGCTCTTGCGCTTACGTATCGCTTGTGAGACGCTGAAGTAGTTAGAAAAGGGCTCGGAGGCCCGTCGATGTCACGTCAGTGTTAGTTTGTGGGCTTGCCGTTTAAAATCTGCTTGCTTTTATTAGTGGAAGGCATGCATACGTCATGCCTTTTCCGGTGGTTAGCCCTACTCGAGCGCAGCGACCAAGTACTGAAAACATACAAGGCTCATAGTTTTTTGGTCTGGTTTGTGGACTACTTTTTCTCTTTTTTAGCCGGGCGATCTCGCTGGGCAGAAGTCGAGTGCTTTGCATGACATCCACCCAGTTATATAGTTAATGGCACTTTTGTCGGTTACGTAGATAATTGCACTTTTACCGACAGGTTTCATTACGAGTGAAATGCAGCAGCGCGATCGTGTTCTTTTTTCCATTTAATGAGGCAAGAAAAGGCCGGTTGGGAGTTTTCAACTGCTAATAGCTCTAACTCGGAGAAATGCGAGACCCGTTGCATTGCAAATGCTTGTTTAACCTTGGTAGGAGCAATAAGCTGTTTGATAAAAGGCAGAGATGCGAGTGGAGTCTTGACAAGTATGATAGCTTGAAATTAGTCCTATTTCCTTTCTATTCAGGGACTGTTAATGTGGGAGTTTCCATTATTGTTTTAGAACTACAAAATCCAGAATGCAAAGTACGGTTCTCTAAATGTTGAAGACAGTTAAAATTGTCACACACGGCATAAGACATTTTGCCAGTTACACGCACAATGCATTAAAAGGAATAACATACCCCGAAGTGTATGTTAAAGAAGGATCTTACAAGTCACCTACGAGCACAGTGATCTCATCAAGGTACCCGACCTGGGCCTTGTGTCTCTATATGGTCAAGTCAGTCCTCGGTGAATTGCAACATCCTTTTAACAAACACTAAGGGGTACATTATCTCATATATGATTTACCTGTATCCTTTCATTGCAGTTTTTCTACATTTTTCATTTGTAAAGGTTCGTAGGATGAGCAGTTGCAATGTTTTTTGTACCACTCAACTTACATGGAAAGCCGACAGTGTAAAAGCTGCTTGACAATTTTTCATTCTTAACTCAAAATACTTTTGCTCTCTGCTTTATTTCTTGTAAATGCGTGAGGACAGTAAAGCAATCAGAAAACGGCAGGAAATTGTCCTTGAAATGACATGCCTCGCAGTCACAGGTTCAACTCACTGAGAAGGCTTTTAAGTTTGTGCCAAACACTCTGGCCCCCCATCCAGGCAATCTGAACATTCATTTTCACTACTGCTTGTGTGACATTCTTTACAATGACAAATGTTGTTTTGTGTAACAATCGGCATGCAGTGGCATTAGTACCGGCTATAGTCGAAGATAGACGGAAGCAGTTTTGCAGCATGTAAGAGCAGACTGTACTTCCAAAACAATAGATTGCTAAAGAGAAAAACAAATAATAGAGTCTCTTGGAACACTAGCAATCTGGCACCATGACTGAATATTGGTAAAGATGTCTTAGATGCAATCATAATGAGTCCAACAAAAGTGAGTGTAAACCATAAACATTGCCTTTCATTTCATTAATTAAATACAATAGTTTAGGACTTATACTAAATGGAATATCACAGGTGGACATTTACCACATTGCTGGGATTGCCAATCTGTTGAGTTAAATCATGGTGGCATGGAACTTTCATTTGTGGCGAACACTGACAGTGGTAGGTCACCACTGCTAATACAATACTACCAGAGAATCACATGTTTTTGTGGTTTACATTTTTATGGCACTTACCACAACAAATAGATCTCTCTCCTCTCAGCAGTTCATACAATACAGGGGTAAGAATTCGAGGCATGTGTTAAAGATGCCACTATCAGGAATTGTGTGAGCCTCAGGGGTATTAGAGACATTAACACTACTCTCTGAATTTCTAAATGTTTAGTAGCCGTGCCAAATGCAAACATTGGCTCTGCAGTGGATTCTTTCTTGCGAATATTTGCTGTTCAAAGTTTATCTTATTTTCAGTGGTACATAGTACAATTTTTGAACGCTCATATTTTGTGCAATGGAGAAATCTGGTAGAAATATAAACATTGGCGGCAATAATTTTATAGTTGATGAAAATTGGACTACTGACAATTTTGGAATTCAGCATTATTTCATTTTGGTATATCTTGCACATTATAACAGGTGGTATTTGGTGTCAATGACAACCGGCTGCAACATTAGCGCCAATCTGGGATGAGACTCATGTATTTCAAGAAGCAGTGTAATGTTGAAGCCAGCCATTTAAAATCCATGTGTCTTTGTTTTTGTACGTGAACCTTGGGGATGCAATTAATAACACGGTGAAATGCTTATATTAATTTATGACGGCTGACGGAGGAGTGACACTCTGACGGATTGACAGGCTGATGGGCTCTGCCAAGGAGGTTGCCAGGAGGAGCCTCCGATGCTTGGTTTGCCCACGGCGCTTGGTGCTTGCAATACAACCCGCTCAGCAACCCTGTGACTTGTGATCCAACCCTCGGGCCTCGCTCCCAGCTTCACCCTCCCGCTTGTGTCTCTACCTGCTCACCCGCCTGCTAGTTCTTCCCTCTTCTTGTTGCACAAAAGGGCAGCAGGCACGAAAGGATACAGCTTGTCGAGCCAGGCTTGGTGTGACTGGGAGGGGACCTACTCGTAAGGCCAGGGGCGGCCCGAGGAAACCAAGCTGTACCGGAGCTGGGCTGAAGATGCAGAGCAGCCCGTAGCCCATGGAGTCCCCATATGGAAAGCAAGAAGTAAGAGGCTCAGCTGAGAGGAGGCAGTAACAGCTTCTTTGGTGGCAGAGGAGGGTGGGCAGGAGCTCTAGGCTGCAGGCAGCCCGCACCAAGCGGAGGTGACTGGCATTAGGCCAGTGCAGCTTGTTCAAGTGAGGCTGCCTGCTCTGCTCTGTCCCCAGAGGTGCCCCCATCCTCCAGGAGTCCCTTAGTGTTTCAAGCCTTCATGTCTCATTGACAATTGCCACTCTGCCACTCTACTACACCGACTGCTATAAAACTTTGAACAATTTAATAGCCAAAAACCTCCAAATCAGGAGAGAAACTGGTGCTGAACTTGTAACTGTCCTTTCAAACTTCAAACTTCTGAACTCTGGTACCTGGTGATTTGACAGTTCTGGCAGTTGTACATAGGCAAGTGCAGTGGCTGTACGCAGTTACCGCATAGATTGTGCCCTGGTTCACCGCAGAAGCAGCCCTGCTAGGCTGGATGTGGCTTGTGAGGGCCTGATGAGCTTGACTTGTCCTTGCAACTAGCTTTCTCCCCCTCCACCTTCCAACGAAGCTCGAGAGGGGCGGGTTGAGGCGGCACTGCGCTGACAGCTACAATGTCCACAGGGCTCCCGTTGGGCTTTCTACTGCCACGGGAAACAGGCCTTAACAGGCCCTAACATGAGAACTACTGCAAGGGAGCACAAGGAGGTACAAGTAATCAGCCTAGGAAAGGAAAAATCATGCGATCAGGAAAAATAAGAAGATCCCCCTCATTAAATCAGCGGGTGGAAAGTTTAAGAGGAAACCCCTTGCATCTTCAAAGCAAACCAGTACTCAGTCAGCCCCCCGCTTATTGTCATGGAAGCAAGCAAGGAAGACTAAGTAAATCACAGTCTAAGTGACAATCCAGAACAAGCAAAGAAACGCTGTGCAGATTAACTTCAGTCAAACATTTACACAAAGTTCAGCTTCTTGAAAAATGCTGGATTGGTTTTGTTTTTAAACAAACGGAAATATTTAGGGCCTGCAGGCCCCATTGCAACCTTTGGCAACTTCAACCTACGTGGAAGCAAGCCCCTCCCAGAAAACCTAACCACACAGCGGGGAGCGTCAAGACAAAGACAAAGCCCAGTTACGGTTAAATGTGACCCGGCTGCGAGACAACATGAATTAACTATCCAGGCAGAGGTTCCTGCATTTCACGAGCAAGAGCAGGATCTGGGGTACCCGGAGGTAGATCCTTCCAACAAAGTGGGAAATGCCGCAATGCACCAGCCTTCAGTGACATCGGAAGGGCCGTTGTCCCTAAGGAGGAAATCTTGTCGCCACCAGCTATCCTGGACACAATATCAACTATAAACCTTATCTCTCAATCATCGCCATTAACCTGTGACAACTCATGTCACAATTTGTGCTTTCAGAGGCCCAGGTGGCAGCAAAAGGTCTCGCAGTAGAGGTCAATGAGATATCATTATACCTTGGCACACAAGAGTCGGATGGCATGAAGACAGCTTACTCACAGGATACCTCCCAGCTCTCGGAAGAACTCCTAGCAGAACAGCCAGAACAACAGCTTGCAGACAGGGAGAGGAGACTGCAGTTGGTTCAACCAGAGGAGATGAGAACCCTATGGAAAGGAGAATCAGCGCAAGCCCCAAGCAATTAAACATGGACAGTGCGTGGGCTTCTTTACTAAATACCATGCAGCTCCTGGAGGAAGCCCTTAATACCAATCAGAGAAAATGTACCTTCAACTCACATTGCTCAACACCTTTGCACTGTTTGTAGCAGGAATGGATGGAAAACTAGGGGACTTGAAGCGTCTCTTCACGCAGGCCCAGTCCGACCTGTTTAGTGCACAAGTCAACTGTACGTCTGGCCCAGTTGTTGACAAATTATCCTCACTACCCTCCATGCTTAGAAAAATGTGCGCGGGCCTGAAACTTTGGGACTCAAGCAATCTTTCTCAGCCTTACACCAATATGATTACTACCCATTAAGAAGAGTCAAAGTTACTTGGACATGGAAAAGATGCAGTAAAGAGCATAGCGTGCGATACAGGAGCAAGGCATCAGGGTCCACAAATAGGCATCCAGCTTATCCCAGTTGATGTTGAGTCAGCAAATACTTCTGGTCAGGCTGTTGGAAATACTCAATCTCTCAGAAATACTCAATCTCTTGGAAGTATTGATGATCACAAAATGAATGCCAAACAAATGTGGGCCCAAAGGAGGAAATGGCAAAATAAGAAACCCCTGGAACTACAGATATCGCCTTCATCTTCAAGTCTAGGATGGGCCTTAAACCTGGCACATCACTGACAGAGACCTGCCAAATTCCTCATGATCTCAGTGCCCACGGGGGGTTCCAAAGATGAAAAAACCCTTAATGAGCAACCAACCATCAGCAACCAGCAGGGCTTTACAAGTGCAGTCAACCCCGTGGGATCACCATTGTCACTGCTACTCCTCCTTCCCTGGTGTCAACTACCACACCTGAGACGTGAGTAACAAACAATCCTAGAGAAGAGGAGGCAATCATTGGAAGCAAACCAGATTGCAGAGAGGGAGAATCTGGGCTGACCATTGTGCTGTATCCCCCCCCTTTTCAACTTCAGCTAAGGCTTGTTTCCCAATGCCAGAAGGCACCATTACAGTGGCCTGAAAGAGCATAGTGCAGGGATACAGGTCACGCTAACCGAGGAGGGCAGACCAGAGGTGACACACCTCACAGATGAAGTGACAGCACGGGAGGTCATGCCACCCACAGCAGGCGTTGCCATCCCGAATGCAAACACTAATAATTCCACTGCTATCGTGCTAACCACAGAGAGCCTCAACATGGTAGAACGCAATCAGTTTAAACATCACAATTCTCCTCCTCGCAACACTGAAGGCACACCCCTCCAGGACCTCACTCCCTTTAATCTCCTTCCCATCAAGGGAACAGGCCAGAATATTGTCACCCGCAATATAATAAGTTCCACGCAAGACATTCAAGGCACAAATAGTTGGCTCAAACAACACAGTCTGCGGGCCCAGTACATGGACGAGGCACCCCATCAGCTTTCTCAAACACAGGCGTCCCTCACAGAGCATCTAGACACGAGCATTCTCATACTTCAACCATGCTATAAATCAAGAGGTACGGGAGACATCCTGAACACAGTTAACATCCTTCCGTTGTTATCTTACATTCCAGCTACTGCTGGTCTGTGCACAATGGACCTCCTGGCTGTAGAGTTCATCCGCCCAGAAGCACTGTCATTAAGGGAGGCAATTAAGGCCACATGGAGGACAAGATCAATTGCTCAAACAATCTATGCTGAAGGAGCCCAATTCAGGCCAGAGTCGTAGGCAGCGAAAACTGCAGTTTCCATCCTTGCTTGTGCACCAGTGTGCACAAACAACGATAAAAACAAAGAGATGAGGATTTACCTGGGTCTTCCTGGGGATCCTCTTCTCCTCATCATCCAAAGGCAACAAGTTTCAGCAGCTTCCTCCCTCTGGTATGCTCAGGTGCGTGCTGCAGCCCAGTTATGGGCTGCAGCGAGCACCGGGTGAGCCCTGCTCCACTGGTGGGGCAAGGGGAGTTTTTGGACTTACTCCGCGCTCCAAGGCGAGCACGGATTTCCAAAAACTCCATTAGCTCCTCCAACAGAGCGGAGTTCCCTGCACATTCCTACAACATCAAAAACGGTCACTGAGCAAGCTACAATGGTCAATCAACAGGTCTCTGGAAGACGAGCTATGGTAAAGTTACTTACAGATGCAAAGCGCAATAATAGTGTGCACTTTTGGAATACAATAAGCAAACTTTCACACCCATCACATCTCAAATACTTGAAGACAGCATCACATCTCAAATACCTGAAGACGCCTGGGCAAGACATCTTGGTGATCACTTTAACAACAGCCACCAGGTCCACGCTTCTCAGGAAATGTCAATTATAGGACCGACAAGCACTGGTACATTTTTCTCCTTCACAGGCATTCAGCAGCATCCATCTTTTCCAACAGTAACATCAGTTCTGAGCTCGAATAGGATGAACCCAATAATAAGCCAGATTGCCAAAGGAATGAAGGAAGGAGCCCCGAGTCCAAATGGCATAAGTCCTGCAGTCATTAAACATAACAGGGCTTTTGGGCCAAAACATTAGAGCCCCTTTATATAGAAATTGGCCTCACTTTTATAATACCATCTTCCTGGAAGGGATCCACAATTTCACCAATCTTCAAAAGCTGGGACAGATCACTACCAAAAAACTACCACTTAATTGCCCTTATAGACAATTATGCAAAGTATTTTTCAGGACTCTTGCTGGAACACTTGTCAGACTGTATAGCCAAAAAAGGTATAATTCCTTTCAAACAAACTGGGTTCTCAAAAACAAACAGCACAATAACAAACATTATGGCTATCTCTCTTCTTATTGACAAAGCAAAGGCACTAAAACAGCAGTTACACTTATGCTTCATTGACTTTAGGGCTGCTTTCAACCATGTGGTGAGGAACAGTCTCTGGAGTAAACTATCAGGCTGGGGAATTCCTCAGCCCCTCCCAGACTGATAATAGCCCTCCACACTGAACCCTGGATTCAGGTGAAACTGGGAGCAGGAAAACACTGTGGGCTGCATCCTGGCCCCCACATTGTTCAATCTGTATTTAGCTGATCTGGTGGGATTCCTTGATGCCAGCAATCCACATGCTCTGAGGCTTGGGGCTTAGTTGCTGTCGAGCCTTATTTACGCGGATGAGCTTGTACTAATTAGTTATACCAAGATAGGGCTCCAGTTACTGATAAATGCAAGTCAAATACATTCGGAAGCCAATATTCTAACTGTCAACTTTGAAACAATTTGCACAAAGACCATCAGCAATAGGAGTGTGGCAGTGGGCGTAGCGATAAGAAGGACTACGGTACTCAATTGAATGGGTGAGTAAACGTGGTTTTATTATATAAAGTTTGAACGGGGAAATGTCCAGTGTTAGAGGCCTGTTGGGTAGTAATTCTCCGTTGTCCTCTTCTCCCTCAGGGGTTCCTGATGACTGGAGATGATATTCCCCGACGGTGTTTCCAGGTGGACCGGGAAAACAAGAGGAACGGAAATACCGGTAAGTCTAAGGATTTTATACTGTCATGTATTTTTGGAGGGGGGGGAGGAAAACAAAGAAAGAAAGAAAGAAAGAGAAAGAGAGAGAGAGAGAGAGAGAGAGAGTGTTTGCGCTCTTCGGGCCCTTCCTGCCCCTTAGGATTATCTCCTGGATTGGCGTCCTTCTGTTCTTCCTCCTGCGCTTGTTCGGGTGCCTTTTCTGTTCTACCTCCGTCCTCCGCGACTCTTTCCTCGGTGTCTTCTTTCTCAGCGTCTTCTTTTGTTAACGCGCGGCGCGCGCGCAGTCCGTCTTTCCTTTCTACCTCGTCCGGAACCCGGATATGGGTTCCCAGTTATGGTGATCGCGTCCTCTTCTTCCTGGTTCCCAGGTACGGGTTTGGGAATCCAGTGATCCGGATTCCCGTTATCTTTGGTGCCGTTTACACAGGGGTCGGTGGAGTGGCATTCCGCTCCCGGTTTTACATGTGACGTAGCCGTGGACTCCAACTCCCGGCTACAAGGAGGAAGGTCTCCCCGGCATCGTACTGGTTGAGACGTGGCTTCTTCAAGCACATGTATACAAATATCTTGGGGTGATTAATTAAAAATCAGGGAACTTTGCACAACAAAGGTGCATTATCACAGGAAAAGGCTTGGCCCTAGCCGCTTCCCTCAAACGATTGAAAATGCAACTGAATGGGCAGTCATTAACCCCCCCCTTCTACAGGTAATGAAAGCCAAGCTTCTCCCTACAATAACCTATGGTAATGAGATTCAAAGAGGAAGGGATGTGCTAACTTTAGAATGCATAATAGCAAATGTTCACAGGATCCACTTCAGTCTACTGAAACACACTTCTCCTGCCCAAATTAGATTGGAATTTGGCCTGCTAAAACAAACCCTGACGAGACGAGGGGCCTATATAAACTTCTGGTGCAAAACCAGGCCAGCAGGAGCGCCAGCCATAGGAAGCCTTCCCGGCCAGAGCATATCTTGGGGACTCCCTGGTAAAGAAAGGGCTCACTCATCTATAGGGGATCCAAAATAGTCACTGCACTCTTAAAAAAGCAGTCTGGAAGTTGATTAGGCTCCAATCCTTAGTGGCGGATAAGGCAGCCTTTTCAAGGAGGGCCCATGCCTGAATGGCATTGAATTCATACACGATTTTGGCACCACAGATATGTCTCTGCCTGGGTTTTCCAGGACATATTAAAGAGCACTTTCTGTGGTATTGCTTGGGGCTGCTACCTTGCGTATTAAGCTTAGCTCCCTGGCTGAGGGATTCGGCAAACACAACCTGTCACCTGTGTGCCACTGGCACAGAAGACATTCAGAATCTGCTTTGCTCTTGCAAAAAACTTGCAACAGAAAGGAAAATATTTAATGAAAGGGGTATACACACAAGGAGACAAGCTGTTTGCTAGCCTATTTTGCCTCAGGAGACTTACAGCTAAACTGTTGGCTGGTAATATTTTTAACTTTGGTAATCAATAAACAAAAGGGGCCACTATAACAATTTGGCTCAACGTATTCTTTTGCAGTTAGTGTGATCTTATGCACACTGGCCTTTTCCAGCTCTTCTGATTGCAAACAGAGCCATCAAGGTATGGAAATGCGCTGAGTATAAAGTCCTGAACAGGACACTGACACTTGCCCTCCTTGTTTCTAATTGTTTGCTGCTTTCGTGAATAGTTGCATTTCACGAAGTGCTGTTTTTAGAAATCTAGGGCCAGATGTACGAAAGGATTTTACCCATTTTGTGTCTATGGGAAAAAGCTTTCGTACATATGGCCCCTAGATTTTTAAAGTGGCAACGGATAAATGAAATCTTACATTAACTCAAAATGCAACCAGCACTTTTACAAACTTAATGCACTTTTGTTAGATTTTTTATATTTAGCTGTGAATTTTGGTTTTATTGCAAGGGTTTTAAGTAACTATGCAAATAAAGAATCCATTATGTTCTATTATGTTCCATATTCAACATCATCAAGTGGTGCTAACGTCCGATCACTGGCTATTAGCTTTTTCATTCCAGTCAGCAGGATATGTCCTATCTTTTCCGTGGGGTTGCAGGAATCTTTTGTACTTTAACTCTCTCCTTGTTGTGCTGGAGAAATGTCTGTTTTTTCCTACGTGTATCAAAAGCTCAACTGACCTGAAGAAATGTCTCACTCGATGAATGATACAGTGTGCTCCCTCAGGTGAAATATACAGTAACTCTAAGGGACAAGACTGATGTTGCTATTGGCAAGCCCCTCTTTTATCTCGGAGCTAATAGCTGGTTCATGTTTCTTTCCTTTTTTCTTTCCATTTTTTGTTTGCTACATTTCCAGTAATAAACCTCTTTCTAAACAATGCTTCATCGCAAAGGACATATATGAGATACACATGAAAAGACCCTTTGACCAATGTTGTCATATGAAATTATACATGCTCCTGTAGCACATGATGCAACAGGGAGTACACATTTGCTCATACATTGACCTTAACAATTTGATGAGGAGATATTTGGTAGTGTGTGTTCCAATGACAAGCAGTAAAATGAGCATCCCCATCTAAGGCACTATTACTTAACTAATTCAGGTTGGGTTTTGTAAGAAATTGGATCATTATTTGGGGTGGGTGACTACCCATCTTGAGGAATAATCACAACTCTTGTCAGTTCAACTCCTTGTAGCTATGGAACAAAGTAGAGAGGCTTAAATTAGGGCAATGTGTAAAGTACACAATACTAAAGTCAGAATGCAAAACAATGAAAATGACAAAATGAATATGAAAACAATCAAAATAGAGTAAAATTTAATAAACAAAATTACAAAAATCCAATAATGGGAACTGGAGATATGATCTATTAAAGCTTTAAGTAGGAATTGCGCCACGAAGCACAAAGTGACAACTATAGTCAATGGCCGTGATAAATCAGGACCAAGGTGCAAATAGATACTGACCACGATGGAGTGCAGGTTCTACACACCAACCAGTTTCATACTGGTAAAAGATTTAATCTTCTGACTTTAGTCTTTTAAGTTCCACCCCACCACAGGAGTACACTTCTAACGCTCCACAGGACCTCAAATGAAGCACATAGAAGCTCACAGAGTGTCAGGCAAATGCCAAACAGCAGGGTCCTGTCCAAGTCAAGTTGCCAGTGGTCAGCTGAGCAGTTGCAGGAAAGGGTTCTTGTAGCTTGTTGTATCACTGTAGCCTGAACATGATGTCCCCTAATGGCCCTTGAAGTCCACTTAATTTTCCTGGGTAAAAGAGAGAGCAGATCCAGTCCCTCTCGGTTCTTCTCAAGTCACAATCATCAGGTTTAGTCCTCTTTTGATCTTGCTCAGGTCCAGGAATATTCTGAAGTGGGTGCCTAGAAGTGCCACGTTTGTACCTGCCACGAGCTAGGCGGAGGGACTCCTGGGCAGACACTTATCAATGGGGAAAACATTCTCGGGGACAATCCAAACCACTTTAGACATTTTACAAATGGTAAAAGTCTTTGGCCACACCAAACCTGGGCTCTTAGGGGTGAGAGTGTGTGTGGGGCGTGTACTAAGGTAATCATAGTGCGCTCCCATATCTAACACTAAAATTCAATGTGGGGCATTCAATGTACCCATACTAAACCCATAGACAGAGGTCTAGCAGTTTCCAGCAAACAGTGAGTATATACACTAGAATTGTTTTGATTTCCTCTTTGACTTCCTTTCAGTTGCGCCCTCAGTATTATTTGTAACCTGCAGCGGACCTGTCAAGTACGATTTGACATTTAAGCAGAATTTGACATTGTGATGTGAAAAAGAGACTCAAAGTGATTGGAGCCTATTTGGCTGAGAATGGGGCAAAGTAAGGATCTTACCAAGGTGTCTGATAACAATTGCCTTTGATAGAGGAGGGCTCTTTGAAGATAATCAAGTTCGGGGCCCAACCCTACTGGTCATTTTGTGAGGCAACATCAACACCTCCCCACAGACAGGCCTTAGTTCTGTGCTCTGGGAGCCAATTTCATACCTCTTCAACTACTAATTACTGTCTGGCAGAAGTGGGAAAGCAAATGCAAATTTAGCCTCCAGGAACTTCGAGCTGGGAATATGTCACACTCTAAATATTGCACTTCCTTAGTAGTTATCAAAATCGAACTTCACAATTGAATTAGATTTTAATAACTATTAATAATTGTTATGTATTTACTTTTCAAGCTAGTACCATTCCTGAGATACAGTATAAGGATGATAAATCTGTACTCTGGTTTTCTATATGAAACAACTAGGCCTGAAAAATCGAAAACTAGCTTTCAGGTGCAAGTTATTGTAAGGATGTGTTGACAATACATTTCTACATGTACTACTGTTAAATACTATGCAACTTCATGGTTGTGACAAGGCATACAGTAGGGTGAAATATTAATATTTTGAATATTTAAAAGGGAGGTTTTGACCTGTCAAAATACTTTATTTGGAAAAGTTGAATTGCAGTGTTTACACTGCTACAGTCAGTCAACAGTAGATAGGCCTGAAGTAAGATTTGCACTACAATTGTAGAGGGTGGCACAATAGGTGCCTGCAGTCCACTAGTGGCATTGAACTTCCAGGCCTTGGGTACGTCTTGTATCTTAAACTACAGACTTGTATGGGAGTTAAATATACCAATAAGGAGACAGGCACTCAACTACTGTCATAGCAGGGGTAAAGTGCACATAGATATAAAACCAGCAAAATTATAGAGTCCAGCGAAAGATTAAAAAGAGGGGGTGAACCTGCAGAAAAGGTGGATTTCCTACAGGTTTGTTCTGAGAAGGTACTCAGAAGAGCTGAGAAAGTGAACCACTAGAGAATCTATCATGCAGCTTTTTCTACTTATGAGTAGATGCTTCACAGGTCAGGTTTAGCGGGCTAAACTCTGTACTCACTATTAAACGCATAGCTTGTCAAAGAAAAAAAGAGTGACAAACGTGACAACTTTTTAGGTGGGTCAAAGAAAGTGGGTTACTATTTTGGAACAATATAAGTCTTTCTCAAATAATAAGCCCATAACTTTCCATCCCATGGGAACCAAGTACCTCCCTGTAGCACTAAAATTTCTCAAGGTAGTGAGGTACAGCCTATCCAGGACCTAATCAGGGGAGGTGGTGTGGGTAGAACTCCAGTCTGCAGACATACAACCGTCAACTCCCAATTAGTCATTGTCCAGTATGCTCTTTTCCTTATAAAAGGAAAACTACTCTATAACTCACACATTCTTCAATACTATACATGAATTTACAAATATATACATGATTGCAGGTGGAAATACCTGAGGTGATACCCTCATAACAATTCACAACCCTATCAATCCTCGAACCCTAAAACAACAATACACCCCACAAATAGAAGGAACAATATAATGGAATAAAGTTATCAAAAGGTGGGTCTACTGGCTTTGTCACAGTGCTACCACATTTATAAAAACAGAAATACTTCATCATAAACCCAAGCATCACTGTTAAACCCACTGAGGATGGTATCACCTTACAATGACATCCATTAGTATGTGTACTTATTTGCTGTCAGCCTTGTAATTGTCAATTATTTAAACAATGTTTGTTAACACATGTATCAATTGTCAATATCAATAAAGCATCTTAATTTCCAAACCCTTGTGCATAAGTCTTTTTTATATTTACACTTACTGCAAAGCAACCTTAAGAGTTGCCAACAGGGGTCCCTGCACACTGAGCCTTAGTCCTAAAACCCCCGTTCAAGGAGTGATTGAAGCAGCCAAAAACCTCTCCGGGATAATCAGTATATCCCCATGGGAGACATAAGGTGGCATTATAACTTTTTACCTGGGAATTCTTGGCTATGGGGGTACTGCTCCACTCAGTTCAGCCTTCAAATCAATGTTAAAGCCGTTGGTGGTGCCCCAGCCCAGTGTTCTCGTCCAACCAGTCCAAAGCTTCTTATCCTAGCTCTGCCACATAGGGGTTTATCTTAAAAGACAGGCACTGGCATTTAGCACTCTCAGTCAATTTCAACACGGCTTATAGTCAAAGACCAATACACAGGTAGCCAGGCTCACTTGTGGCAGAAGTCCATAAACCACGTAATCCAAAAAGTGATCAATCCAGGGGGATTAAATGGGTTGGAATTCATTTCTCACAGTGGCTGTCTGTTTCTGTATCTGCTACATGCTCACTCTACTTTGTAATTCCATAAGAAAGCCAAATATTTTGTTTCCTAGCATTGATTGGGAGTCTCAAGATGATGGTGCAAATTACACCAGACAAACTTAAAAGTTTATCACACTACCTCCCTTTGTTTCATTTCCTAACCACACCTGCTAGCGATGCCTGAAAATAAGGATGCACACTTTGCCAGAACATCAATTCAAGAATGCAGCATTTGTTGTTTTAATTTGATATTGGGCATACTGTTTTTTTTCGCTTAAATGTTTCAGGTATCATTTTTAGTAGTTGGTAAAAAAGTCAAAATGTCCCTCACAGGCACTCCCTGGTTCTGCTCTCTGGAAGTGGGGACATTGTGCTTTTGCCAGGAGACCGAGTTCTGGTCCCGTTGCCCTGTCCATCTCCCAAAATGTTTTCTGGTGGTGGTCCCTCATTAATTATGATAACATTAATGACACTATTTTTCAAATTGTACATAAAAATAGCCTGCGAATTGTTCTTCAAAATTAAAAGATGAATCTCAGGCTAATATCTGGGTAGACACTTGGAAGGTCCTTCACCTAGAGCATAACTGCCATGACTCTGCAGCATGGCTAAACATCTGCAAGTTGAGCTCCACAGGAGTCCTGCATGGAAAACATTTAAAAAGTGCAATTTAAAAAAAGGTTTGGAATGATCAAGCACATTTTCCATGACACCCTCCAGGAAAAATACCGGAATGTGGTTTCAAAGCCCACACTTATATTTGTTGTGAATCCCCCATGTATGGCTATAATGTGTATGATGAAAATGTGTCTCCTTGAGGATATTTGTCAGAAAAATAATTTCTGACTCATACATGTTAATGCAAAACGTTTTCTTGAAATGGACTTCATTCATTCTTCTATCATCCAACTTTATTCCACCTGGAGCAAACATAAATACATATGGAGACAAAAGACGTGAAACAAATAGCAGAGGTAGACACATTACATTCCTTGGCATGCAATGAATCCTGTCTCATAGTTGGCCACTGTACCCTGTAGCAAGGTATGATGCTATTGTAACAAGGGTCTAATTACAAGACACTGCTGTAAATGCAATCTCTGAAACCAACAACATTTGCTGATATGATACGAGGTCAGTGACTTTACACATTAAAATATTGACATAACCAACAAAAGCCAATAACAACTGGATTAATAATAAGCCTTCGGTACCCGAGTAGTGCAATACTTGGTTGTTAGAAATTGGGTTTTTGGTTGGCAGTCAGGTTACCCTCTGTCCAAGCAAAAACCCTCACTCTAGTCAGGGTAAGTCACACACAATCCAAGATTATCCTGTGCCCACCCTCTGGTAGCTTGGCACGAGCAGTCAGGCATAACTTAGAAGGCAATGTGTAAAGTAATTGTGCAATAAATCATACAATACCACCATATAGCACCACAAAAATACACCACACAGTGTTTAGAAAAATATATAATAGTTATCAGGATAATTGTAGGTCAAAACGAATAAAGTTGCAATGTGAATTTGTAGAGATATCACTGAAAAGTGATATAAAGTGTCTTAAGTCTTTAAAAAGCAACCAAAGTCTCTTTCAAGCACAGTTGGAGTGGAAAATCTCCTCAGAGGGCCACAGAAGAAGAGATACGTGGAAAAATAGTGTGTGCGTCGATTTCTCCCCAGCACACACGGACTTGCGTCGTTATTTTTCACGTGGAGAAGTCGTGCGTCGTTTTCCGGCACGCGGACAGTCTCTTTCTGTGGATCACGGGGATTACCAGATGTCCCGGGTCTGTGCGTGGATTCTCTTGCTTGTTTTAAAGCTGCGCGTCGTTCTGCGGGGCTGCGCGTCAAAGTTTTGCTCTCACGGCAGGCGTCGCGTCGATTTCTCCTCTGGAGGTCGGGCGGCATTGTCCTTGCAAGGCCATGCGTCGAAGTTCCGGTCGCCCCGAAGGCGTCGCGTCGATCAGCGTCGGAGTGCGGCGTTTTTCTCACCGCAGAACAAGCTGTGCGTCAAAAATTTCGGCGCACGAAGCGTCCAAGTGAAAAAGAGAAGTCTTTTTTGTCCTGAGACTTCAGGGAACAGGAGGCAAGCTCTATCCAAGCCCTTGGAGAGCACTTTCACAGCCAGAGAAGAGTTCAGCAAGGCAGCAGGGCAACAGCAGGCAGCAGTCCTTTGTAGAAAGCAGTCAGGTGAGTCCTTTAGGCAGCCAGGCAGTTCTTCTTGGCAGGATGCAGGTTCTGGTTCAGGTTTCTTCTCCAGCAAGTGTCTGATGAGGTAGGGCAGAGGCCCTGTTTTATACCCAAATGTGCCTTTGAAGTGGGGGAGACTTCACAGAGTGGCTAAGAAGTGCACCAGGTCCCCTTTCAGTCCAATCCTGTCTGCCAGGGTCCCAGTAGGGGATGTGGCAGTCCTTTGTGTGAGAGCAGGCCCTCCACCCTTCCAGCCCGGGAAGACCCATTCAAAATGCAGATGTATGCAAGTGAGGCTGAGTACCCTGTGTTTGGGGTGTGTCTGAGTGAATGCACAAGGAGCTGTCAACCAAGCCCAGCCAGACATGGATTGTAAGGCACAGAAAGATTTAAGTGCAAAGAAATGCTCACTTTCTAAAAGTGGCATTTCTAGAATAGTAATATTAAATCTAACTTCACCAGTCAGTAGGATTTGGTATTACTATTCTGGCCATACTAAATATGACCTTCCTACTCCTTTCAGATCAGCAGCTACCACTTCAATACTGTATGAGGGCAGCCCCAATGTTAGCCTATGAAGGGAGCAGGCCTCACAGTAGTGCAAAACGAATTTAGGAGTTTTACACTACCAGGACATGTAAACTACACAGGTACATGTCCTACCTTTCCCCCACACAGCACCCTGCTCTAGGGGTTACCTAGGGCACACATTAGAGGTGACTTATATGTGGAGAAAGGGGAGGTTTAGGCTTGGCAAGTACTTTTAAATGCCATGTCGAGGTGTCAGTGAAACACACAGGCCATGCAATGGCAGGCCTGAGACAAGGAAAAGGGGCTACTTAAGTGGGTGGCACAACCAGTGCTGCAGGCCCACTAGTAGCATTCAATCTACCGGCCCTAGGCACATATAGTGTACATTACTAGGGACTTATAAGTAAATTAAATAGTCCAATCAGGTATGATCCAAGATAACAATGTTTAAAGGGAGAGAGCATATGCACTTTAGCACTGGTTAGCAGTGGTAAAGTGCGCAGAGTCTAAAAGCCAGCAAAAACAGTGTCCAAAAAGTGGAGGGAGGCAGGCAAAAAGTTAGGGGTGTCCACCCTAAGGCTGTCAGGTCTAACATTGGTGAACTGCTTCAATGCCACATCAGGTTAGTGAGCGTCCAGTAAATGCAATTAAAATACAATACAATACGATGCAATACACTGGATATTAATGCTCTGCCAAGGAACGCATTTTCAAAAAGGAACCCATAGCCAAAAAATAAATAAAAGTGAAACCATTTCTTCCAGAAAGTGACTTCATAACTTCTGTACAAAGCCTTGTACTTTTGCATCTGCATGGTGGTAACAGCCTGCTCCTTGGCCTCCTAGACTCCACACTGGCACCCCTTAAGGGCATTCTACATGCCACAGAATATCTTATCCACAGCCTGAAGAAATATGATTACATCACCCCGATCCAGATGGAACTGCTCTGACTCCCTTTGCCAGGCCACACCATCTTTAAAACTAGCTGCATCATTTACAAGGACTAAACAATCAGCACTCTGCTTACCTTGCAGAAAAGCTCACCATATCTGGTGGTTCTGGGCACACCCCCAGCCAGGACAATATCAGACAACAGGCTAAGAAGTGTAAAAAAAAAGAAAACAAGCTAGCATACCTTTTGCATCTATGCACTTAGAATCAGAAACAAAATCCCTGTATCCATCAGGACTGCCCTAACGCTGCTCCAAATAAGGAGAGTTGAAAACACACCTCTAAATAATACTACGGGGCATATTTACAAGAAAGTGTCTCAACAGCTATGATACGCACTTTTCTTGTGCCCCTCCCGCACCCCACCTAACATCACCATGATAGCACTGTATTTACAATATGGCGCACCATGGTGCACGTTAGCATAATAGTGTCGACTAGCTCCAAAAATTATGGTGCAAGTCCAGCAATGCATGAGGAGGCCCACTGGAAACAATGGGACAGTCACTTTAACGCCTACCTTCGGCAGGCGTTAAAACTGATGCAACAAATGACGCATTTTAAATCTCATAAATGTCAATGAGCCATTTTTCTGGGCTTCCTAATGGGGGACACCCCCTTGCATACATAGTGCCTGGCACATGCATAATGTGGCACAAGGGGTTACAATATGATGCAAAGCTTGCATTGCACCACTTTGTAAATACAGAGCGGATATAAGGCCTCCTTGACGCCATTTTAGCGAAACAAATTATGCTAGAGCGCCGCAAGGAGGCGCTAGGGGCTTGTAAATATGCCCGCACATCTTTAAAGAACACTAATTCACAGCCTAGTTACCTTTTCTATAAATAGTTGACTTTAAGCTGATCTTTGACCCTGTACAGAGCTCTATTGCCTTTTGGATAGGCTTGTGCTGTGGAAATACCATCTCCATTAATATACATGTAAACGGAGCAGCCAAATTGCAGTCTTCCAAGTGTGCTGAAAGCAAGCACAGTGAAGTGTTGAGACTGATTATCTTTTCTTCTACTGTTGGCACATAAGCATAATCATTAGCTAAACCAGGGGTCTCCCATCTTTTCAGTATGAGTGCCACATCATATATTTTACACATATTTGCGGGACAAAAAAAAAAAATTCAGATTGACTACCCACCTCAAAACCAATACCACTTGTCTCTCACCTCTCTCACTACCCAGCCCCTTGTGCCTGTACCCTGCACAACTCTACTCATGACCCCTACCACTCTTTCCTCCATATTTACTCTCCACTAACCCCATCCATCATTCGTCCATGTTGATGTTGAAACTTGTAAGGAGCTTGAATGCCCAGGGGTGTCTTAGCGCTGTGTGAACAAAGAGGGAAAATATCTACCCATAATGCAGAAAAACTAATAAATAGGTATAGTGCAACAATATGCGCAAGCATAGCTAAGGGCTAAAAATCCATGTTTTAAGCATCTTTCTGAAAGTTAGTTAGGAGGTGGCAGATTTGAGTTTGGCTAGAAGGCTATTCCAGTACAGAGCCGTACATCTGACAAAGCTTCTGCCACCCCAGAAAGAGCGCTCAAACAGTGAATCAACACATTGTTAGAAGAGCAAGAATGTAAGGTTCTAGTAGGCCGATACCAATTAAACCTTCTGCGCAAATAAGTTAGATCAATTCCATGTAAGGCCTTAGAGGCGATACATAGCACTTTGAAGGTGATACCTTGCTTAACAGGAAGCCAATGTCGTTTCTTAAGGCCCACAGACGCGGATTGGAAATTAGGAATATCAAACAGCAGTCAAGCTGCAGAGTTCTACAAGATTTGTAATTTATGCAAACAGCTGATTTGCAGGTTCTGATATAGGCCATTACAATAATCTATCCTGGCCAAGACTAGGGCAGAGACCACTGTTTTCCAAAGATCAGAAGGAATGAACTGCACAATCTTCCTCATGATTTTTAACATATAAAAGGAAGAGGAGATTATTGCATTTACTTGATATTTAAAGGTGAGTTTCTCATCAAGAATGAGACCCAGGTTCTTTACCTTCTTGGATGGCTTGGGTAGAACTCTGAGATCTTGTGACCACCACAAGGAGGACAAGAACGAGACGTTGTTCCCTAATAAAATAACTTCTGTTTTGGAGGAGTTCAACTTCAAGCAGTTGTTGCTCAGTCAAATGGAACCACAGATATGCAGTTCTGGAATGTCTCCCCTGAGGTCTGATTGTTGTTTGAGAGGGAGACAACAATGTGGGTGTCATCGGCAAATGAGACCGACGAAAACCCAAATGACTTGATTAGAGTGGCAAGCAAAGCAACATAGTGATTAAAAAGGGCTAGGCTCGAGGAAGAGGCTTGTAGAACCCCACAAGGCAGAGAGAAAGGCTCAGTGGTAAATTCTCCAAAAGAGTCCTTTTGCACATGCTCAGACAGAAAAGAGCAGGGCATTGATAATGCTGTGCCTATGATCCCAAGCTTGAGTAGCCGGTCAACCAAAACGTCTTGGTTGACCGTGTCAAAAGCCTCAGACAGGTCAAGGAGAATAAGAGCTGCTCTGCTTCCTCCATCCAAAGTAGACCTGACTTCATCAGTGGCCACAATCAATGCAGTCTCAGTACTGAGGCCACTTCTAAAACCAAACTGGGTAGCATCCAGCAAGTGATTACTTTCTATGAAAGAGGCCAATTGCCTACATGGCTTTCTCCATGATTGTGGCTGGAAATGGGAGACGGGAGTTTGGCTGGTGGTAATTGGTGTCTAAGGGGTTCAGAATGGCTTTTGTTAGTAAGGGAAGAATAGAAGCAGACTTCCAGAGGTTCATCATCCCTTATGACTATCCCTATTCAATGCCTCTACTCTTTCAATTAGATGTCTTCTCAACTCTGGCTTTGCTCTTCAGTTCACCCCTGGCACTCTCCCCTTACCACTGCATCTTTCCCATCACGCCTACTTACCCGCCCATTCTGTCAGCCTCCAGCCACCTTTATTAGTCTCCGCTTTAGTCTCCCTTCACTCTTACAGCAACAACTTTCCCATCATGTTTATCACTCCTCCCCTCCCTTGCACCTACCAGTATCCCTTCCCATCCACCTCTCTGCCTTTCCCCTAGGTAGCGAATGACCATTGCTTGATTTAGGCATGTAAAATCTATGTCAAGGTAGTCATGCATAATGTCGCCATGCATATCATCTCTACATATATGGTACACATAGGTCAGGGGTGCAGGAAAGTCTGCATAGTAGTGTGCAAGCACATGGATGTCTAAAAAAATTGCTTCCTTACATTTGTGCTTGCATGAGTTTTGTCAATGTGGGTGTACATATCACGGTATGCGCAGGTTTACAAAGTGAGCATTTTCAAAACTGTCAAACCTATTGGCTTTGTCAATTCCTGTCTTATTACCAAACACCTTGCCACCTTCCTCGCATAAACAGCCCATTCACACACGTTATTGTAGATTTGTTCTTGTCCATTCTTACAGAGGATGAGTCTATTGACTTGTCTTACACAATGAATGCAGCTTAGTAATAGAAGTGCCAGTCTGTCACATAGCTAAATGGGCACATCTACTTTGCGATATCCTCTTAATCACCATGGAGTGATGGTATTTTAACAGACAGCATTTTCTCTGAAGTCCATGGGTGTGGACCATACCATTTGCACAGAATTCTAGCAAAAGCCGCAATTACAAAAAATAATAATAATAATGGTAAGCGTTTTTGTTTTTCAGAAAACTTACGTACGTCGCAAATGGATATAGGGTTTCTACACTGGCTCCAGTCTCTCAGAGGACTCAATTGTCCCCCACTGGCAATCCTCCGCCTCAACGAGGACCTTTTATGTATTTGCGAAAATCACTGCGCTTATCGTCTCAGCACCAGCCCATTCAATGCTGTTACTGGGAGTTGTAGTTCCTAGGGACTTTTGTTTACCTTTCAAGTAATTACTTTTTGTTAAAACTGGGACTACAATATCCCAGCTTGTTTTATAGTGTTTACCCCGCAGTCCTCAAATAATGGAAACAGCCATCACTGTTGTGCTCTTTCTTGTGATTGTTTGTACTAATATTAAACGAACTAGGTGGACGCTTTAGAATGGTAACATCTGACGTACGTGTTACAGGCCTAAAGACGATAAGACTTCACTTCAACCCCCACCATGTAAGCATGCTGCGAATGTTTCCGCCAACACTCATTTCAAAAACTTACGACCCGTTTAATATTTTAGTGTAATTTGTATTAATATACAGGACGCGGTCTAGATTTTTGACGTATATTAGGTCCGTAGTTTTTGCTGATGCATAAGGAGTAGGAGGAGGATTACTGTTTTCACCGTGTTCTGCTGGACGGATCAAATCTTGTAACGGGCCTTAGTTTGGATACCCCTGATCTAAAGAATCAATCGGGTCGTGCCAAGACTACCTGAGGATATGGGTAACCAATGATCCGTGAGTTCAGGGACATTTTCCAGCCATGGGCATTCAGCCACCAGCCCAATGCAATTCTGGAACTCGAAATCCGGGTTCAAATCATCTCGGACTAAAGTTCGAGGTAACAATGGTGTATGGAGGATCATTATATATCTAGTGACATGGAGACAGCTGGTAATCGTAAATATGGAGTAGTGGAGTGGCAACATTTTTGACAAGCCAAGCATCCGTTAACTGCGCGAAAATCCATCATTCAAATAGACACAGGATTAGGGATACATTGATTCTTAGATCTTAACACTTTAGGAATACATAACAATTCATAATGAACATCCCATGCTTGTATTATCAACCATCATCTAAGTTTGCTTCTGACATGTTCTCGTGTACTTCTCTTTAATGTTTTCACACATTCAAAGAACGTGATGTGCGATACTGGGATGCACAAGCCCTAAGTATTTTGGAAACTATGGCTTGTGGTTTCTTATCCTTGTTTCCCCTTATACTTAAAAGTACATATCGGATCTCCAAACACAGAGTAAAACTTTGAGGGGAAACAAAAATTAACTCCATAGGGTGACTTAAATCTTACATAAGGTAGATTGTTTCCCAAGGGGCTACAGAAGCCTGGCCACCTAAATTCCAACTTGATATTTATCATTTAGATTACTTTGGAAAAGTCATAAAAATCCACTGGTCTTCATGGAGACAGTCAAATAAAGAGTATTACTGTGCTGGAAAACAAATGGAACGCACCGGCTGTGCAACGTTAAGTAAAGCTAGAATATCACTCAGAGAAAAATAATCCATTTCACTTGTCATTCATATTCTTCGTTCTAACTTTCTTCCACATATTCATCTTGGGGGTTCGTTTATCATCTTTCTTCTGGCTTCGTCCCCTCCATGTGTGAATCGAAATACTTGCTTTTCGACACTTCAATTGTCTCGGGGTGTACTCAGCAAATAGAACACAAAGCATACCAATAGAGAAACTGAAACCAGTGGACAAGCTATGACTAGAAAATTAATATATATATATATGTATATATATATATATATAAATATATATATATATATATATACATACATATCCTCAACGGAAATCTATATATTGCATTAGACATTAGACACTGAAGACAAACTTTGAAACAATCCAATATACGTTAATGCTTTTTAGCACGCGCATGTCACCTTTGGTCACTTTGCAGTACTCAAAGAATCAGCTGATGCAGAGAAAGGGAATGTCTATCAGTCATGATTCACAAATTCAGCCAGATATCACAAGGGACTCACACACCTGAAGCGAAGTCGGTAGAAAGCTTATGGATCTCTGCTCTCTGTCATCGTTGGTGTGGTTCCTTATTGAAATAGGGAAATTATCCAGACAGAATTATCATGAGAAGCAAACGCCTCCTTGAAATGGGGGAATGATTGTGATGGAGTTATGATGAGATACAAAAGGTTGCTGAAATAATTACCTCTTCTACCCTTTCATGAAAGAACTAAGGCATGGGCGGTTCTTCAAAAAAAAGGTTTAGATGGTTCTAGTACCTTGGACGACAACATTTTGTTTTTCCCCCATATGTCTTTGGGCTCCAGATTTGTTGGATCACTTGCTTGGACAGGTCCAAAGGCACGCCCGGGTTTTAATGTCAGGCATGTTTTAACATGTCTAAAATCGGATCTTCCTGATTCAGGTAAAGCGTTGCTGCTTGATTTTGGAACTTGTAGGGTTTGTGATTTCTTTCTCTTTTCCAACAGCATGGGCAATCTTGCAATAGTCTAGCCAGGATAAAAGAAAGGCTTGACCATGTGTTCTTTCAAAGAGACAGAAGATCATTTTCTGCAACATCTTCTGCAAGTCTGTACTTTGTGTGATGTATGGTGAAAATGAGAACTCATGGTCAAACATAACCTCAAAAATGTTCACAATCTGTTTTGATTTGGGTTATTACTCGTACTTGAGGCTGCTGGAAATTGATTGTGCCGACAGCTGCACCCCAGTAGACATGAACTAGGTTTTATCCCCTTTAAAGCAGTAGGCATCTTCTTCATTCAATAATGGATGCAGCATTAGCAGACTGAAAATGTGGTAAAATGATTCTCATTACTTTCCACTCGGATTTAGATCTGTGTGCCAATCACAAGCACTTGAAATCTCAACTGATAAAGTGAGATTACCTATAGAAAGAGCTACATGTAAAGGGTAAAAAGGTAGGAGTATAATTCCTTCAGGAATACCTCAACATAGTGGACTGGCATTGCCCCTGAGGTGAAGAGACCCATTTTAATCAGCTGGATTTTGCTTGACAGGAAAGATTCAAATCACTGCAATTGTGTGTCTCTTATTTAAGGCTATTTTTCCAAATAGTTGAGTAAAATCACACGCTTTATGCTAATATAAAAGTGACAAAAATGTAACAATTCGTTTAACACAACTAAGCTGTAGTGGTGTATACCAACACCCAGTGTGCTAAGATACTTTAGTGAGTGGCTCTAGAAACAGAAGCAAAATAGTGTTAAACTACTGATGTTCATCATCACCATACTTCTTTATTCGGTTTAACACATAAAACCGTAAAAGACACCAGCACAATAAACCAGCATCGTAAATACTAAACAGTGCATACAAATCAGTTCATCTATAAACAGGAGTCACTAGGTCTAGAAGAACATGATCAATCATCCTGTATAGTTCATAAAGACACAGCAGCACTTAAAAGACGAGTAACATTTGCAATTACAAATTATCCTGGCAGCAATTGCAGACATAAAAGTTGGGCTTGTTTAAAACTACCTCCTTAAAATAAGGGAACTATAAAAACGATCCTGGGTTCAGTATACAATTTACAAAACAGCATACAATGCAAAGTGTCCTGTGGAGAAATGTGGTCGCAGCCACGGGGGCCCAGGGATCGAAAGTTATAACATCTTTGTGGCAAAGCTAAAATCAAGTGAAACAAATTAAGGGGGTCATTCCGACCCTGGCGGTCCATGACCGCCATGGCGAGGGCAGCGGAAGCACCGCCAACAGGCTGGCGGTGCTTCCTGGGCTATTCTGACCGCGGCGGTAAAGCCGCGGTCAGAAAAGGGGAGCCAGCGGTTTCCCGCCGGTTTTCCCCTGGCCCAGGGAATCCGCCATGGCGGCGCTGCTTGCAGCACCGCCACAGGGATTCCGACCCCCTTCCCGCCAGCCTGCTTCTGGCGGTTGTCACCACCAGAACCAGGATGGCGGGAACGGGTGTCGTGGGGCCCCTGGGGGCCCCTGCACTGCCCATGCCACTGGCATGGGCAGTGCAGGGGCCCCCTCACAGGGCCCCATACAGATTTTCACTGTCTGCTTAGCAGACAGTGAAAATCGTGACGGATGCCACTGCACCCGTCGCACCCCTGCAACTCCGCCGGCTCCATTCGGAGCCGGCTTCCTCGTTGCAGGGGCTTTCCCGCTGGGCCGGCGGGCGGCCTTTTGGCGGTCGCCCGCCGGCCCAGCGGGAAAGTTGGAATGACCGCCGCGGTCTTTTGACCGCGGGGCGGTCATTCGGCAGTAACCGCATGGCGGGTGGCGACCGCCGCCCGCCGCGGTCAGAATGACCGCCTAAATCTTAAGTGAGTTAACAGGTATCTCTCTCTATTATTTTTCATCAGGGCTCCGTGTCCAATGTTTTAGTTGTCAATACATACATACAGACTGAGGCTTTTACCAAATCAACCTCTTCCCTGAGTATAGTCGTCCCTACCCTAAAACTCTGACCCATTTTATATCTCCTTTTACCAATGCCATTGAGGTTAAAAAATTCTTCCTTTCAACCTAACTTCATAAAGTAGTACCTTATTTATCTTAGCCAGGGTATTTTAAGGTGTAGAGTCAAGCGACAGTCTCTCATGATTAGGCGATTCAGGGTCAACTCCTTCCTTGACCAGATCCTGATCCAAGTCTGCGGCAGGCGCAAGGCTTAATGGTTGCTTAAATACTTAACCCCTAACTCCTCATGCACAACATTGGTTGGCGTGCTCTGTGGGATACATAGTACGTGCCTAAGGAATTTATTTTCCTCTGTCCCTAGCTCGCTTGTTGGAAGTTACCCCAAATATCACACCCATACAAAACCTTTGATAAACACTTGGCCTCATAGATTTTTACTAAGGCTTTAAGGGGGTCTACTGCCCAACCTGGAGGCAAAGCTAAAACCAGTTCCTATTGACTTCCTAAGCTTTTGCTTCTTGGCCTTAACCAATGGTTTACAGTTTAGTTTTGAATTGAACAGCACACTCAAATATGGGAAACTCCTAACGTTTGCTATAGCGTGTTGAAAGTAAAATCCTAAGGGCTTACTGGTTTAGAGCTCACCACCAAAATGTAAGATTTAGAGAGGTTAACAGAAAGATAAAAAATTCTCAGAAAAGTGTCAAATGAGTTCAACAAAGTTTCTAAGCCATTAGCTGTTCTCGCCCTCAAAACTGCATATAACAGCACTGGCAGGGGTCGTGAACCAATAGAAAGACAATCCCCCTTGGCAGTCACTAAAGCCTTTTCTAACCCATTTATATAGAGAGTAAGCAAAACCAGGGCGAGGATACACCCTTTCCTCACCCTGAGATTAATTTTAAAACTATCTGGGCAGGCAGAATCATTTGAATATCTAACTAGACCGTGGTATCTATGTGGAGAACTCTTACTCAAAAGGATCTTCCACAGCTTGCCCCGATTAACCCAATCGAACGCAGTCATAAGAGCCATAAAGGTCAAATATACTGTGTCAGAATGGGCAATGGTGTTTTACTGTTTACCATAAAGAGATTTATGCACTGATCAACGGTGGAGTTGCCCGGCTGGAAACCGTACTGACACTCAGTAATAACATTATTGTCATCAGCACAAGATCGTACTCTGTCCAATACCACCAGCCCCAGGACCTTCATGACTGAGTCCAAGAGTAACATTGTCCTGCAACACTCAGGTTTGTCCTTGTCCCCCTTTTTAAAAATTGGCACAATAACAGACAATGGTTAGGAAAAAGGTTGACCTTCCCTTACCGCAGCATTCAAGATCAGTGTCAACATTGGTGGCCAAACATCCAAGTACAAGATCAATAGGTCAGGCGGAAAGCCATCAGGAGCCGGGGCGTTATGCCTAGTAAGACTTATAATACCCTGTCTAAGTTCTTTCAAGGTGAAAACAAGGCCTGATTTCTGCTGCTCTTCCGAACCCACAATTCCCGGAACTATCTGACCTTTGAAATTAGAAATATCTTCAAAGTGGGTCACTCAATGCTGAGCTGGGATATAATGACACTCTCCTGTGCGAAACCTGGCTGACTGATGATACGCCAATAAGCTGCGCTATTCTTTACTACGCAGGATTGTACCAAATCCTCCCAATCCTTTCCCTTAAACATCACTTCAATTTCTTTAACTCCTCCTTATAAATAAAGCTACATTTGCCTTATTTCTAGGAGTTGTTTTAAAGAAATTTTTTAAATTACGCAGTGCACTTGAGCAATTGGGGTTGAACCACTTTGGGGGCTAAAGGGAGGATTTAGTTTTAGGCACATGGAGGAGATCTGCTACCTTTTCTGCAATCGAGCCAAAGGCTGCTAAAGGCTTATAACCGTGGGTGGATGGCTGTAAACAAATTTCCAATTCTTTAGCACAACTACGAAATAAGGTTTTAACAAGATGATCTGTGAAACAGAGGGGCTATACAGTCCCTTGAGGAGCTCCTTAATTATGTACTTGGACCCCTCAATTTTATTGTTAATGGATTATAGTCACTAAATGGTTTACAGGTGATATTACATTTAGAAATCATAGGTTATAACGTAGCAGATAAAAAACAAACAATCTATAATAGAGGAACAACCCCTTCCTGTATACATTGGAACAATTATCCCAGCATGATGCTCTATCGGTATATCCTTAGTACAAACAACATTAAAATCATACATCATCATTAAGTCAGAGCCTTCACTAGTATGTTCCAAAAGAAGCCCTGATGTCAAAAACGCACCTCTGAAAGGTATAGGGAACCACATTCTGGTTTTCATGGGAAATGCGTTAAAACCTCCAACACCACAGAAGTTTGTATTAAAGTCCCCAGCAAGAATTAAATGCATCTACCCCTTCTAATATTTTATTAATGAAGAAGTATACATGTTCAGATTATGGCTGCTAGATGTAACATGTAACCATGTTTTAGTATAATAGAGATTTAACAAGTAGACTACAAATGAACTGGTGAATGTAATCTTAAGGGCTTCTATGATAGCAACATCTGGTTGTAGATTGATAACTTGTCCATTAATGTCTAATGACGAAAATAATCATTCTCCCTTTGGCCCTCCTAGCAGGTGAATGAATGCCAGTGGTAAAACAAGTTTTATAGCCCTCTAGATAAATGGTATTCTTAGACTCCCAGGTCTCTGGTAAACAGATCAAGGAAGCCTTTCACAAACCTAATCTAGCTTGCATCCATAAATTTAGAAAGAGCCCTGCAATGTACTAACTGATCAATGAGATGTCACCACTGGTAACCATAGACAAGTCACTAATAAAATGGACTTGTGGGCTTATATGATTAGGAAGTGCTGTAACTGAGGTAGAGGTGGACATGTGCTTCTCTTCTCTCCAATGTGCTTTCAAACTTAGCAGATGTACAATGACAATCTGCACCATCTGCCGCTTCTGCCCTTTCAGAAATTAGTTGAAGGGGTGAGAACCCTACCTCAAATAATTATGTAAATTTTCATAAGGGTGAGCCACAAAAGTCACTAAATAAACATGTGCTCAACTCCCTGGTAGCTGTGGCACAGAGCAACCAGAATTAATTTGAAGGCTAGGTGTAAAGTATTTATGCAGCACTTAAACAGTAACAAAGTGTAAACACAACACAAGAAAAACATGCAAACCAATCTGGAAAAATAAGATTAATTTAATAAAAAAGTCACCAAAATGACAAAAATTCAATAAGCAGAACTGGAGTTATGACTTTTTAAAATTTTGAATTTACAATAGTGCCAAAAAGTATAAAGCACAAACTGTGGGTAGCCTATTGCACTAGAACAGGTCAAAATCAAAAGTTAAGTCTGACTGCGATGGAACGTGGTACAGACACATTAACCAGGTTTGTCTTGGTGGAAAGTTTACCTTCTCATTTAGAAACGTTTATGGAGAAAAGAATGGTCATTGACTGGGATAGGAGTACTAGAGAAAAGATCTGCAAGTTATAAAAACAACTGCAGGCCTTGAAAAATCTTAAAAATATTACTAGACCTGCAGGTCTAGTGACTAGAATTATCCACTCAACCTAACATCAATACACTTGACCCACAAACCAGTCTTATACAAATTGTATTCAAAACATTCTCAGCACCGACAGCCCAAGAAAGCTTTGGACAACCAAATTGCTAGCAAACAACAAATTTCAATTTGACACCCAAGTACCTCCCTGGGATGTGTATATAGATGAGGTGGACGTTTGCGAGGATACCAACATAATAAACATGGCAAAAAAAACATAAACTTTAACCTGTCTCTGAAATACCATCTGTGAACAACATATCAGGTGCTTGTTAGTGAAGATGCTGACGTTCTGACCTAAACTTAGAATGAAATAGGGGTTGTGTCCTTCGAATGCAACGCTTCCTTTCTTTGGAGTGCTTTCTGTCTTGCAATACTTTGTCCAAGTCATTGAACTAGGTTAGCAGGAAGTCAACAAAGGAGTCTGGTGTCACTTAGAAATGTCAACATTAGCCCATCCTATGTATTTGCATTAGCATGGACAACATTGTCAGACGTTGAGGCAAGCAAAACACAGCTTTTTATTTTTATTTTTTATTTGTTGCATGCTGGTAAATCTATATTGTTGCTGTGCTGAATGTTTCTGGCAATCTGTAGGTAGCATCTGAGTAAAGAGAAGTACACCACCTTGTCCAACAGGACCACTTGTATCAGGGGTTGATGAAGATTTAGCCAAGAGACTACTATAGCCAGAACAAGTCCCTGGTTTTTCAGATAAGAGCAGTTTTGCCTATCGGACCTGGATATGGTTGTGTCCAGTAAGGTGCTTTGCCTGGGTTTGCTCTCAGCGAAAGCAAGACTGCTCAGGATGGATGAAAGTGCCAACTTTCGAGTTATCCACTTGTATTTGCATAAACTCTGACAGGTCATCTATGGGGCAGGACTTAGCTCATGTTTTAATCAGTTTGTGCTGCCAAATCCATGTTTTCATTATATTGTAGTTGTGGTAAATGATTGGCAGCATGTCTTTTAACATCTTCTTGACAGTCTCACTTTTCTGCAGAGAATGAAGAGCAATTATATAATCCCCCGTATTAAAAAATCACATACCGAATAGTGGATGGTACAAAAACACAGCGCAACAGGTACTTACTTGTTAAGGAAAATGGTGCTGATAGAGAGTATAACAATAAACTAGACACTATCTTCTGACTCAATAACAACAGTCTTGTTTCTTGAACAATGAAATTTGTGGCCCATAATGTGTCTCTTTCCTGGGTTTTCTGACAGCCAATTAAAAAATGCTGGGGCTGGATCAAAAGTGCCTACTTCCGGCCCATCTACTTGGATTTGCATCAAAGCAGACAGTGTGTCACTTTTGAGGCAGGTACGAGGCTCATTTTAAAATCAGTTCATGCAGCTAAACCCACGTTCACATATTGCCATTGTTGGACTGATGGGAAGCATGATTTCTAAAATTGGAAGAACATGTTTAACTTCTTCTGGGTGTTTTTTTAATAGCTCAGTGAAGAGGGATACTGGCTTATGTGTCATCTGATGAAAGACGTACATTTGAAATCTAGACACTCTCCAGGGGCAGACTGAATTTCATCATCAGTAAGAACCTTTTTCTAGCATGTAACAAGCTCCTCAAATTCTTGATCCCCAAAACATCTCATCTTTTCAACAGAGTCTGGCCACAAAGTGAGGTAAAAAATGTTAAACAAAGAGTGCGGCTTGCCAGAGATGTGCTTCAGAAACCGGTCATATATAAAAGTAGCACACTCTATTAACTCAGCAGTGTCCTCCTTAACACTAGTTTCACTAGAGCTGCCTTTTCTAGCATGCTTAGCCAGTGTTAGCGGGACCCCTGCAAAATTATTCTCTTTAAAGAGCAAGTGAAATTGCTTTAGTGCTTTTACTGGCTTTGTTTTCAGCTGCATTAGCTTCTGTTGAAGCACCTCAATCCTTCTTGCAACTTCAGAAATAAGACTGTCTTCTTGTTGAAATGCATTGGACACTTGTTGAAGCAGCTCTTTGAAGTCTATCACGAAGTGCAAGAAATAAACACCTTCGACTTCATGTCATGATGCAATCCTTTGGCTTTATGTGAATATTCATCACTACCAGTAGCAAGGTGCTCAAGGAAAGTACTGTAGACTCCCAGTTTGTCTTTAGCACTGTTACTGCCCTGTGTTGACTTGCTACCCATCTGATTTGCTGCAATCCACCAAAATGTTTTAACTGCTCTTCCAGATTCTTAGCTATCTCTTTAAGTTTCCTTCTCCGCTTCGGTGAATAATAATATAGTTTGAAACATCCTTTGAGCACTTCTTCAAATCTGGATAAGAATTAACTTTTTTTTCACACACAGAAAGTTCTAGATTGTGAACTACACAATTCACAACTGCAATGTGGTCATAGTTGTCCCATCCTTGATGTGTGGAGACTTCATCAAGTAGCTGCTTCAGAGCACCAGATTTACTGCCCAGGTTCACAGCAGCACCGTCGGTATTCAGACCAATGCATTTCTGGCAAAGAATATCCAGAGATATGCCCATGCTTTGCAGACCGAGTAATAAATAATTTTTCACTCCAGATGCGGTGGAGCGCTTCATGCTGACAATGTCACACAGATGGGTAACAAGAGTGCCTTCACAAACAAATCATACCTAAATCAGTCCCTGTTCCACTATTCCTTTGTCAGTTGACCCATTTGACAGAACATTCAGAAACCTAGCATTTTCTATCTGTGACTGGATTGTCATTTTTGTGGTCTCTAAAATTGCTAATACAAAGTTACAGCATGCATGATCATTGGTATAATTTTCTAAATTCCAGTCAAGATTGTTCTTTTCTGCAGTGTGCAGAGTTTTGGAAACTTCATAAAAGCCTCACCTTCTTTTGCAAGATAATAAGTTGTATTAAATAGAATGTTGAAGTGCCTGATATTTTTTTTATGCATTTTTGTGATCGATTTGACTATGCCGGTCTCTTGGGGTTTTTGAATTGCAGCTTCATAGACTATGCATTTTTCATGTGATTTGCTCTTGTTGTGCCATTCTAATGTCTCCCTTTTGACATTTTATGTTATGCCAGGATATAGGGAAGACTTATTATTATCTGTAAGGTTAGGACATTTCCTGCAAACTGCACAATACAAAACTTGAGACTTTTTTAAATCCAGACTCTTCTGGGACAGCTCCATTCGTTTCCTTTTCTTCAATCACCGTCCACTTAAAATCTTCAAACCATTTCTGTTGTACAGCTCCCTGTCTTTTTGTTCGATCATACTCCCTTTGCTTTTGGTGGATTTCTTCTAACGACTTCCTTTTTCCAACAGTTAAACTCTCTCCTGCATTATTTAGTAGAGTTTTAGCTCCAGTGGTTCTTCCCAACCACAACCTGTCTGCCATTGTTGCTGCACTCTCTGCCTGTTGTCTGCTTTCTCCTCCATAAACAGCCTGCTCTGTTTCTGTCCTCTGAGCTTCAGAATCTTGCAAAAGAAAAACAATAACTGGACCTAATTTAGTATAATGTGACTAGTTTACAAACTACTAACTTTAAAGGCTTAACAATTTTGCTATCTATAATTAGAGTAAGATGGCTCAAATTACTTGCTGCAAAGATCAGTGTGACGTGTGTATGCATGTCACAGGTCATGAATCCTCAAAACTGACAGCCGCCTGTTAGTGGCATGAGTGTTACTTTCGAAGTGATTCTTGCACAAAATTCATGCACAAGTAAACAGAACAGAGCCTGCCTGCTCCCTGCATTCCATACCTATTCCTGGCATGCAGGTTCAAATGCTCTATCTGGCCTGATACAGCTGGCTGTACTGCATGGACGTCAGTGGACTTGCCCGTAATGCCCCTTTCTCCCATCCATTGGTGAACACCGTGGGTGGATACACAGGTCAGTCCTCTGAAGCAGGCAAGGTCAGAGGTGCCCTCTCCCGGGGGCCTGTCATTCCCAGGGCTATCTCTGGGTGGTGTAGGACTCCAGCCTGACATGATAATGCAGCCCCCTCCTCCTCGCGCTGCCCAGGCAGGTACAGTGCACCGGTGCGT
Organism: Pleurodeles waltl; assembly: GCF_031143425.1. NCBI lineage: Eukaryota > Metazoa > Chordata > Amphibia > Caudata > Salamandridae > Pleurodeles > Pleurodeles waltl. The sequence continues at coordinate 657,753,328 of NC_090447.1, forward strand.
TACAGTACCGAGGAATGGCACAGGCAACTGGAAAATTAATTGTAGTTCCGTACCCAGGAAGCGGCGTGCATCTTCTTTTTGCCTGCTCCGAAAGGATTAAAGAAGAAAAAAAACGCACACAACACTAACATCAGCCCTTGGGTGGCTTTACTTTCCACCATAAATCAGTGCAGTGAAGAAGCTGAACTTCCCCCGGCGTGGGTGTGACAAGGACTACCAGTGAATGCCATGCATCAAACATCGCCTTTTGGCATGCAGGGTACCTTTGTGGTGTTCTTTTGTGTTTGTTCAGTGCATGTGTGTTTTTGCACTGTGACTGTATAAACTGCAAGCGCAGGCTAGTGTTTGTGTGCGTATTCCCACTTTTGCGTATGGGCCTGTGAGAGTAGATGTGTGAGTAACTTTAGTATCAGTATGCCTGTGTGTTTACCATACATTTGTGAGTCTGTGCTTGTGTGTGCACCTGTGCTTTGTGTGAGCCCTTGTATTGAAATGGCAGCATAACTGCATATGCACATATTGTGTATGCTCATCTATGTGGACTTGGATGTTTGAGTGAAGGAATAATTGCATGTACCTGTGTACGTGTTTGTATGTGCATGCCTATATTTTTTATATAATTGCCTGCTGTGTGTGTATACTATGCTTCACTCATTGTTAGGTGTTTACTATGCTTCACTCATTGTTAGGGTGTGCACATTCCTGTGCTGTTTATGTGTTCGAGTATTTGTGCTTCTGTCTTCTATGAGTGTGTTTGTAAGTCTGTGTGTTTGTGTTGCATGTTTATGTGCTTTTGTACTATGGTTGTGTGAGTATGCATACTTCTGTGTAGAACTATTGTCATCACAAGCAGTGCTTAATTTGTCAATAAAAACGTGCCGGTACCCAAAGCCCCCTTTTTAAACATGCGGCTGCTGCAATTAAATGTGCGAGCACAGAATACTGAGGCAGCAGAATCCTGAATCCATCTCAGGTCTCTTTAATCCATTTACACCCGCCCCCTGCCCCCTCAGCTCACTCTTGTAGCTTTCTTCCATTGTGACGCTTTTCGTTTTCTCTTCCTTCGTCTTTCCCATATGTGTCTTTTGCTCAGAGTAAATGCTTGAGGCAGTAAAATAAGAGCTGGTGCCCCGCGCTGGAAACAACAAGCACAAATTAAGCACTAAGGGCCATATGTACGAATACATTTTCCCATAGACATAGAATGGGCAAAACTGCTTGCTACACCTGGCCCTAACTTATTTTAAAATTTCAGAGAAACAGCAGAATTTTTGTTTATTGTTAAACACAGAGCCCCACTGAGGTCAGCGCCCCCACATCCATGTCAGCACCCAATGCGGCCGCACTGCCCTGAAGCCGGCCCTGGCTGGAGTCAAGTGCATTGTAATGCGACACGTACAAACATATGTTTGTGTCCTAGTTACATCGGCTGCATAAATATGCGATCGGATATATTTGAGGTATTATTGAGGATCGAGATGTCAGAAAACAGAGGTATTATTGAGGAACGGAAAGTCAGAAAATAGAGGTATTATTTAGGATCAGAAAGCCGGAAAACAGAGGTATTATTGAGGAGGAGAGCGAGCTGTGCCAGCTTACCTGCTGCTGTGGATAGCCTGCTGCTACTGGTGGAGTGGCCACTTATTTATTGGGGCACTACAGGAATATGGCAGTGTGCCCAGTCAGTTTTGCTGCCTCCATAAATCTGCACACTGATTTGGAAATGCAGTTTACACGCTTCTCACTCTGTATATCCTGCCATCATTGTAATCAGCCAATGAGAAGCGTGTACACATGCCCAAACGCTATATCCGTGAAGGCAGGCCCAATCTACCTACCGTCTGATTGGTTGATTGCAATGAAGCTTCAGGAGTCGAAGCCCGCGCTGCAATAAGCCAATCAACACCTCTTCTTTCCCCCTCTAGAGCCTTGTAACTGTAGATCAGCACAGCGGCACAGCTCACTCACCAGGTCGGTCAGGTACACCTGAAAACCGTCTCGCCCTGAATGAAACTGACTCGCCATAGTGAGTGGGCAAGTACCTTTTTCGAGCCATTAACTGGGAGCTACAGGATACCCTTCACAGAAGATTTTCCAACTTTAAAACCCTCAAGTTGCTTTATTAACCACAAAGGCCAATGATTTATCTATGGTTGTGAGAGAGCGTATTTAATATTACATATTATAGACGTGAAATGCTTATGTCTAACAATGCTGTACTAAATAAAACATTCATTAAAGAGTATTCACAAATATGAAGAATCATTAAAATGTATAAACTAATGTCAACTGTAAGAAATAATCGTTTATAGTTTGCCTAACGGAGTACATTAAAACGTATAGAACTGCATTCATTAGAACTCGTATATCTTAAGTTAGCATGAGCCAAGCAGAAGCTGTGTAGCTCTCATATTAAAGTGTATTTTTCCTGTCTCTTCAGTGTGCGGACTTGCAAACGACCATGACCCAGCTATTGTTCTTTCTGTATTAGTTTGAAACAGGGGGACATTTTCCCATCCGCATGCTAGCATCTTTTAGTATAAAATGATGTGCTTCGAAACATTTGTAGATACTTCCAAGGACAATGAGACGAGGGAAAGAGAACTTTTAACCTGAGACGTATGCCAAGATGATGAAGTAACCCCGGATATGCCACCTACGAAAAGCCGATTATGAAGACCAATCAGAAGACCATACAATATCGAGAGATGACAAATGCATTACTTAATGTATAATTTGATAGGTTAACAATGATGGGGTGTATTAACTAACCAATAGAATTTTGGGGGAATTAATCACGAGAAAGGGATAAAAACCCATGACACAGGGAGTAAATGTCATTAGGTAGGGAATGATATTGATTGCATCCCGAAACTCTGTCACACTATTTTGTGACTCGAGGTTTAGACAAACCATCCTTGCCCATATTACTGTCCTTTACTCTCTTCTCTTAAAGAGGAGAGTGTCTTTCCTCTAACTTAGATAGACTGATGGCGATCTGACTGGTGTCCTGAAGACGAAGACTGATCCTGAATGCTGACTTAATCAGAGGAGGGTAATTATAAAATTGCTAATGAAAACTCATTTTGCATTTCTTTCTAGGTACCAACTGCTGTATGTTTTATTAGAGACCGTAGTTAGATGTTTTCCAAATTGGTGTTCAAAATTGTTTTGCATGACGCCCAACATGCTAATGCTAATTAGAGGTTAGACGAGGTATTCATTCTGACTGACAAACTGACGTGACTGACATGGTGCTATGCTGAACTAGTATCTTAGAAAATTCGATGTGTCATAATCTGCTTATATCTATCTGATTGTCTATGCTACTGATCTTTGCATTTATTGAAACTTATTGTGGTTGTCATCTTGTAATCGTGCTTATATGCTTATTGACTTTGAGATTAATGCCTTTGCTACTAGATTGTAATCAATAGGGAATAAAACTTATAATCTTCATCAAGGTGTGGTTATTCATGACTGACAGGTCATGGTTGCGCCAAATGTTTATTAATGTCTAAAGTAAGATATAATTTGGTGTTAAATGTTGACAATGTTATTGACATATTGATTGATATTTTGATCAGTTATCTCGTCCTACGGTGTCTCACCACTGGGCCCAAAGATTCATTGGCCTAAAACGAGTCCTGATGTGTATAAATTGACATAGACGGACGCGTTAACAGTTCTGGTAGCAGAGTACGGTTTGGCCCTTGGGGGCCCTAGGACGGAGTTTTCACTGTTCAATTGTTTTCTTGTGATAATGCAAATTGGAAAGATGATGAGTTGCTAGATCTGCCATGGGCTTTCCCGGGATCTCGGAGCCTGCCTAAATGAGTTGGGAATGTTCTCGGCGCCATAGTATGTGTGGTTAGGGACTTTTTGCGCTTATTTATGCACTTTTGCAGGTGATTGTGAATATTTGAGTATGATTAGGCCAAATTAAGTGTTGTCTAGAAGGAGTGGGCGTACTCCACAGCATGAGAGTAGGGAAGTCGGCGTACTTCATGTGAATGCAGCGCTTGTTGCTCAAAATTATCCACGTGGTTGGTTGTTGTATACGGGCCTATTGAGGTCTGAGACTCCGGAGTATGATGTTAAAATGGTTTATGTTGTAATCTGTGCGGTTTAATAGGTCAATCGGGCGTGGTTGACAGGTCGAGTTTCGAGTTATGATGCATGCGTGAAACCTTCGATGGAGATTTGACAAGTTCTAAAGTGCACTAGAAGGAGTCATTGACAAGTCGAGAGTAGGATTTGCAGGTCGAATTCTGCTTGCGTATGAGGGAACTGAGAAGGAGAGAGTAGCGGCCGAGGCTTCAAGTGAAATCTCTGTAAAGTTCTGACGCGAATGTGTTACCCTTCCTGTAGTAAACCGGCAGATTTGTGTTGTCATTTAAGTGCTAGCAATAATTTGCATTAGTTTGTATGAGTTGTAAGAAGTTAGTAAGGTGTGGACAAGCCGCAAGACTTTGTCAGCTGCAGTGTGTGAGTGTGACGTCAGTGGTGCCGCGCTGGGATAGGTCAGATGTCGAGAGGGGTCACGCACGGATTGGCTGCCGTCCGTGAGAGGCAATAGGTTGAGCAAAGGGTAGGTGAAGAGTGTCCTGGGAACTAAGCCGTTTTCCTGAGTAAAAATAAAATAAAATGAATTTTGTTAAGGCATTCAAAAGCGCTTTAAAGGGAGATGTATATATCGTTGCAACTGATGGGGAACCTACACCACCTGAGGGTACACCAGCTTACACGGTTATGGAGGAAAAGGGTGTCGCACCGTGTTTATGGATAAAACAATGGTGTAAACTGACAGAGAAAGAAGGGTGTCTAGCGTTTCCTGAACATGGAACGTTTAATCAAAAAGTGTTAGAAAATCTGAGGTGGATGTTAAGTACGCAGAAACCACCTCCTCGACCAGCACAATATGAGGCTTTGGCAATTTGGGACCTGATGGCTCTTAAACAGACAAGAAAGATTTCACAGGAGATTGACAAGAGCAGAAAAATCCTATGCAGAGGCTAGATGGGACAATGAGAACAAAATGTGGAGACGAGGAATAGTGGATGGGTTGAAGCTGTTTCCGGCAATAACCCAGGGAGAGGAAATACAGGGAAAGAAAGCTTCTTGCAAAACTGACAAAGAACCAGGCAAAAACAAAGAGAATAAAAGATCTTGTGAAGAAGAGGACGACTCAGATGATGAGGCATTTATGGATAGATTGTTACATGATCGTCCGCCACCATACGCGGTGAACGACCGTGCTCCAAGTACTAGCTTGGATCCTGGGAACCAGACGAAAGAAAAGGGTGTTACTGATACAGTGCAGTCTAGCGATACAGCTTTGATACAGAATGGTGTCAGTGTACCCACTGCTCCAGACCCGCCGATACAGTTACAGCCTCCACCACAGATAAAAATAATTTATCCCGATGTTCCAGTACTTGAGACTACTACGAACTTGGTGGTGCCCCCAGACCCGATATTTACAAAACCAAGACTGGTTCAGATCGAGTCAACTCCACAGTTAGTGTCACAACCGCCACAACTGATATCTGGGTATAACCCAGTAGCGGGTCCTTTTAAAGAACCTGCACCAGGATTATTAGAGCAGACTTATGGTGTTGAAGCTCCAAGAAGCTTGGGAGCAGGCCAGACACCTGCCGCTATATCACTACCCATTACGGTTGGTCCCCCGGTGCCGTTGTATGCACAGGAGAAAACAAGGCCTATTATAACCCCACAAATAATGGCACAGAGAGGACAGGCTTGTGAACAATCAAGACCCTTAATGCACCTTAGTCCAATAGGGGCACCTCTTGAGGCAATGCGACAAGCAGGATTAGGAGTCCTGACTCCTCAAACTATGAGTACAAATACCTCATATACTCCAATGATACATGCAGGGAACATTTCACTGCAGGGTTTTACAGTACAACAGCTAAATGAGTGGTTAGAGAAAATTTGCACATCACAAAAGGCTACAGCAACTGAAATCGAACCTGAGAAAGAGAAACGCAATGAATACCTAAATCTAGTACGACTAGGGGCAGAAGCTGCTGAATTGGTGGATGGAACAATGGGAGTAAATAGGTTGGAGTCTTACACTGAGACAGAATTAAGGTACTTATGCCCTAAAATCACCAAAGAGGTAGGCAAAGTACACCAGAAATTAACGAATTTGGCAGACAAATACAATATCGACATTGGAAACACGAAACATTTGAAACGGAGTTACAGATTAGATTTTGACTCAAAAGATTTTGAGCACATGAGATCTGCAGGCATGAAGACACATTTGAAAGAGCTGCTGCAAAGCGCACAAATTTGGGGAGCACTAGAGAAATGGGAAGGTCGATGGATGAAGAAAAGAGACAAGGGGAAAAGAGATAGTCCAGTATCTAATGAAACAACAGTCACACCAAACCTAGAGACAGTGAAAATCCTACCTATGAGAGAAACAGCTGGTGGTGTTTTGGTGCATGTGCCTTGGTCCAGGGGAGACATTTTGTCCTTTACGAATGATTATCCCAGGTTAAGAGAAAAACCGATCGAGTGGTACCAACAGACAGACAGATTCGTGAAGCTTGCGAAGTGTCTCTGGGAAGACTTAAATACCTTGTTTGAGATTATTGTTCCGCCAGACTTGTGGCTTGAGTGTAAAAGAGGGGTAGATTGGCCCACAAAGGAACCAGCAAGGGATAAAGTGACTGGAGCGCCTTCTGAAGAGGTGATGAAATATTATCATAAAGTAATTGAGTTTTTGAAACAAAAGGTGTTGCTGAAGGTGACTGATTGGCAGAAAATCGACCGGACCTCTCAAGAGGTTAAAGAGTCAATACATGCATATTATGAAAGATTGTTGAAGGCATTTAAACATTACAGTGGTACTGACACAATTGAACCGAAGGACATGAATCATCTTGTGTTCAGATTTGTCGAAGGGCTGAGACCAGAGGTCAGCCAAATGATTAAAAATCATTTGATTTGTTGGCAAGCTAAACCGATTGATGAAGTATTACAGTACGCGAAATACTGTAGTGACGAAATTGAGTTAAAGCAGAAAAAGTTGAAGGAGAAGGTGATGGTGATGCAGATAAGGGCTGCACAGGCTGGAATACAGGGAAATGGTGTTCAGCAAATGATACAGCAACAACCATAATTGAATGGTGTGTTTCAAGCACAGCCGAGAGGTAGAGGTCGAGGGTTTGTGAACCGTGGTTCGGACATGAATAATGTTGTTGTTCAAGGTGATGGTCAAGGAGTGAAAAAGATGTCACCATGCCATGCGTGCGGGGGCGTGGGACATTGGAAACGGGATTGTCCAAATATAATACAAGATGGTACAGTTCAGCAGAGTATCAATGCCGGTACATTGCAAAATTCACGAGGTTCAAGAATGAGACACCCGAATCAGAATTATCAAAATAATTTGGTGCAAATGTCAGGGGTGCAACCTATGCAGCAAATGCAAATGCCGCGTTTTCAAACAGTGTCAGTACAACCAATGCAACAGCAGATCCCTATGGTGCCTAGACAGCAAATGCAGTTACCCCTAGCTCCGATGGGACAGCAACAGGTGATGCTTCCTCAACAGGTCACAGGTCAAGTAACAAATCAAAATAACACTGTACAACAATTCCCATTACGAGGTGAAAATGAGATGAATGAGGACTGGTCAGATGATAGCTCAGACAGTGAAGAGTGCAGACTCGCCGCATCCTTAGAGGTAGACCAGAGAGGCCCATATGTGGAGGGAAAAGTAATGGGCTACAAAGTCTCATTTTTAGTCGATACAGGAGCTACACGCTCTACTGTTCGCAGTGCAGAGGTACCAAGATTACCTCTCTCAGGGCGCACCATACGAGTGGTTGGTGTGGCTAATCAATACCTGACTAATCCAATCACTGACCCAGTGCAGGTTGAAATTGGAAATTTCCAGGGCCTGCATAGATTTGTTGTATGCGATTCAAGTCCAGTATCCTTGTTAGGAAGAGACTTATTGTGCAAAACCAAATGTTCAATTACCTGTTCCAATGGTGGAATAGAGGTTCAGACAAACAGTGATGATGAGGCAGATGAGGGTCAACTCATGGAAGAAGGAGGAGAGATGAATGAAGATTACCCTCTAATTACCCTTTTTCCAGTTTTCACCTTGATCGATCTACCTGCTGATCTGCAAGGATCAGTGATAGAGAAGGTGTGGGATTTGACTGGAAAGGAGGTTGGATTAATAAAGGGAGTAAAACCAGTCAAGGTGCAGATAAAACCGAACGCAGTGTTCCCACAAGTGTCACAATATCACATGACTCAGGATGTCCTTATTGAAGTAACACAGATAATTGCAGATTTTCTCAGACAGGGAGTTTTGAAAGAGGTCCTGAGCAGTCCGTGTAACTCTCCAATTATGGGTTTGAGGAAGCCCTGTGGGAAAGTTCGAATTGTGCAGGATTTGAGAAAAATAAACGAAATTGTGATAAAATGCTGCCCTGTGGTTCCCAACCCAGCAGTAATAATGTACCAGGTTCCTTGTGATGCTGAGTGGTTTACCGTAGTAGACCTATCACAAGCGTTTTTCTCGATTCCACTTCACGAAGACAGCCAGTTTTTGTTCAGTTTTAAATTCCTGGATAAGGTATACAGTTGGTGCAGAATTCCTCAGGGGTTTTCTGAGTCACCATCCATCTTCAATCAGATATTGAAGAAGGATTTGGAACCTCTTGTGCTACCTTATAATTCGACTCTTGTGCAGTACATTGATGATTTGTTGATTGCATCCAAAACCAAAGACAACTGCAAATATGATACAATTGCCTTATTAAATCATTTAGGGAAAAACGGACATAAGGTGTCACCTAAAAAGCTGCAGTACTGCCAAAAAGAAGTAAAATATTTGGGGCATCTGATTGAAAAAGGGTCTTGAAGAATATCAAAAGAGAGAATAACAGTTGTTTTACAAATGAATCCGCCAACAACAAAGAGAGATGTCAGAATGTTCTTGGGAATGGTGGGCTACTGTCGCCAGTGGATACCCAACTTCTCGATCATTTCAAAACCATTAACAAAACTGACAGGAAAGGAAGTTAAGGATGAACCATACACAATCTCATTGACAAAAGAAGAGCTTGAGTAATTTCTAGAGCTGAAAGAATGCATGTGCAGGGCTCCAGCATTAGGAATGCCTGATTATGAGAAACCATTTTTGTTGTTCTGTCATGAACGTGATGCTTGTTCTTTGTCTGTTTTAACACAGGTCCATGGAGATGCAAATCGCCCTGTAGCATATTTTTCAGCTACTTTGGACCCTGTCGCAGCAGCCTTACCGGGTTGTTTGCGAGCAGTCGCAGCAGTTGGTCAAAGCCTTTCACAATGTGAAGGCATAGTCATGGGATATCCCTTGACAGTATTGGTTCCACATTCTGTTGAAATTCTGCTGACACGAACTAAGACACAACACATGACAAATGCCCGACTTACCAAATATGAGACAATTATTCTGGGGTCACCAAATGTCACATTGAAAAGGTGCACTGTACTGAACCCGGCAACTCTACTTCCCATTGAAAATACAGAAATAAAGGATGGGGAAGAGTTTGACCATGATTGTCTGGAGGTAACTGAGCTCAGTACCAAACCTCGCTCAGATATAAAAGATACCCAGTTAAAGGAAAAAGATTACATTATGTTCGTTGATGGGTCCTGTCTAAGAGATTCATCAGGAACTTTGAGAGCTGGTTATGCAGTATGTACCATATCCGGTATAGTCGAGGCCTCCTGGCTCGAGAAAGTGTTTTCTGCACAAGTGGCAGAATTGATAGCTCTCACAAAAGCCTGCCATGCTGCTGTAAATCTGAAAGTCACAATCTATACAGACAGCAGATACGGATTTGGAATTGTACATGATTTTGGTCAACTCTGGTCACAAAGAGGGTTCATGACATCCTCTGGTTCACCAGTGAAAAATGGAGAACAGATAAGAGATTTGTTACATGCGATTCAGTTGCCTCTCGAAATTGCTGTGGTGAAGTGCAGTGCTCACACCAGATCACAAGATTTTGTGTCAATGGGGAATGGTTATGCAGACCAAGTTGCCAGATTTTGTGCATTGAATTGTATATCATTCAAAGAACAGTGGGAACTGTTACCACAACCTGAGAATGACACAGCCTTAAGTCTAGCATTACGGGTGGTTGATACTTTAGACGAATTAAAGACACTACAAAGCCACGTTGGTAAGGAAGAAAAACGTTCCTGGCAGAAAATGAAGTGTGTACAGAGAGCAGACGATATTTGGGTATCAGGAGAGGGAAAACTAGTTTTGCCAAACAGTCTTCTGTCACAATTTGCCCGATTGTATCATGGGCAGGCACATTTGGGAAGAGATGCCATGATCAGATCATTTAAGATTGATTGGTTCAATCCAAAATTCAGACATGCCGCAGAGATTACTTGTCACAGATGCGTCATTTGTCAACAGATGAACGCTGGAAAAGGAACTGTGGTAACTTTGAGCCACATTGGGAGAGCTGGTGGTCCATTTAATAAGATACAAATGGATTTCATTGAAATGCCTGTTTGTGGAGGTCTGAGATACGTGCTGGTGATTGTGTGTGTTTTTAGCCATTGGATTGAGGCATATCCCACACATAGGAATGACAGTCTTACAGTTGCAAAACTACTACTCAGAGAATTAATACCCAGGTTCGGGTTTCCGGTTTCTATAGAATCAGATAGGGGAAGACACTTCGACAATGAGGTGATTAAGCTTCTGTGTGCCGCACTCAACATTGAACAAAAGCTGCATTGTAGCTATCGCCCTGAAGCATCAGGACTAGTCGAGCAGATGAATGGTACTTTGAAATCAAGAATAGCAAAAATGTGCGCAGCAACAAACATGAAGTGGCCAGATGCATTGCCTCTAGTGCTGATGTCTATGAGAAACACGCCAGATAAGAAAACGGGATTGTCCCCACATGAAATCCTCATGGGCAGAGCAATGAGGTTACCGGCGGTACCTGCAAATGCACTAGTGAATATTACAGATGATATGGTGTTGGATTACTGCAAAAGTTTGGCTGACGTGATTCGCTCTTTCTCTCACCAGGTGGAAGCTAACACGTTACCACCAATCGGCGAACCAGGACACTCTCTGCAAGCTGGAGATTGGGTGGTTGTCAAGAAGCACGTAAGAAAATCGTGTCTTGAGCCGCGTTGGAAAGGGCCATATCAAGTGATATTGACGACCACCACTGCTGTGAAGTGTGCCGGGGTTCCCAACTGGATACATGCCAGTCATACAAAAAGGGTCGTGTGTCCTGTTGAAGAGGAACTTGAAAATTCCGGTACAGCAACTTCAAGAGGTGAAGTCTCAGAGTCAGAGATCAGTCAAGAAGGATCTGAGACTACAGGAGAGCCCGCTGAGAACAGCCGTGTCCCTCAAACTATCAGTGAGTTCGAGAGAGGAGACGAAGTGCCAATCTCAGTGGAGGCAGCAGGAGAACAAACTCAAGGAGAGGTTCTCCCAGAAGCAGACGAATACAATTCAGAATCTGAATACAGTGTCGAACAAGGAGAGAGAGGCGAAGAAGTGGCAAATTTAGATCAGAACGAATCAAGGTCTGCCGAACGAGTTCCAAGCCTATCAGGAGAAAACACCATATTATCAGAAGAAGGTGCTGTCCAAGGTACTGAAGGAAAACGCCGAAGTAAGACGAACAGAGGTGACAATTGGCCAGACAAATCACACTTTAGAATAAGAGAAATAGCAAATGAAACAATAATAGAGGAAAGCGATACCTCACGAGCAGACGATCTGAGTGAAGGAGAACAGCAAGGTGAACGAAGAATAAAAAGAAAAAGAATAGCAAACAGAAGATATACCGGTCCTGAATGGGCATATGCTACAACCTCTGAATGGCAACAAGAATTCTTAGCATTCTGTTTTGATCGAGAAATACCAGGACAGTACTACGGTACCTGAAGAAAATACAACAAGAAAACTGAAGGTAAAAACATCGAAAATTGTGAAAGCTGAAAAATAATAAACAAGAATCTTAGAGAAGAAATAAAAATACCGGAAAGTGACATTAAACCTGGATTTGACTTATAGAAACCTGATTACGACAAGCTGCTAACCTGAATTGACGAAAAGGGTCCTGGAGTGAGTGAAGACGCTGTAAATTACGCAGAAAGAGTTTGCCACTCAGAGTTGATTGTTAATCCGCTATTTGATTCTATACAAACATGGCTTATAGTAACAAAGGAAGCAAAGTGTGTGGTTGGTTAGGACTTATGATAGGCGCTATATGCACAATAATGATTGTGGGAGTGATTGTGGGAATGCCAAGGAGAGAGAGTGAAACTACTAATGCAATTTCAAAACCTGAGACTACTACTACAACTAATAAACTATCACCATGGGAGAAATTTGAACAACACACAAGACATCTGCATGAGGGAACTAATGCAAAAGGGGAGCTTTCTACTAATGTTTTCTATCGCCTATTAAACGAGTATGTGGAAACTATGAATGCGAAGAACTGTTATGTGTGCACTAAAATTCCTTCATCTGTGCAGGAGGGAGTTACTTATCATAGCCTCCCTCTTACGTATGGGATCAGTTGTAGCTTGCTACTAACAAGATTTTATGATCAAGAGCATGTGCAATATTTTTATTCAAATTTAGACGTTGTGTTTTCTTTTGTGCCTGTTATTGAATTCTTAAATAAGTTAGCTAAAGTGCATGATATAAATTTAGTTAGAGGATTCTTTGAGCCAACACTAACATTTGGAACTGCTTATGCACATCGCAATAACTTAACATGCTTACTGTCTCCTGTAGAGAAAAGTTTTTTAGATCACACAGATGGTAGACGAAAAGCATTAAAGGAAAGATTAGAAAAAGGTTTAGAAAAACGCACTTATGCAAATGATTATGCTTATACTGAAATTAAAACACTAGGCAAGTTAGCTATAGATGCATTACACGTAGGTAGACTCTGTATATATAGACCAAAATCTGATCAAGATAATTTGTTTGTGGGAACGAGTGAATGTAGGCATGTGTTTTTGTTTCAGAGCAAATGGACCTTTATGTTAAATGGACAAGACCCAGCGATTCCTGGAATCTATTACATCTGTGGGTTAAATGCATATTACCGTCTCCCTAAGGGATGGTATGGGACATGTTATTTGGGAATAATATTCCCAAAGATTTACCAGATTGATGACTTAAAACAACTACCTAAAACGTCTGAATTACATCATACCAGACAAAAATGAGAATCAGTGGCGGCTGTCATTGGTGACATATTTGGAGCTATAATCCCTTCAGTGGGGGTTATTCTAAACTCTATGAAAATTCTAAAGTTGTCTACTATTGTGGATAACATGCTGACAAACTTTACAGGAGCTATACTTCTGATGGATACTGAACTTGCTGCAGAAAGAGCTATGACTCTTCAAAACCGGCTTGCTTTAGACATTCTTTTAGCAAAGAGTGGAGGTGTGTGCAAAATGCTTAATGAACGACATTGCTGCTCGTATATACCTGACAATAGTAAGAAAATTAGAAACATGCTTACTAACCTGACTAAAGATAGTATAGATTTGAAGGGTCTAAAAGAACTTGGTGTTTGGGAGAAAATTGGAAAGGGAATTGCCCGAGTGGGAAGCTGGTTTACCAACATTTGGAATGGGGTACTTGCAAAAATTATGATGGGATTATTAATTGTTCTGATTTGTATACTGGGATTTTGGGGAGCATGCAAAATTAATAATAAAGTGAAGAAAAATCTGGCTAACAGAACAAAAAGAAACGAAGAAAGTGAAAAAGAGAAAATGTTTAATGAAATATGGGAAAGCTCACATAAGGGAAAAGATGTTGAAATGCACATTATGCGTAAAGTGAAGAATTAAAACCTGGAAGATTTGTGATGAGGAGCGTCATCAGAGGAGGGACTGAGAGAGCGTATTTAATATTACATATTATAGACGTGAAATGCTTATGTCTAACAATGCTGTACTAAATAAAACATTCATTAAAGCGTATTCACAAATATGAAGGATCATTAAAATGTATAAACTAATGTCAACTGTAAGAAATAATCGTTTATAGTTTGCCTAACGGAGTACATTAAAACGTATAGAACTGCATTCATTAGAACTCGTATATCTTAAGTTAGCATGAGCCAAGCAGAAGCTGTGTAGCTCTCATATTAAAGCGTATTTTTCCTGTCTCTTCAGTGTGCGGACTTGCAAACGACCATGACCCAGCTATTGTTCTTTCTGTATTAGTTTGAAACAGGGGGACATTTTCCCATCTGCATGCTAGCATCTTTTAGTATAAAATGATGTGCTTCGAAACATTTGTAGATACTTCCAAGGACAATGAGACAAGGGAAAGAGAACTTTTAACCTGAGACATGTGCCAAGATGATGAAGTAACCCCGGATATGCCACCTACGAAAAGCCGATTATGAAGACCAATCAGAAGACCAAACAATATCGAGAGATGACAAATGCATTACTTAATGTATAATTTGATAGGTTAACAATGATGGGGTGTATTAACTAACCAATAGAATTTTGGGGGAATGAATCACGAGAAAGGGATAAAAACCCATGACACAGGGAGTAAATGTCATTAGGTAGGGAATGATATTGATTGCATCCCGAAACTCTGTCACACTATTTTGTGACTCGAGGTTTAGACAAACCATCCTTGCCCATATTACTGTCCTTTACTCTCTTCTCTTAAAGAGGAGAGTGTCTTTCCTCTAACTTAGATAGACTGATGGCGATCTGACTGGTGTCCTGAAGACGAAGACTGATCCTGAATGCTGACTTAATCAGAGGAGGGTAATTATAAAATTGCTAATGAAAACTCATTTTGCCTTTCTTTCTAGGTACCAACTGCTGTATGTTTTATTAGAGACCGTAGTTAGATGTTTTCCAAATTGGTGTTCAAAATTGTTTTGCATGACGTCCCAACATGCTAATGCTAATTAGAGGTTAGACGAGGTATTCATTCTGACTGACAAACTGACGTGACTGACATGGTGCTATGCTGAACTAGTATCTTAGAAAATTCGATGTGTCATAATCTGCTTATATCTATCTGATTGTCTATGCTACTGATCTTTGCATTTATTGAAACTTATTGTGGTGTCATCTTGTAATCGTGCTTATATGCTTATTGACTTTGAGATTAATGCCTTTGCTACTAGATTGTAATCAATAGGGAATAAAACTTATAATCTTCATCAAGGTGTGGTTATTCATGACTGACAGGTCATGGTTGCGCCAAATGTTTATTAATGTCTAAAGTAAGATATAATTTGGTGTTAAATGTTGACAATGTTATTGACATATTGATTGATATTTTGATCAGTTATCTCGTCCTACGGTGTCTCACCACTGGGCCCAAAGATTCATTGGCCTAAAATGAGTCCTGATGTGTATAAATTGACATAGACGGACGCGTTAACAGTTGATATACTTTTCCTGCCACAAACACTGCTCAAGAAAAAACAGATCCGTCAGCAACAATGGGCGAGGGTGAGGGTTGCATTACATGACAGTAGTAGAGAAATGCTCAGTTACCCACAAAGGCAAACCATCATCCATGCAACAGAGTGAACTGCATTATAGGGCCAGAAGGCTCGTAAAAGTATAAGAAGGAATAGGAGCAACAGACAAAAACTACGAGTTCCAGCTGCCACTGATCCATTAACATACAAGTATGTGTTGTCATGCAGGTATCCCTGCAGGACTTAATAGCAGTTGTTCGAACACACAAGTAAATTCAGAACAACCAGTGGTAGAAATCGAGGTGCCTTCAATAATATACAAGCACACGCACATCCATACGGTCTCAAATATGGGGTAAAAAACATGCATTGGCGTGTGCACTGAGTGCATTAAGGTTGTGTGGTAACTGAAAGGACGCTTTAAGGGATGTGATAGATGGGTACTGAAGTTAGGGCCTGAGGCAACATTTCACGTCAACATTACTCAGGGTTAATCAGTTTCTTTGCAATTGGGAAGCCATTGACTGGAATGTACCAAGCTAGTTTATTACACGTTAACATATCTCTAAAAGTTTGCAGTAGTTTAACAGATATAGGCGGTCATTCTAATCTTGGCGGGCGGCGGGAGCCGCCCGCCAAGCGGGAACCGCCAGAAGACCGTACCGCTGTCAAAAGACCGCGGCGGTCATTCTGAGTTTCCCGCTGGGCTGGCGGGCGACCGCCAGAAGGCCGCCCACCCGCCCAGTGGGAAACCCCCTTCCACGAGGATGTCGGCTCCGAATGGAGCCGGCGGAGTGGAAAGGGTGCGACGGGTGCAGTTGCACCCGTCGCGATTTTCAGTGTCTGCTATGCAGACACTGAAAATCTCAATGGGGCCCTGTTCGGGGGCCCCACGACACCCGTTCCCGCCATCCTGTTCCTGGCGGTTTTTACCGCCAGGACCAGGATGGCGGGAAGGGGGTCGGAATCCCCATGGCGGCGCTGCCTGCAGCGCCGCCATGAAGGATTCCTCAGGCCAGGGGAAAACCGGCGGGAAACCGCCGGTTTCCCTTTTCTGACCGCGGCTTTACCGCCGCGGTCAGAATTGGCCTGGATGCACCGCCAGCCTGTTGGCGGTGCATCCGCAGTCCCCGGCCCTGGCGGACAATGACCGCCAGGGTCGGAATGACCCCCGAAATCTCTTTTTTGCAGGAGGATCATTTTTTTAAAAGAAATATCACTTTTTTGTACCTGTGTGCCATGTGTTTGAGCCCCCATGTATAAATACAATGGATAAACTCTAATTGAAGTACAAGGCCACTCGATTTTTTTAATCTCCCGATAACCATAAAGTCTGCAAAAAATGTTCTATGAAGATTGTTCAATCCAAGTCTGTTGCAGCAATGTGGGTTAATAGATGAGGCTGACCAGTGTAATACCAGAGCAGGTGTCCCTCAAGGCAGTTGAGCTCAACCTCAGTTGAGCGGCGTACGTTAGACCACATCACAATAGGCAAAAATTATTCCACTTTGTGTGTCAACATATTTCGGCTTGCTATAGCAGGTTAGGCAGTTGTTTCTGGCTCACTGATTCCTCAGTCAACTTTAGAGCCAATTGAACAGGGGCAGCTCCGTTGTAATAGTGGAGGAGCATCGCCCCCCTGCTCAGCCCCAGGGAATGAAAAATAAAGTGATAATAAAAATAATTTTATTATCACTTTATTTTTTATTCCCTGGACCCTAGCTGAGTGAGCTGATGCCGCAGCTGTAGGGTAGGGCAGGGCTGGGCCATTCTCAGCAGGGGGGAGGGAGGAGGAGTGGTGGTCACTGTAAAGTGCACATGTTGTTCCCTGTACATGAGCAAGCACAAGGTCAGTCAGCTCAGGTCAATCCCGGTGCTGCTCTCATGCTTGCTTTAGCATGAGAGCACCACCTGGATTAGAAGCCTGTGCCCCCATCACTGTCAGGAAGAGAGGAGTGAAGGAGATGGCCGGCAGCGAGATTGTGTGCCAGATAAGTTTAAAAAAAAACATTATTTGTTCCCCTCACACTTCCTCCCCCAACTCCCTGCCCACACCACCTCCTGAGACTGGCGGCAGCCGACACTGTAATAGAAATTCAGTGAATGCCACTAATTTATTCACTTGGGCAGGTGCCCTGGCAATATGTAGCTGTGTGATAGCTAAAATATTAAAAATTGTAATCTGAGAAATAGACACCTATGGCATTAGCTGCTTTCTAACAAGTGTGGGGTTCAATGAGGGAAGTTATATTCTACTCTGACATATGCAAAATAAAATCTAGTCATTTATTTATCTGACACATGCAAGCTAGAATGTATCCATTTATTTACTTATTTTCCTCACTCAAAGTCCAAGGAATCTCTTTATTTGCACGATTTCAGATCCTGCGTGTATTTTTAAGGCTCCTGTGCTCTGCCTCTATTGGAAGACCTATTGTTTCATGTAACGAACACATCGAGGCATCCCTGAATGACTGTAATGGTGAGCATCTTTTCAGACACATTTTCCTTGGGTCATCATGGGAGGTATCAAAATTAAACATGAAGGCTTTGATGTTTGCTGTACTGAGTTATGAAAATATAAACCCAACAACCTGACTATTGCTGCCCAGATGCAGAAAGAACAGTAGTAACTCTGCACCTGTTGTAGTACTCTTACTACTGAGTGCCGATTTACTACTTTTGGGAAATCACAAACATCCTCAGTAGTACGCCGGTGAAGCTGGGAATATTGCATACCAGTGGTTCCCAACCTGTGGTACATGGACCCCAGGGAGGTCCACGAAGCCTCCTCAGGGAGTCCTCAACTGCTTAGAAAATGTAATAATTTAATAATATTAACAGATTAATAAAGTGTATATAAATAAAGTGGCAAAATGTACAGCTGAAAATGTATGTCAAGGAATACGAAATTGGAGTCTAAAAATTTAAATAGTATCCTGAGATTGATTTGTGGGAGCAGTGCAGGTGCATCAAATAAAATATATTATTGACTATGTGTGGCTTCAGTTGAATTTAGAAAAGCTCCCACCTTCCTATTAATTATTATTATTTTTTTTGTTTTTGTTTCCAAATTAAATAAAATGTGTTATAATCTGTGTATGTGTTTGATGAATGCTTATTTCTGCATTTAATTTGTACTGTTTTGTGTTTCAAATCATCAACAGTGTGTAAACTGGAGTCCCTGGCTTCCAGTAATGACTCAATGGGAGGGTCCCCAGATTCCAATAGTGATTCAATGGGGGTCCCCGGGATGCAGTAATGATAAAGTGGGGGCCCATAGAGGTCAAAAGGTTGTGAACCATTGTTATATCAATAAAATGTAGTGTAAAATTAAGTACTGAAAAAATATACAACCTGATGTGAAATTGCTATTTTGTTTTCTATTTTGTCTCCACAATGAAAATTTTTTTTCCCTTTCAGACGCTCCTTCCCCAACAGCCGATTTGAATGTTCTCCTTTCTCTGAAGGGAAGTTACTCCAGTTCTTTTCAGGAGTAAAGCTCTAAACATCTCTGGAGTGGGGAATGGTTGAATAAAAGTTTGTTAATCCTTACAAACTCCCATGTCTGTGGTCATTAACACAATGGCAATGCAAGACATGCCTTGAGATACCCATTTCCCACTCCTTGCTTGGGCTTTTTACTATTCCAGATTTCTCAACATTTCTAGGAGAGAAGTGCAGGTAGTAATACCTTTTACACTTGTCGAGAATCCTGCTAACAGGCATGAATGAAGCCATTTTCGATATAAGTATATGCTTGTGTATGAAAATGGTGTAAATCTATGCTTTGGACCAAAAATGGTTTGTGAACTTTGCTCTGTGACTCTTCTTTCGATATGGTCAAATGAATGATCGCTGGATGAAGGACGTGGCTGTGAACTGAAGCCACCACCACACAAATGACAGTCTTTGGAACATTGCATTATAATTACAGCACCTTTGAACACTATTTTTGGATATCTGAAGAAAAACTCGTTCAAGCACAGGAAGCAAAAGTCTGCATATTGTTACACATCTGCGCCCAATTGTGGGCTGTACTCATGGGATGGTGGCTTATAAAAACTATTCCATCCAAAAACGCTTCTGCTAGCAATTTCTACAATCTTACTCCCATTTTACTTTCCACAAGAATGATTCACCAATTTGTTAAATAGGAGGAAATGTTCAGGTTCGTCCGCCCAAGAAAAGAAAATTACATATTTTCAAACCTTCCAAGCTTAATAACTTTATAAATTTTACATATTTGGCAGCGAAAGTGGACAGGTTTGATGTTTCAAATTAAATATTATTTATTGAGAAGAACATAGTATCAGATCAAAAAGAAGAGGAAAATGCTAAAATATAAAGGCCTTATTTAGAATTTGGCAGGCAGGACACCCTGCGAAAAACATGGTGAATGTCCAGTTTACTGGGTTACAAGTGTATTATAGTCAGTGGCACTCTGACTCCAATTATGGTGGAGGGCATATCCGCTATGTTTTGGCAGAGCACTCTACCCTATGAACTCTAAATAAGACCTCCAGACTGTTTCTCCCATGTGGTGCTGATGCGAATCTTTAAAGCTCTGACTCTGTGCCTGTTACATCTGAAGGATAACGGCATTAGCCTGCAGTGTAAGGGTAGGCAAAATTATGCAGACATTCCCAGTTGCGGCTCGCTTTGCTGATAAGGAGCGGGGCAGGTGCAGCACGCAGGAAGGTGGGGTTGGGAGTGGGGTCTAAAACAAAATACATTTTTTTAAAAGTACTTACCTTTTTGCCACCGCGCCCCGCTCTGCTCATCTCCTCTGTTGGCTGCAGGCAGGCACAGGCTCCCAGCCTGCCCTGCGGCCAATCCTGATGCCGCACACAGCAGCATCAGGAGTGGCTGGGAGCAGGCTGGCTGGGAGCCTGTGCAGGCTCTCTCCAGCCAAGCAACTGTGTTGCTGGTCTGGAAAGAGCCTACCGCACATGTGTGTTTGGCCTGCACAGCACTCCCCCTCATCCCAGATGCCCTGCCCCTTTCACAACAAAAGGGGATAATAATCCCCTCGTTCTGAATGTTTTGCAGCTTCTGCTGCTGGTGGCGGGGGGTATGCGCCTCCACCCTAGCGGAGGAGCCACCCCTGGACATTCCTCTTCTGGTACTTGAGTGTGAGAGTGGCTGCCAAGGCAGATGTGGTCATCTAGCTCTGGTTCTACAGTCAAAGGAGTCTATTGGTGTGCCGGGAATAACAAGAGGGGATCTGGAAGAACTCACTTCCTGCGAAGACAGCTGACACTAATGGTCAAGCAGTGCCTCTAGATAGTATCAGGTAATACTTTCAATTGGTTAAATGCAGATAACGCTGCAAAAGTGCAAACGCCTCATTTGCTGAACAACCCCCTGCTACGTTACTTGACCACTTAAAAACTGATGTTGGTGCTAACTGGGCACGCTGAATGGCATAGCTAAGGATGTAATAACGTCAGGGACTGTTTTAGAGTTAGGGCGAAATGGAAAATCATTTAATTTTTAAAGGAGACACCAAACCCATTGGAAAATCCATGGGTGGAATTTGTGACTCACAGCAGATAGCACAGTTGTGAAAATTCTGCTAGTTGACTCTCCTCTCATCACTCCATCCACTTGCTCTACAATTGGTAGGATTTTCCATTATAACTCATTTGACCTCGGTGTCGGATAAGAAAACAGGTAGGTAGAAAAGCACACAAACATTCATAGACAAACACACAGACACAAAATACACAAAGAGACAGACATATAGAGACAGACAGACGGGGCGTGGCTGGAAGCCGCCATGAGCAGACATGGCTCCGTGAGCTCCTGCCTGTCGATACCCCATCTATAACCATCCTGCACTTTGAGGGGCCGCACTCGAGCCCTAAAGTGACCCCATGAGTTTGGAGTGCTCGACTGGAGGTGGAATGAGTGGACTTGAGTGCTCCAGCCGTTGCCTGCACCAAGGAAGGGGACTGAGAGTCTCGTCTCCACGCTTGGCACAAAATGGCGCCTGCAGCAAGCTGAGCTCCCGGGCCCTTGCTGTTGGAGGAGGCAGGCTTGGAGGAGCAGTGATCAAGAGGAGCTAATACTGAGCTGGTGGCGCTGGTGACCGGGACCGAGGAGCAATATGGGGTAGCACCTGCGATGGGCTGCCCTGCGACGGATCTCTGAGCGGGGCCGGGAAGGAGACATTGCCACAGCCTGAGGGACGAGGCCACGGGCGCTGGCCCCGATAGCTGGTAGGGAAGCCTCTAGAGGATGGGAGACCCCCTCCCCAACAGCAGGAAAAACAGCAGCAGAGACGGCTTGGGGTGCAAAGACCTGGAGACCTGCCGACCCTCTGAGAGGCCTGAAGCAATTGGGGTGGCCCGACCTGGAGCATGGGTCTGAGCGGGGTGGCCGGGGCCTCAGGGAGACCCTCCTGGTAGAGGGGACCGGCGTTGGCTGGGCCCCGAGAGCCCTAGAGGCTCCTGACACAAACAGCTCCAGGCAAAGCAATCGAGATCTGAGGACTGCACCTTGGCAAAGTAAGGGGCCTTGATTACCTGCCAGCGAGAGGCGGGACGCTGAGCGGTGGCGGGGGGGCGCGCCGCAGCCCTGCTATTTCCTTGAAGTGGGCGCCTTCCTTCCTGGGGTGGACAACCCAAGACCTAATCAAATCAAATCAAATCATTAACATTTATAAAGCGCGCTACTCACCCGTGCGGGTCTCAAGGCCCTAGGGGAAAGGGGGGGTTACTGCTGCTTGAATAGCCAGGTTTTTAGGAGTCTCCGGAAAGCAGAGTGGTCCTGGGTGGTCCTGAGGCTGGTGGGGAGGGAGTTCCAGGTCTTGGCCGCCAGGAAGGAGAAAGATCTCCCACCCGCCGTGGAGCGGCGGATGCGAGGGACGGCAGCGAGTGCGAGACCAGAGGAACGGAGGAGGCGGGTGGGGACATAGAAGCTGAGGAGTCGGTTGAGGTATTCCGGTCCCTTGTTGTGGAGGGCTTTGTGTGCGTGGGTGAGAAGTTGAAAGGTGATCCCTTTGCTGACTGGGAGCCAATGCAGGTGTCTCAGGTGTGCGGAGATGTTGCTGTTGCGGGGTACGTCGAGGATGAGGCGTGCCGATGCGTTTTGAATGCGTCGCAGGCGATTTTGGAGTTTGGCTGTGGTCCCGGCGTAGAGGGTGTTGCCGTAGTCCAGGCAGCTCGTGACGAGGGCGTGGGTCACGGTTTTTCTAGTGTCGGCGGGGATCCAGCGGAAGATCTTGCGGAGCATGCGGAGGGTGAGGAAGCAGGCGGAGGACACGGCGTTGACTTGCTTGGTCATGGTGAGAAGAGGGTCCAAGATGAAGCCGAGGTTGCGGGCGTGGTTTATGGGGGTCGGTGCGGTGCCGAGGGCCGTGGGCCACCAGGAGTCGTCCCAGGCGGATGGGGTGTTGCCGAGGATGAGGACTTCCGTTTTTTCAGAGTTCAGCTTTAGGCGGCTGAGCCTCATCCAATCTGCGACGTCCTTCATACCCTCTTGTAGGTTGGTCTTGGCGCTGGCGGGGTCCTTGGTGAGGGAGAGTATAAGTTGGGTGTCGTCGGCGTAGGAGGTGATGATGATGTCGTGCTTGCGAACGATGTTGGCGAGGGGGCTCATGTAGACATTGAAGAGTGTCGGGCTGAACGATGAGCCTTGAGGTACGCCGCAGATGATCTCGGTGGGTTCTGAGCGAAACGGAGGGAGGTAAACTCTTTGGGAACGGTTTGAGAGGAAGGAGGCGATCCAGTCCAGGGCCTGGCCTTGGATCCCGGTGGAGCGGAGGCAGGTGATTAGGGTGCGGTGACAGACGGTGTCGAAGGCAGCCGAGAGGTCGAGGAGAATGAGGGCGACTGTTTCACCGTTGTCCATCAGGGTTCTGATGTCGTCAGTGACTGAGATGAGGGCGGTTTCCGTGCTGTGGTTGGTTCGGAATCCGGTTTGTGAAGGGTCGAGCAGGTTGTTGTTTTCCAGGAAGGTGGTCAGCTGTTTGTTGACGGTCTTCTCTATTACCTTGGCTGGGAAAGGCAGGAGAGAGATGGGGCAGAAGTTTTTCAGGTCGCTCGGGTCAGCCGTAGGTTTCTTTAGTAGGGCGTTGACTTCGGCGTGTTTCCAGCATTCGGGGAAGGTAGCAGAAGAAAAAGAAGAGTTGATGACGGTCTGGAGGTGCGGGGCGATGATGTCGTCGGCTTTGTTAAAGATGAAGTGAGGGCAGGGGTCCGAAGGGGCGCCGGAGTGGATAGAGTTCATGATGGATTTGGTTTCTTCAGTGTTGATGTGGGTCCAGTTGTTGAGGGTGATGGCCGGGGGTGCGGGTTCGGTGGTGTTATGTTGGGTCTGGTGTCCGAAGCTGTTGTGGAGGTCGCTGATCTTGCGATGGAAGAAAGTGGCGAGGGATTCGCACAAATCCTGTGAGGGCGTGACGGCGTTGGCGTTGGGGTTGGAGAACTCCTTGACGATGCTGAAGAGTTCTTTGCTGTTGTGGCTGTTTTTTAAACCTACATGTTTACCTGAGAGAAAAGAAGGGCTGGTGGACCCCGAGGGGCCTGTACGGAGGAGGATGGAGACCGATGCATCTCACCTGTGGCCTACGCGGAAGCGCCTGCTGACCGCTACTACATTGAACGGGGAAGATGAGCTTCCAGCACAAGATAGTGCATGACGGAAGACTTCGGGGGGAAGGTGAACGGAGAGGACCCATGCAGGTGGGACCACAAGGGAGATATTACCTACCTTTATATACTGATGCCTTGAAGATCCCTGGCTTGATGACTGCTTGAAGGCCCTAGGGGACCCCTTCCTCGCCCCAGGCACTGCATCTGTGTATTCCGTGTGGGGTGGGGGGCAAAGCACAGGTGGCCCTGGCTGTACCCACTCACCTGTAGCACTGGGTTTAGCTGGTGCAACTGGTGGTGGTGCCAACGGGGAAGGTGACCTGGAAAAAGACCCAGATGCCAGACTCCAAAGTGACCTCTCAGAACGTATGAAGGGGGAGCAGAAGAGTGGGTGGAGATGGTTTCCCTCACGAGAGGCGGGACCCACGCTCCAAGACATTATGCAGGCCATCACGTCCACATGAGAGGCTCTTGAAACTAAAATAGACGCCATGGGAGCTGATTTTAGCCTTCTTAGAGATGACCAGAGGTGATTAAAGGAACGAGGTACTACAACTGAAAGATTGGTCGCTGACATATCTCCAGACCTCACTAGATTGCAAGTACAACTAACTACCCAGAAACTAAAGTCCATACACTGGAAGATAGGGCAGAAGACAGTGAAAAACAATCTAGAAGAATCAATATTAGAATTATTGGACTCCCTGAGAAAGTAGAGGGCCAACAGAGGGAGGTATATCTGTAGAACTGGTTAAAAAAGGCTGTGGCTTCTACAGGACTTTCCTCATTCTATGCCCTTAAGCAAGTTCATCAAGTGCCAGCCAGATCGCCGCCTCTGAGGGTGCCTGTGTGCCCAGTGGTGGCCAGACTACTACACTATGGAGACAGTGATCACATATTGGCACAAGCTAGGCAAAGGATGGACAATCAAGTAAACAACAATAAAGTCATGATATTTCCAGACTATACCAAGGAAGTCCAAAAAAACACTGTGCTTCATTTCTGGAGACCAAGAAACAATTACGAGCCCAAGGACTGCAATATGCAATGCTATTTCCAGTGAAACTGAGTGGTCAAGCTGCAAGGAGTGCAGTTATTCTATACCCCCGGAAAGCATGGGACTGGCTGGAGGCCCATCCACAGACAGGACCAAGCAGCAGAGGGGTGAAATGACTCCTGCGATGCCGTGGGAGGAAACAATCCACCAGGAGCTCATGGCAGGGAGCCCTGTTGGATGCTGAAGTGGAGAGAGAGAGAGGGGGCGGGCACTGGAAGTTGTGGCAGTCCTGAGAAGAGACAAAATAAGTCCCACCACCTCTCCACTTTCAGTGCTCCCTATTAACTCGGTGCCCTCGACAGACTCTGGATCGGAGACCTCGAGCAAACATCTACCAGTGGTAACCCCAAGGAGAGCATTCAAACTCCTCTGAATCAGGTGGAACATATTTGCGACGCACAAAAGATATCTGGTGGCACTGCCGCAATGCAGAAGACCAGAGACACACTTCTAGATGTTGTAATATTAACGTGCAGCAATAACATATCGAACACATTGAGAATATAGATGGGGGCAGCGAAAGAGCGATAATAGATCACCAGTGGCAATGCCAGCCTGCTCATTTGGGCTCTTTAGGAGCCTGATAGCACAAAGACGTATGTTCAATGGATGTTCAACATTTTGAATAAGTGGGATTATACCACTTGTCCTGGTAACTGGGAGTTTGAAAGCTACTGTTTTGGTTGAAATGGGAATTGCTCTGCTTCTGTGCCTTGCTTATAACACAATTTGTCAAACTCAAAGAATGAACAAGATGATTACGTATCATGGTTAGTCTGATAGAGTATAAGTTCCTCACATGGAATATAAGGGTGATGAACTCAGTGATTAAGCACCACAAAGTGCTTTCACAATTCACAAGGCACGGCATTCACATAGCCCTCCTCCAGGAGACCCACCTGGATGCAAAGGAGGGCAATGCATTGAAACGCAAATGGAGGGGACAAATTTACTGTACTACTTACTCTGCTCATGCGGGGAAGCACTTGTTTGGTTCAGGTCGGGAGTCCCATTCCAGCTGACCCAGTCCTTTATCGACCCTTTAGGCTGCTATGTTAACATTATTGGGAATCTGGATGGGAAAGAAATCACAATAGGAAGCAAATATGGCCCTAATAGTGATCAAGTAAGCTTCCTGGCTTTTATATCCAATCACATAGCAGCACACTTATAGGGGTCGTCATATTGGGGGGGATTTTAATTGCATTGTAGACATAAACTTGGACAGGTTGCATCCCCCATTGCAGGAATCACCAGCTCCCCGAAATGCTACAGCCTTCTTAGCTTGGCAGCGGGAATGGAACCTCATTGACTCATGAAGGACCCACCACCCAAATGAGCAAGATTATTCATTCTTTTCCACACTGCACTACTTACATGTCAGACTAGACACTATCCTGGTCTCACCGGATGTAACTAAATCGGTCCTGATGTCAGAGTATCTAACCAGAACTATATCAGACCACAACCCGCTACTCCTGGGTCCCAAATGGGCTCCGTCCTGCCCACCGGTACCCACATGGAAGCTGAAGCCAGAGCTCCTGGAGGATCAGGTTTTCCAGGACACTATTGGCACTGTCATACAACTGTACTTTGTGGAGTACGAGGGGTCGACGGGCTCGGAGCTGGTTGAATGGGAGGCTCTTAAAGCAGTGATTTGGGGCATTGTATCTTGGCCGCAGTAGGGGTTTAACGAATGTTTGTAACTGACGTTATGCAGGCAGAAGCGGCTCTGAGGGGACTTGAGAGACATCACCCAAACAAACTGCATATTCAGACAGAACTACTCAAAGCCAAGGAGTAGGTGGAGAAGAGAACAAGAGGCTATGATGTTATGATTATAAGCACTACATGGCCGGCACCCATGCAGAGGGTGATCACGCGGGCGCACTCATGGCATGGTTAGCAAACCCAGCCAGGAGGGGCTTGTCGTTCATGGAACTGCACACGCCACTGGGCCGACCCATCTGCTGACAAGCAGGCATTACCCAGGAATTCTGCAAGTATTATACAGCTCTCTATCAGAGCAAAGCTGACATGCAGATCATGTCACGACCTACTCGTAATCTGTGTCTGTGACCCACAGGAAGTGTGGCAGACTTCTTGTTCTTGTAAGTTCTGCCTTGGCCCAAATAGGGGCGACCCTTTCTGGTGGCCATGGTGCTGCTGGCGGAGGGAACGCCAAAGGCAGTCCGTGCCCTCCAGAAGGAGTCCCCGAGGGAAAAAAAACTCAACAAGAGGGAACTTCTGAAACAAACAAGAGTAAAAGAAAATCAAAACAAAAGGAAAAAATGACCAGGAAAAAGCTGGAACAAAATCTGAGTTTCAATAGCAGATGCAGAGAAACAGGAGCGAAGATCACCACCAAACAGGAAGTGTTGCAGCGCAAAGAGAACAAGAATCACACACCTTATATACCCCAGGAACAGGAAGTAACCGTCAGGAAGTAAAATGGTGCCATCTTGAATTGGGATCCAGTGTTAGAATGCTATAGAAAAAATACCATAGTGAATAGGGAACCAGTGCATGCAGGGAAAAAAGGAAGCATGCTGGGAGAAGAGAAAGAAACCTTTCACCCTGGACATCTAAGGGGCATCGAAGCGCTGCTCCGACTTCTTCTGCCCCTTAAATCCTGCTCCTGAGAGCTTGCAGTGCTGAGGTGATGTTGGGTGAGGCATCTTCTTCGCTCGGGGTGCTCCATGCCATACACACCAGAAGTTTCACTGTGCAGCCTGGTGGAATTGCCCCATGGCGGAGACTGGGGGGACATTCAGCCTTGGTTGCAGTGGGGGCTGACACAGTGGGAACCCCCTATAAAGCTGATGCACTATTGCCCTTTGAGGACTTCTAATCTGGTCACGCCTTACCATAGAGTCACTTCCTCCTTCATAGAGTCCTCACTAGGGCAGTGGGAAAGCATTGGAAGCAGGGACAGGCCGAGCTAAATACATCTGCAACATGTCAATATTTGGTAACTGCAACAGGCACCCATAAAGCGGTGACATGTCTATATCGCAGGATTAGATCTGACATGGTCTTGCCTCTGACGACTCACCGCCTGAAATGGGAAGAAGACCTTGGGCAGCCTATCACAGGAGAGGCATGGAAGGCTATTCTGGCGCGCATTCCTAGTGTCACGAAACGTCAAGTTCAAACTCATCAACTTTTACATCCTCCATAGGGAGTACTTAACATCTGGGAAACTCTCCAGATATTTTGGAGTGGCGGAGGCTAAATATACAAGATGCAGTAGACTTTTTCCTTATGATTTGGGCCTGCCAATCCCCAGCAGCATATTGGATAGCTATAACTGACACTCTAATGGCGGTGCTCGATTTGGAGGTCTCCCATGAGCCTAGGCATTGTTTACTGAGCGGATACACCCACACTCTCAAATTGAAAATATCTAACAATTCCAGGTCTTAGCACTCTTGATAGCCAAAAAGGGAAATTAGATAGAACTGGAAGGGGGTGAAAGGCCCTGCTTCTCACACGTGGAAAAGAGAAACATTAAAATGGGTCAAACTAGAAGAGAGGATAAGATTAAGTGAAGTCAGACACAGTCAGGGAACAACGGAGAGGGCACAGGCATCGGCAACATTAGTGACAGCACTAGAAAACACGGACTACTAATCCCCATACATAGACCAATGATGCCTCAGGGCGTGGGGTGCACTAAGTATCACTGGCAATGTAAGAGTAATATTCCTATAGAGGTCCTGCAGGCTGCAGCAGGGCGACACGCATACCATCAGATACTTCCCACTAGCGCAGCCTTCTTCTATTACACAATGGACTGACACTTAACTTTAGATTGAAGCACAACAGGAGGCACAGAGGGGGGGTGCTGGGGGGGGAGAGCTACGTCAATATCATATTATGCTCTTTGATAGAGACAAATATGCACACAATATTGTTCGGTATGAATTATCGTTGAAGTTAAATCTAATAGGGGTTCAAACACATATCTGTAAACTGGCTGAAGTATTTAATAACTGAGGGAGACGATCCTCCTGATGTGGGATTTTTGATGTTTGATGAAAACCAATAAAATATGTTTTTAAAAAAATAGAGACAGTCAGACATACAGATAGACAGACAGACACACAGACACACACACAGCAGTGTTCTATCCACTGAGAACGAATCTCAAGAAACATTGAAAAAAATATGATGTCAAAAACACAACAATTTAAATCACATATCTAAGCAGCGCTTGAGAATTTGAGGTCAGATGTACTAACCTGTTCTGCGAATGCAAACATTTTGATTCACAATTGTTTTTTTCTTATGTTTGAATCCCATTTTAGGATTCAATAAACTTTCGGAGATTTCTAAAATGGAGTTCTCAAAGTTACTGAATCAGAATTTGGAAGGGCGTGTTCTGGACAATTCCTGCAAATTGCGATTTGGTACTACGTGTATCAATTGCTTGCAACCACTTCCAGTTGCAAACAACTAATGTCCACATTGGATGGTAAGTTATTTACAGAGCAGAAGGTCTTTGTCTTTTGGCCTCTTCCCCTTTGTTAATTGTGAAAAACGTTTTAAGAGGAGAAGGCAGCGGTCCAGTAAATGCCAACTTTCAAGAAAATAATTAAAAAAAATACATTCTTTTCAAAGCAGCCCTGTTTTTGTAAGGAAATCAGAATGCTTTAAAAAAATCTTTATTAAAAACGATTGTACACATGGTGATTTACTGACCCTTACAGCCTACCACCATTGTGGTTGTCACCACTGGAGCAAGTTGCAATCTACCCAATGACTATTAATTGAGTAGGATGGATTGAGGCTCACTGTGATTCCTTATTTTGTGCACCATCCTATTTGTACATAGGTCAATTTGCAAAATAATTTTTTCTCACGAAAAGACTGCCCCCATTTTGCGACCACTTTTTGTGACCAGGGAGATGGGTCCATGAATCATTATAAATTACGAATGGATCAAGTTGGGGTATGGGGAGGCATATTGCTAAGGACACAAACGGGGTGTGGAACCATGAAAAGACCACAGGGATATTTTGATATGATACTGTGCCAGAGTTGGAAAGCTTTGTCCCGGGATCGCAATGGTGATCTTGAACGCTTTCATTTGAACCATGGCTGCAAGCAAGTGCAAAAATATAGAATGTTTCCAACTGGTCTTGTGTGCCATTCACCACTGCATAAATGCGTCAGTGAGACTGGGCAAAAAGCATCTTTACTCAGAGTGTTAATTAAGCTAGTTTGTGTTATTTGGTTGTTCAGCACAAGGATGTCAAAGTACGAAAAGATATGTTGAACTGTAAGGACTAAAAGACTGACGTTTTATGTTTATCTCATTAGCTTGATGTTGTTCTCAATGAGCAAAGAAAATGCTACCAAGTTTCCAGTGAATTTTAATTATATTTATATTATTTTCATTCCACGTTTTTATCTGTTAATAAAGATGGAGTTCAAAGAACCTAAGATGCAAGCATTGTAGTCTGCAAATTGTGACATTTTGAGGCACAATCACTCTAAAATAATATTTTGTTAAGTATGACACCGATTGTTAATGTCAAGCCACTGATGAAACCATCCTTGAAATGGAACGATTGGCAAATGGAAGAACTGAAAGTTTCTAGAAGCAGGGGACACTCTTTCCAGTATGAAAAAGAGGAGTTGCAGCTCAGCAACCACACCACCCCTAGGGTGAAGGTGTGTTGAACTGTATTAGCTGAAGTCCAGCTGGCTTCCTTTTTGCAATAGGTCACATTGGTTTTCGAGTTCTTGACAAGGGGCAGAAGAGAGACCCAAAAGTAGTGTGTTTTGTAAGCCCGGATCTCTAAGTGCAGAATGCAAACTGAATACTTTCAAATAGAGGGAGGATAAAGTTTTTTAGTTACACATGGTAGAGATAATTTGTGACTAGATTTGCAAAGAACCGCTGTGTCAACGTCATATTTCAGATGTTTTTAATTCTACTTGCTGTGCTCCTTCATTCATACCCAACCACCCTTTCAGACGTCAGAATGTTAAATCAAACAATGGTAAGGGATTTCGACAGACCACAACCTAAAGTCTGTTGGCAAGAGCTTAAGTTTTACAAACGGAAAACTCATGCATGGATGAATACTGCAGGATTCTCTCTCCATTTGATGACTGCCTGTCTGACATGCCATGACTCGCTCAGCGGTCAGAAATTCTTAGGTGGGCCAAATACACACAGATGCCCACGTTGTGTTTCATCATTGACAAAGCTCTTATGTCTTATGCTAGTCCTGTGTACACATTGCGTACATACAAAATGTCAAGTCTGAGTTTGAGGTAAAGTGAACGTACAGTGATGTTTGAGGAGGAATCCACCATTGCATGAGACACAACCGGGCACTTAAACATCAGCGTCTGCAGCAAGTGCTTGATAGTAAAATGCTTGGTATGATTTAGAGGTAGGAGCGAATGGAAATCATCTGACCTTTGGAAGAAGGGAGACATCAGTAAATCAGTAGTAGAATCCACTGATAGACAGTGGATTCTCCTCTAGAGTCCACACTCCCTTCAGAAGTATTTTAAATTTTCTTCCAACTTTAAATCAGTCTTTTGTCTGGTGGGTCAGGATGCAGACAGCAAGCACAGGGCAAAAATAGCAAATGCATCTCCTGTAGATGTGTCCTTGGGGAAATGCGTGGTGCTGGTCAGGCTGTACTCAACCAGTCTGTGGACGAGTGCGGCATCCTGTGAATTTAAGGTACAGCTTCAGGTCACACCAAAACTTGGTGACCAAGGTCACTGGCAGGCCTGTCTCATCTGAAGCCAGCGCTGTCTTTCCATATTATTTCTATCTGACTTCACACCATTTCCTGGTTGATGAATGTGGTCGGAGGCACCAGTTTGTTCTTCAGCTTATGGACTCTCGTTGCAGCAAAGGTTGCATCTTATGGTGGCACTGTGTGTCTGTTTTTTTTAGAAGGGCAAATCAGTGAACATTTAACTATTTCATATGCCTTTAAAATGATAAAATAGGACTTATGGGCAAAACAAGGTGACCTAAAATAGTGCAAAAGATGACACGTGTTTTAGTGTGGTCGTTAGTAGTAATGCTGGCAGTGGCATCTGGCAGCGTGACTGGGAGATATGAGTGGTATCAGCTGAAGTGGCCTTCTGGAAAACTCCTTCGGGCCCTGGCGCTTTATTACAAATGAAGCACTGGCTCCATGAGGCCCCAGAAAGCAAACTGAACAGACAAGGAAGACACTTCATAGCACTGTGAAGGCTAATCAACAAGCACTGCAAGATTAACAACGCCACTCTGTCAAGGAACTGTAAATAGAAAAATGCATTTTTGAATGACCACGGCGTATCTTTCTTTTTAATGAGCCAAGCGTGAGATGCTACCACAAGATATCTTTGAATTATCTCCAAATTGATATTCTGCTAACCCTACAGCAAGCTAAAGGACGACTATACAGGCATCAGTTTTTTTACCAAATGGTGTGGCTCAGCCTAAAAACCTTTATTTTTACAGTCATTTTTGTGGGGATAAAATTTGCAAAAATAGCAATAAAATTATTTGTGGGTCATTGAAAGGAAGCTATATGTGTTCTAAAAGTGAATGTTCGCATGGCATACCAAAAGTATTAAAAAAGAAATAACAGGGGCTGCCTCGCCTCATGAAGCCATACCTACAAGGATATCCTGACTGAGTTTGAAAAACACAGTCTAATGACTGTAGAGTAATTTTAATCACTGATCAAAGTACACAGTCCATTGGAGATGGCGCAGTACGGCCTAAATATCGTGCCAGAGTCCCCCAGTCGATAACAAATGTAGATTGGTTTGATGACAAATATGCAATAAGGACATGGGCCCTATCAAAAGCTATAAAATCATAGGGACTCTAGGAAGAGGAGGAAGTACACGTGAAACCTCTGTACCAGGAATACAATAGACTAACTACACATGAGAAATCACACTACCACCCACAGCACGGGAAGCCCTCAAAAATGTACTTAGAGAAAAGGATAATACAGTTTCTGAAACATTGTTGACTGGGTTTGCAAGGCTTTAAGAATATTGGACCCAGTTATCACTTCAGCTGAATGGGTCAATCATTTTAGGGCAATATAAAAAAACTCAGCACCAGTTGTATATACAGCAGCTCTACCTAACTTCGATCCTGGTCAAAGTAAGGACCGCTCATTCTTAGAGAGAGACAGGCTCACTGCCACAGTTGCCTCTAGCAGCAGGAAACGGGCAAGTAAATTCACAGAAGAAGAAATCCGGGTAGCTGTTTTTTCCCAAAAGTCAAATAAGATTCAGCACCCCAACATCTTTCGCAGTGATGTAACTCTACGGGCTCCAGTATTAACTGTAGTATTAAATGCGCTTTGGATAACAGAGAAGGTCCCAGCTTCCTGGTCAACAGCAGTCAGAGTGCCCCTCCAAATAAAGTGGCCACGAAATGATCCAGCTAATTACTGGCCAATCTCTCTGCTTGGTAATGCAGGGAAGATTTCCGTGCAGCATTGCAGCAAGTAAAATTACAAACAAGAACATGGCTGAAATGTGGTAGGGAACGTGCAGGATAACTGGATACATGCAGTCAAAAACGTTTAAACCAAAGGGGGCAACAGGAGATAGGGGGTCACAGAAAGGCAAAAGTTGCGGGATCAAATGTAACATCTATTGGTGGGAATAAGCAGTAGTGGCTGAAAAGGGAGCATGGCCAAGAAAGCAATTTTTTTCTGGGGTGGTCAAATGGTCCACAGGCAAAACGGGAGACAAGTGTGAGGGAAGGCATACTGCAGGATGGGAGGTGTGGCATTTAATGTAACTAGAACTTCCGCCGCTGAACTGGGGAACTAGGTTTGAGTCTCTGCGTCTGCTGAACATCCTATGGTTTTGTCCAAATAACTGAAACTTCCTGTGTGAAAAAATGAAAAAGAAGCAGTATTAAAAATATGAAGCAGCCCGGAAGCATTGTAGCTTAAAATATTGACAGGTTAACCAAGACGCCCTTTCTTTGCTGATGATCACGGAAGAATAATCTAGGCTCAGATTGATGTTAGGAGAGGGGAGCGCTCTGTATTATGGTATCGCTGGCACAGATGAAAAAAAGATGCCGGCAACCAAGGTTTCAAGGCACATTTATGCAGTTTGCCCGCAAAAGGGTGAAAATAAGCCTCTTGCACTTCAATAGAAATGTTTGTTTGCTGCATTCACCCTCAAGTTTAATCACATAAGGTCCGTGCTCACCGTGAATCAGAATGACGGGTGGTAGATACGGCTACAGCTTCAACTAGACATGACTAACAGGTTATGAGTGCCTGCAGTCAGCTTGTCGGCGTGGGGAGGGCGGGGTGGGAGGAACAAGGACAGCAAAATGAAGTGAAATCAGTGAGAGGGTCGGGGGTGATCAGAGCACAGGCAAGCACCGGGAGATGAGGGGAAGCAAGAAGCGACAGGAGGGACCGGGGTATGAGGAACAGTGAAACGAAACAAAGTGAAATCAGTGAGGGGGTGATCTGTGTGCAGGGAAAGCCATAATTGAGCATAAAGGCCAGAAAAGCTGAGCAGAACATGAAAGCACCAGCTGAGTTGGGGGAGAGGAGAAACACAAACAACACGGGATTGGGGAGGTGAAGGGTAAGGCAACCCACAGGGGACAGAACAAGAAAATACAAACACTCCCATGGAGGGAAGAACCAAAAGAAAAAGTAATTCCCTGAAAGAAAGCCCTCTAATTATAAAAGTCATCCAATCAAAATAATGGTAAATAAGCTGTGCTGAGGAGAGGGAGACAAACACAAGAAGTGGTAAACTTGACATTGAATAAAAAGGAGGCAAACAAGATTGATAAGAAAATCAACCAATGATAAGCAATGTGCTGTCCTAAAGTCCACTGTAAGTAGTGGTGTTGTACACAATAAGTATTTGAATTTAGGTGAGACCTAATAAATTTGAAATTGTAGACCAGTATAGCTATTTAGGCATATTATTTTGCAGGTCCTTCTCTTGGTCATTGCAATGGAACTCTGTGAAAATTAAAATTCTCTTCACCTTTGTCAGGTTATTGAATTTTAACTCTAATAGTGGTGGTTTTCAGTACTTCCATTAAGGTGCTAGATGGAAAGATGTGAGTGAATGCTTTGTACTGAAGCAAATCATTGGCCCAGAATAGTAAAATATGTTTTAGCAGTCTGGAGGGGAAGGTGCTGAAAAGAGCACTTACTCAGTTCTCTGATGGTCCAAGCAATCAGATCAGAACTTAGCATGTACGTATGTATCTATGTATGCATATGGTATGTGTAAAGTCTGAACCTAGCCAAACGGCAGCAGAGCTCTGCACATGGGTAAAGACAAGCATAAACTCAATGAACAATAGGAGAGTAAGCTGTATTGTTGACGGTTAATGAATGTACACAGAGGATCTCTTGGAGAAAACTAGATGTAAACACTTTCAGGGGGACGTGAAAAAGGAAAATGGAGTAAAGTTCAATGCTCAATAAATGCAGTAGGAAAACTGTTAACGGTTTCAAAGTTCCTGATCTCAAATCTTAATAAAGTTTTACAAATGTTTGATTTGATTAGGGCTGCTTTCAAACGCTTCCTTAAGAAAGAAGTACTGTGCCTAAGACACTCTCACAATTGTGGTTGTTTTAACAATAAGCTCGATTGCAATTTTCAAATGGTTTGAAATTTATGCAGCAGAGTTTTCAAATGCAAAGATGCATATAGAAATTTTAAACTCATTTTAGTCCAATCTACAAGGCATATGGATCAGACAAAGTGTGGTGAAGATAAATGCTCGGCAAAGCATTTTTTGTTATATGCAACAATTTTCAATCCATTGCATTCATTTGTGAGATTTGGACTTTTTTAACCCATATAGAACTTTTAGCTACTACAGCGGGTCTTGGGCCTTGTTATTGAAATTGAGAAATATAAACTATGATATTAGTTGCAAAAGGTGATGTTGTTTGTGAAGATAAACAAACATTGGGACCACTCCTTTAAACAACTTCCTTTCTTCAACCAGCCTCTTTCGGTCTTTGGCCTGCGACTTTGTCAATTTCATCGTGGCTCAGCTCAATGTAAAATGTATCTTTATCCTAATGCAATTGTCTGTTGTTTGTATCCTTCTACTTCCATCCCAGTATGTGCACTGAACTGTGTGACAACAGCACTCTCTCCCGCAGATTCCTTCCCATGTGTTGTACCCTAATGTGCTAAGCTTGCATGTGTTAGCATATTAAATCCTGACCAATTGGCATTGTTTGTTTTTATTATATAGGTGAAAGTTATAGACCCTGTAGCCTAAATGAAGAAGCACTAGAAACACCAAAACAGACCTATTGCCTTTGCTAATGATTTTTTGCAGAACATGTAGAGCATCGGTAAAAGTTAAAAAATATATATTATTGCCGATGTTAACAAAACACTATGCACGATAGAGTATACTCACATGTCATGACTCTATGGTAGCACCACTGGGCTGGCATGTTAGAGACTATGTTAATATGCCTGCAAACGCATACCTCATGAAACAGTGCCCGCATTTGTATTTTCCACTCCAAGACAGTGAACACTCATGGAGCAGCGAATGAAAAAAAACACGAGAAAAAGGCTGCCAGCACCCAATTAAGAAAGCAGTGGCCCAGCAGCAAATATCAGATGCCTGGCCCAACTAAAAGGTTAAAAAAAAAAAATAATAAAAAAACAAGCTGGGTCATGGAGCAACAAAGGAGTTGGAGCAGCAATGCTAGTGCATACAATCATTTAGTAGTGTGTAAGCGACAGGGGGCTAGGACTTATAAAACAAGCATTTGCTATGCAATGGGTCTCACGTTTGCACGAGTTAGAGCTATTAGCGTTGTAAATTACTAACTGGACTGTTCTTGCCACACAAACTGAAAATAAAAAGTAAAACAGTTTCTCATAAGCAGGCCGATTCAAAGCACCGCCTTGAGTGTAACGGAGACACACAAAAGGAAAAAGTTCGCTCCCAGTCAAAATTATCAGCAAACGTGCAATTATCCATGTAACAGGGTCGGTCCCCAAGGCAGTAACAAAACCACCCTAAGGAGGGTCATAAGTAAAGCAGTTACCATCAAAAGGAAAGGATTTTTGAAAGGCAAGCCCATGAACGAGTGATAGTGATGGGCGTGCGGTGGGCTTGGTTGAAAGCCCCGGTACATACACACACGTCGGAAAAAATTCTTGACCTACAAAAAAAGCCAGCCTCTGAGGAGTGAAGGAAGCAAAGATTACTAGGATGTGAGAGGAACAAAGAGCGCATTGGAGGAAGTGGTGGATGTGTGTAGGGGTAAAAGCTCATAAGAGCAAGAAAACACGTTCACTCCCATGGAATGGAAAGCTAAAAGGAAAAAGAATGTCTCAGTGTAAGCAGTGCAAAGGCACAAACCATTCGAAGCAATCATGTTAAAGAGGAACTATTCTAGAGGCACAATGTGCCTGAGAGTCCGGGGTGATCACCTGCATTTTAATCAATAACTCAGGTGTATGTGTGTATGAGATAGAGGAAGAAAGATCGAGAGATGGGCAGCAGTCAGACCTGCCACTTTTAAACATATTTTCACTGTGTGAGAGGAAGAGGAGGAGCCTTGGACAGAAAGGAGGGCAGGGCTTTGAGAGCATCTTTGCTTCAACCTCAAAAGCCATGACAGGTCCTCCTTGGAGGGTGATATGTCAAGAAGAAGGGGCAAAACTTAGAGCGCTGCATTAAGCAGACACATCTACTTTTCCTAAAACACTAACAAAATAATTTAATGCTGCTATCCTTTCTCAGGGAGGTTACAAACCTCAGATGGGCCTTAGCTATGAACAGTCTCAACACACGAGATCCACTCTTTTCAGGAATTTGCAAATCAACTTGCTTTCACCATGTGATATTATACTTAACAGGGGTAGTGGGGTGTGTGAAGAGACCCATTATCACTGCGTTGGCAAGCCTGTGGGCCCTGTTTCATAACTAGCAGTTTTGTAAGTGTTCTGGGTGAAAACCATCCAGCCTTTAGATCCCAGCCTCCCTACCTCATTGACTTGGTCTCATATAAGTTGAGCCAATGAGAGGAGGAGAAACAAATGTGTTTGAGATAGTGATCGTGTCACTACCAATGTTGCCTGTGCATATTAATGCCTCTTGCGGCCCAGATGCAGCTACTCCAGACCTTTCCCCTGCACCCTCCCTTAACGGTCCTGGTTGCTCTTTCTGGACCTGTCAAGGAATATTGAGGAAGAAGGGTACAGCCTATATCTCTTTCATCACTTTCTGTGGCTGGGAGAGCACCTGTCAGATGCCAGTGAATGGCTGTGATCCATAATCTTACCGAGTGAACATGGAGCGTTGCATTGATCACAGATGCTAAAGGTCATTGGTGTTATTTTGAGTGCTCATGTCATTTTGAAAATGTTTTTGTGTGTGTGGCTGGTCACAGGACTATCCAGATGAGAGCATATAATACCTATTCTCAGGACTCTACATGATTGCCACAACACAGAAGTGTATGCGGTAAGGTTATCAGTGTTACATATGAAGTGGTTTATCCATCTGCTAAGGATTGTGCAGTCTCTCCATGTGATGTCAGCCAGTTGCATCCTCCAGTTCCTGACAGCTGCAGACTCCAGGAGACTATCCATCATGGAGGAACCCAGTATTTGCACCTTTTTTGACAAAGGTCACTTCATTGTCCTACTCAGAGGCCCTAACTGTATTTGTGAGACTTTCCACAGTGTCCTGGTCAGACAGTGATTGACATCACAATTGCCTGGGGCCATCAACAGGCTGATGGGTCTTCCAGAGTTAGAGTGGTGGGAGGAGCTGACACTTGCACCTTAATAGGGCTGTGCCTGTCGGTACAAGAAGCAGTCTCCAACCCCCTGCAGTGTGTCTGGGGCAAGGGCAGGGAAAGGCAAGGTCTGGTGCACTACAAAGACTTCTCTTTCAAGTTTGCCTACTCCAAAGACAGACATAGGTATAAGTACTGGACATCTGACACCACTTAGAACACTTCTGGACTGAGAACATTCTGCCAAGAAGAAGAGTTTGATTCTGCAGGACAGACTGCCACTCTGCCTGTTGCTTTGTTGTACTGGCCTGGTGCTGCTACCTCTGTCCTGGGAGTAAAAGGCCTGGACATTGCTTTGTACATCCTGCTTCCAAGGTTCTCAAAGGCCTCAAGTTGAGCGTGTCCCCTGTTAAGAAGTCTCAGGGCCATCAAAGACTTCACCTGCCAGTACCTGGGCTCTCTTGCTGAGAGTCCTGACTTGCCAAGTGGTTCCAAATCCTGTCCCTGAGCCCTTGGAAGTTAGTTCTTGGGATCTTAAAGAGAAAAATCACGCATTGACTCCTAGCACCGCTGTAAATCCAGACATTGCTGGAGGGATACAACGCATCGCCTGCTTAGCCGCTGGGAATCAATCCATCATTGTAAAGATCCGACAAAGCACCTGCGCACTTTCTGAAGAATCAATGCAGCGCCTGCACCGACATTGCAGAATCAACGCAAAGCCTGCTTTGCTGCTGTATACCAACACAGAGTGTCTGGATTTTCGATGCATCATTTCTGCAGCAGCAGTGTTTCATCTAAGGAGGAGCTGGTAGACAGACAGGAAGCTGAAAAGCACCAGTCGGAGCTGGGAAAACTCAAGGTGGAGCATTAAAGGGAACTCCAATTGAAGCTAGCAGGCTTTAAAGAGAGGCAAAGAAAGAAGAAAATGCCATGGAGGAGAGGAAAATAATATTAGCTCAAGAGCTGATCTTGAAGGAGCTAAACTTAAAAAGCAGGACCAGCACGGATGGTAGCAGCATTTCTACAGTGTAGTCTGATGGAAAGGTACATATACCCAAGGATGTTGTGAAGGATTTTGTTGTTGGGGATGACTAAGAGCAGTGGTTTGGGGTTATAAAGTGGCATTTAAAATGAACAGGGTCCCTGAGAGAGAATTGGGGGGGGGGGAGGGGTCAGGCCTGTGGAAGTACTTCTCAGTAGAGGGGAGGGACACTTTATTGGTATTGTATCTAGAAAATTAGATGAGGTACCCCACCATGAAAGAAGCCCTAACCAGGAGGTACAGTCTAACCCCAGAAAGCTACAGGGTAAAGTTTAGGAAGAGTACTAAACTTTGGTTCTCAAACCTGAGTGGAGTATGTTGATTTGTTTTGCAGAGCACTGGATGGTTGGGTGAAGAGCAGCGAGGTAACGCACTATCCGGGGCTATGGAATTTGAGTGCATGGTACCACTTGTCTAGTCGTCGTTTTCCAGAGCGGACTCAGAACCTGATGACAGTAAGCTTACTGACCCCAAAATGCTTGCCAAGGAGGTAGACTGCTGGCTCAGCACCAGGGTCCAAAATAAGTTGTATGTGGGAGGCTCAGCCAAGGGTGGTCAGAGTCCCCAACAGAAAAAGAAGGGTTGGGGACAAAGGTAAAAGTAAGGAGTTCTCTAAAGAGCCCCAGACTAGTACCCAGGGTAAGGATTCCCAACCCCCTTTTGAAAAGAAGAGTTGGTTCCCTTCAGGAAGGCCTGCAGGGAAGAGACTCCTAAAGTGTTTCACCTGTAATCAGGAAGTGCATTTCAAGGGGAGTCCCTGACCTGGGTAAGGGTGAGGTGGTCCAGAGAACCTTCATGCCTGACAACACTAAGAAGTACAAGCAGTGGGTGACCCAATGGGTCCACTGTCATCTGGTGTCTGAGGAGCCGGTAATCTGTAATGTGGTCCAACAGGTTTTAGCAATAGACAACAGTGAGCGCCAATGTTTGGTGGCTCAGGTTCCCTTTGAATGGGGGGTCTTCTAGGGTACCTGAGAGTCCATCCATGCCTGTTGACTGTCTGCTAGGAAACGACTTGGAACATACCGCCTGGAAGGATGAGGAGCTCTGGTCACACTTAGAAATGTTAGGATTGCCAGAGTGGACGTACATGACCACATGGTCCATGACTACCAAAGAGGATGATCAGAAGGACCTGAAACAGTGGCCCAGGTGCCTGCCAGGAGGAGGAAGGAAGGTGCAGAAAACCCACTCCTGAGATTCCTGCAGTCCGGGAGGAGGCTGAACCTGAGGGGGACACCCCAGAACCAAAAAGTGGCCAAACTGTGGGACATACCTGAGCTGACCCATGGGCAATGGGAAGGGGGCCTACCAAGGA
Organism: Pleurodeles waltl; assembly: GCF_031143425.1. Taxonomy (NCBI): domain Eukaryota; kingdom Metazoa; phylum Chordata; class Amphibia; order Caudata; family Salamandridae; genus Pleurodeles; species Pleurodeles waltl. The sequence goes on from NC_090447.1 coordinate 657,794,641, forward strand.
GAAGTTCTGTAAAGTGCAGGAAGAGCGCCCCACTCTTGAGGGTCTTCAGAAACAGGCCAAGGCCCAGGCAACTGGAGACACCTCTGGATCTCACCTGATTTACTGGGAGAATGATCTCCTGTATAGTGGGCCTAAGGTTGCTGAGCCTGTGGAAGCCCTTGTGCTGGTGGTATCCCAGTGTTTCAGAGCCTTCCTATTTGGTCAGGCTCATAATGTGCTACTGTCAGGTCTTTTGGGGCAAGACAAAGCCCTCAACTGGCTTGTCACCCACTATTATTGGCCCCAAATGATGAAGGCCTCAGATGCTTTCTGCAAGACCCATCAAACCTGCTGGGCAAGTGGCAAATCTAGGGAGAGGTGCAAGGCTCCTCTTCAACCGTTTCCTGTCATAAGCACCCCTTTTGAGCAGTTGGGCTTTGATGACATTGTGGGGCCTCTGGATTTCAAGACAGCCATGAGCAATAGGCTTATCCTCGTCTTGGTGGACCATGCCACCTGGTATTTGGAAACTATACCTCTGAGGACAGTGACTGCACCCACCGAGGTCAGGGTACCTATGGGGCTTTTCACCTGTGTGGGTTTCCCCAAGAACGTGGTGTCTGACTAGGGTATCAATTTCATGGCCTTGTAAATGAAGGCCATGTGGAGGCGTTTGGTGTTACCTATAAGTTCACCACGCCTTACCACCCCCAATGCAATTGGTTGCTTGAAAGCTTCAACTGTACCCTGAAGGGCATGATTATGGGTCTCTCAGAATCAATGAGGTGTAAGTGTGACGTCCTATTACCATGCTTGTTGTTTGCCTGTAGGGAGGTACTGCAGAAGGTAGTTGGCTTTTGCCACTTTGAACTTCTGTATGGGCCTCTGTGAAAGCACCCTTTCAGTTTGGTGAAGGAAGGCTGGGAGCAAGCTCCCAAGAAGCCACTCCAGGATGTATTCAGTTACATTGTGGCCTTTAGGAACCAGACAGACAGAAACTTGACCGGGAGAATCTGGAAGCGAGCCAGGAGGACATGAAATTCTGGTATGACAGGAATACCACTCTGGTTGAGTTTCAGCATGGCCAGAAAATGTGGGTAATGGCCCCAGTAGAGCCCCATGGTCTACAAGACCACTGGTCCGGGACATTTGAGGTGAAAGAATGCAAGAGTAATATCATTTATCTGGTTGACATGCAGACTCCTAGGAACCCTTTGAGGGTCCTGCATGTGACCCGCATCAAGCCACACTTTGAAAGGTCTGAGTTGACCATGCGCTTAGTCACAAATGGTGGAGTGGAAGAGGAGAGTGAAGCTCTCCCTGACCTCCTGTCTTCCAAAGAGCAGGATGGGTCAGTGGATGGTGTGAATCTCTCCCCAACTCTGATCCTGGAACAGCAGAGGAACTGTCATCAGTTACTGGGACAGTTTGCAGACAGTTTGCCTCCATGTTCTCACCCATCCCTGGAGTCATCCAATGGTGTACCCATGATATTGACACTGGGGTCAGCTGCCTGGTAAGCACAAGTCTTACAGGTTATCTGATAGAGTGAGGAACTGCATCAAAGAGGAAATCTCAAAATTCTGGAGTTTGAGGTGATTGAGCACTTCAACAGTCCTTGGTCCAGCCCAGTGGTTTTGGTCCTCAAGGCTGCTCCACACAGTGTCACCCCTGAACAGAGGTTCTGTGTTGACCACCGGGGGCTCACCAAGACTGGTGCGCACCCCATCCCCCGAGATGATGAGCGCATTGACCGGTTGGGAGCTGCCAAGCTCGTCAGCACTTTTGAGCTAACATCTGGGTACTGGCAGGTCAGCTTGACCGAGGGAGCAAAGGAGCAGTTTGTGTTCCAACACCAGAGGGGCACTACCATTTATGTGTTATGCCCTTTGAGTTGAAGAAGGCCCCTGCCACATTCCAGAGGCTGATCAACCAGCTCCAGGCCAAATTGGAGAGCTTCAGTGCCGCTTATCTAGACAACATTGCGTTCTTCAGTTCTAGCTGAGAGGACTACTTGCACCACCTCCAGGAAGTGTTGAGGGCCCTGCAGAGTGCAGGCATCACTTTCAAGGCCAGTAAGTGCCAGATAGGGCAGGGATTTGTGGTGCAGAATCAATGCAATGCCTGTTTCCATGCTGTAGACCAACACAGCGCACCTGGATTTTTGATGCATCGTCCCTGGGTGCCAATTTCTTCATCTACATCACACCACAGTAAGGAACTGAGGCTGTGTGCCTGGAAACCAACACATCACCTCCCCTGACAGTAAGGAACTGACACATCACCTTCTTGCAACTGTAAGGAACTGATGCATCACGTCCCCTGGCAGTAAGGAACCACCACATCCCTTGCTGTTCCAGCCCCTCTCTTTGATTTTTAATGCATCTAGGGTACTATGCTCCAAAATAAATGCATCTATTGATTTCTATTGTCTAAACTTGCATAACCTTATATTTTGATTTATATATGCTGGATTTTTGTTCGTTTTGGTCTTGTTTCATTCAGATAAATATTTACTATTTTTGTAAATTGGAGTGTGGTCCTTTAGTAGTGTTTTCACTGTGTTACTGTGCGTGTGCACAAATACTTTACACACTGCCTCTGAGATAAGCCGGACTGCTCGTGCCAAACTGCCAAGAATGTGAGCAGGGTTCATCTTAGCTGTGTGACTCCCTTTACCTGACTAGAGTGAAGGTCCCCACTTGGACAGGGTGCAAACCACTGCCAACTGGAGACCCCATTTCTAATACGGGTGCATAAACACAGAGAACAAAATGATGTGTTACTCTATTATGGGACAAAATCCCAGCAGCAGGGCAAGTCTGGGGGTTTTGTCTATCAAGGACTCCAAGAACTGGGACATACAGTAGTTTAATTGCAGTGAAAGCAAGCTAAAAGTTGAAAAATCTTCAGTCATGCGAAGGTGCCCTCACGCATGTTTGTCAGCGGGGCACAAGTCCTAAGAAAATAGTGAGGGAGTTAATTAGCATATGTAAATCATAATGACATCAGAGGAAGTGATGTCACATTAATTAATTGCCTTCCCTTATAATATTCCTCACATATAACGTGGAATTGGCCTATTTTACAAAAACAATATTATTAAAATTATCTAAAGGTCAAAAGAACGTGTTTTACGTGTTATAAATAAAATGTATATTGTATATTTTCTACATTTGATTGTGTAATTCACCTCACAAATGGGTCAATTGGGCACTATTTTACAGAATCGTGTAGAACTGGGATTACGTTTTAAACTGCATTTAGAAAGTAAGCAAAATGTTCTTGGTGTATATTTTTTACTTAGTCAAATTTGCTGTTCATGCATGTTTGCTTTCTGCTGGTTTTCTTGCCTACTTCCAAAGCACAAAAGCTCTTCCCTTTGAAGCCCTTTAGAAGGTAGAAGTGTTAATGGTGTGAAGTATCTTGTTACTTATCAGATAAAACATTCAAATATAAATCGGGCCTCTCACAAATAAAGTGGATTTTACCAGCTGAAAGAGGGTTTAAAAACACTCTGAGGGCAAGATAAACACGGCAATCTTTGTAGGTGCAAGTGGCGTTGCTGGTGCACCAGGTAACACCTCTCGCCTCCTTCGGCCTTGTGTAAGGGGGAAGGAATTCCTTCTCTAAATAAAAGGACCACGTCCATCTACTCTCGATTTATGCTCAGGTTCATTGGGTAGCTTCTGTTAGTTGTTTCTCTTTTGCTGCTCCTACAGAGCTCCTCTTCTACAGTTAGCAGTATCAGACATAACATTATCATTAGCATTGCAACAAATACTGCTACGGTAGGCGAGAAATGGTGTAACATTGAGGGTGGTGATCTGCATACTCTGTAAACAACATTTTATCAGAAAATCGCAGTAAAAGTTTTCCTGACCACTGGGCCTCCCCAAACAGTACTTGCCGTGTTCCCCAGTCTGAGTAAATAAATGAACTTGGCACCTAGAATGGTTACGGTTTTACTGTATTATTACAGTCTAGGAAGCTTTTTCAAGGTACCGGGCTACATTTTTGGACGATTTCTTAATAGCATAACCCTTTGAGAAAGCATCATCGCTGACTCATCTGCAATTCTATTCTTTAACTTATTTTGTATTGTCAATGAGCAATCCATTTACTCGTGGAATAAACACATCTCTACTAAGATGCTCGCTTGATTCCATCAAACTTATTTTGAAATGGGATAAGAGTATATTTTAAGCAAGGGTTTCATTGAACCAAGAGCAGTGCACAGACTCAGAGCACCAGATGCTTTGGTGTATAGGTGAACAGGGGCTGATGGATTTGTCAAACGATGGAAGGTTTTAGCAGGACTCCAGTAGCCTCAATTTATATTTTATTGCCAGTCGAATAAGTTTGATGAGCACTGGGTAGTGTTCCAGAGGAGTGCACAGAGAACCTCCAAAGCCCAGTGAAGTGTTATTATCTCTTTAAATGATCTCTAATGGAATCCAAACAGAGCTTGACAGACAAAATGTAATGCTCGTGAGGAAAGTAAATGAGAAATGTGGCTGCTTAATATATTTCCTAAAATTCTCCCTATGAAATTCTTCCCATAGTTTGTGAAATAGGGAAGGGTGACTTAAAGGATGGTGTTCTTCCCTCTGTATATTTTGCAGGCAATGTATCAATGGCAATTATACTTTGTTTTTTTCTGCCACTGGTGTAGGTAGGCTTGACATATAATGAAGAATGTATGTCCAAGGAGTCTGATGAAGTGGTATTTGTATAACTAAAAAAGTTAAGTGACAAAAATGAATATTACGTAAAAAATGTATAGTTTTGCTATTACTTTTTATATCGCACATCATTTCAAATGTATTGATCTCTGCTATTGCTGTGCATTAAACGTAAAACTTTGCAGTTTTGAGTTCCACCATATCTTTCACTACAAGCATGTTTTTTAGCTACTAATTTCAATTGTACTATAACAAGGCATTCCTGTTCATTTTGCTCCTTACCAAAAGTTTATTTAATTTACCTCAGGGAAACCTTCTTATACGCTGTACAACGTGTTTGCAATCTTTACTTATTTATTTATTTATGCATTGTATCTAGTGTGGAGTTTCGTGGAGTTTTGGAAAGTATCATTCTTTGCTTTATGCCCGTCATATGTCACGAGAGAAAACTACAAGATTATCTATCTATTTATCTATCTATCTCTCTATCTATCTATCTTTTGTATGTACTTTCTGTCAAGTTGCCCTATGTCACGTGCGGCATGGGGAGATGACAAATAATGTGTTAATGATAGATCACTAATATCGGAATTCTACACATATATAAGCTTTGTCTCGAATAAACCAGTGTTAGACTTGCAAAGGTTGCATTCAGTTCATTGGTTAGGGCACTTTAGATATATGGAGCACACCCAAGGAGGACCTCGGCCAAATATTTTGCTGTTAAGGGTATTTCAATGTGAGGGCTTTCCATAATCTCTTTCAAGATGGATCCACTGACCAGGCAGAATTTGTCCTGAAGTAAATGGGCAGTTGACAGTTAATTGCTTTATGACATATGAATTTCAGAAGGAGTCTGTTTAGTTGAATCTTTTCTGGAGAGATGTTTTTCAAGGTGCCAGTAATGTGGTTATCAGAAGCTTGTGGTGTTGCTTTCAGTAGAAGTCATATGAATCTGGCTATTATAGATAGAATGGCTATTCCAGTCTCCAATAAAAAAAAGTGCCAGTGATTGCACAATACCTCTGACTACTGTGAACTTTTTGCGAATATTAATCTCTCTACATAGGTGTAATCGGTGTTGGGTAAACATGCAGGTATTTTTTAACATGGATTTTGAAGAAAGGATACTGCATAAGCAGCTGGCAAACTGGTTTAGATGACATGCATGTGAATGAGACGGCAGGTGGGTGGTTGGAGTGTTGTAATCCAGCGCAAGTATAATCTAGAGGTCTCAGCATAGTATACGGGACTTTTGCTTTGGAGGTGATGAGATTTAGGTAGTGCATTGTCACTTAGTTCTGGATGATTTTCATGCCACACTAAAAGGATGCTCAGGGAAGATACTTGTAGGCATACAATTTTTGGCTCAAATAACAGTTGCCTCAGTGGGTCTTTGCATGGATATAATGCCATTGTTGACAGGGCATATCGCCTGTGAGCTCTCAAAGGTGGGGAGATTGGGGAAACCTATTTGCTTTCATTCGGATAAACCGTGTGACTGATTATGGTGAGGAGGAACAATGTATCTTCTCGCCCATAGTCCCATGCATGTGGCTAGAGCGTCTAATAATGTTTTATGGTCAATTTCGAAGAAGACATTTATTAGAGCTCTCAAGCAAGGAGATTGATATATATAGTGCCTTTGTCTAGTATGCAGAGGGTGTTTTTATTATATAGGCAGGACATTTTCTAAGTGCTCATTTCTGCACTCTCCCAAGACAAGAAGGCTTGCACAGAACTGCTGAGATTCAAACAAGACAACCACACAGCTAGCAACAATATATCTCCACCAGTTCCATTGGAAATAACTGTGCAGAGATGTTTAGAAAGCAATTTTTTTTAAATGTGATAAAAGAAATGTGACCATTTGAATGTGAAAGAATATGTGTCCCTGGTTGTAAGACAATCCTAACAATGGAAAGAGAAAAGAATGGCAACTAATCTCAACACATAGTTTAGCTTAATTTCCAATATACCACTGCCAGGTACATTTGTCATAGACAAGCCCAAGGTCTCCAGAGGAAAAATCTTTGTGTTATCCTTGGTAGTGTGATCGGAGCTCAAGGCTTAGCAAGGGAGATACTCAGGTTTAAATGGATTTACATTTAAAAAGTAAAAAAAGGAGCAGAGCCAAGATGGCAACAAGGTCGGAGGTGGAATCTCTGGGTCCACTATGGTTAAGAAGTGAAGAGAACAAGAGACCCCCTGTAAAGACCAATGAGGTTTGTGGGATAGGGAGGAGACCAATTCATAAATCAGTACACCCACCTACTCTACATTACTTTACATCAAGTAACAAATACTAAACATTCAACAATCACATAAATAACACAAAGCTAAGGGAAAACATTAATTACTAATTTCAGAAATTCATTTTATTACACCAATCATATTCAAAACATTTATATACTTTACAAAAGTCTTACAGATGCAAATTGCATCACTGTTCATGAATATAATTCTGAAAAAAATAAATACAAAAAAAGAGTTCTGGAAACGTATCTCACACTTATACAGTCAAACAAATTGCAAGGATAAAAAAAAATTAATCCACACAATCATCCACAAACAACTAGACCTAGGCCATTAAACAACGCAAAGCAGTAGTAGTATGTCTGATCTGTGAAATACAATCATAAACTTGCCACGCAAACCTACTCATATGTGGCTTCTTATTTCTTAATCACATTAATAAAGGTTTTTCTTATCCACTCCTTATAGACTGAATCAAGCTAATACAGATGCAAAGGTAAACAGCTTGGAGCTGCAACAATATCCAGAATCTACATCCCTCCTAGCATTTGGAAGAAAGTCTAATCAAGGGAAATGCACTGTACTAGTCCAAGCACCCATATGACAAAACAAAACCGGATGCCAATAGTCATGTGAATCATGCTGAAAGCGCGCTTGTGGCACACCGGATATCCTGCTGCTCTTCTGCCAGATCAACGTTCCACTGGACTTATGGCCTCACCTTGCTGCCTCAGTGGTTGTCGTGGGATGAGATCAGCCTCTCACACTTTTAGGAGCAGGGCTTGCAGATAGTTTTACGTGGTAGCCCCCTTGCTGCCAGATTCCCAGCGGGACCAAAGACTGAGGGCACTACAACCAAGATGGCAGATGGCACAGAAGAGGAAGACTAAGCCATGGGCCCTCATTAGAGGGTAGTGGCCCGGGGGATTTAGGTGACACCCAGGCACCCTGCTGCTGCTTAGACCACAGAAGAGCTAGCGGGCCCATGGAAAAAAGGTGGGATAGGCAGCTGGCCAGCTAACAGAGGCCGGGCCCTCTAGAGGCAATATGAGCAGATGGAGAACTTTGGAGGTGGAGCCAACAAAGGTGTAAGTTGACCGGGTCACCATGCCTGCTGCCTAGGTTCCCTGATGGACATAGAAAAAGGAAGGGCCCTAAGCCAGGCCCGGGACCATTGAGGCCCGGCACAATGCCGGGACACATTTGAATAGAGGGAGCCTAAGTTCATACAGAGCATCACACAGCAGCAAGGCAGCAAGTATGATGGGATCACAGTGTGGTGAGCAAATACTCCTGGCCATCACAAAGTGGCCGAACAAGGCAGTGCATAATCCATTAGTGCATTCTGGTGCATAAAGGCACAAGGAGAGCATTTAGAGGCATCTCAGAGTCACTGATCTCTCAGATGCCCAAGTGGTGGGGGAGGGCACAAGACTGGGAGATAACAGGGGGCAATCAATTCCACAATATAAGAACACACCCAGTCTGACTAGCTTTAAACACATTGCTGCCCACAAGTTGAGTCCCAAGAAGCTTAGCCCACTAAACCACGAGAGTCATGGCAACTGATAAGGACAAGAAAGAGCACGCTCTCAAGGAAATGTTGTCCAGACAGTGGCTAAAGCAACCCCCCATCCTCCCGCTCCCCCCCAAACAAAAAAAGAAACTCAGTCCCATCAGGACAATATCCCAAATTGAGCCTCCTTTAAATTGCTCATTCAGGGAGAAGCTGAGGGCTGCAAGATGATTTCTTGACCATTGGAGAAGAAGTTAAAAGAGACATCTACAGCATGAAGCAAGATACAACAGATCTAAGAAACAGGACCACAACTCTGGAAACCACAGGGATGACAGGGAAGATGAAGTGGAGGTCTTCCAGCAGGAGGGCCTCTGTCTGAAGAAGCAAGCAGTGGATCTGCACACACACCTAGACAACACTGAAAACCATATGAGGAGGTAAAACATAAGGAAATGGGATTTATGGGGGAGATTAAAATCATGAGAAAAATGTTAGAGGGCTTAATGATCAGCAAAATTAATGGCACTTCTAACACATTTAAGGAGCTCCAACTGCAAGATATGACCCTTACAGGATACCCACTTGGTTAAGAAAGATTGGCATAGAATGTGATCAAAGTGGTTTCGCAGGGAGTTTTACTCCTCTAACCCCTAACGTTAAGCAGGTGTGGTTATTCTATTGGCAAATCTTCTTTATAGGTGAATTGAAAGAAACAGTAACTGATGTTAATGGCAGGGCACTGGCTTCTAGGCTAACCTGGGGGAGAGGACGCATTTACCACGGCAAACATGTACTCCATGAACACATATCCTGGAAAATTCATAAAAGCATTCATCTGAATATCATGTAATTACCAGACAAATATATTTTTAATTGAAGAGGATCTGAAACTAGTTATCTGCAAGAAAATGTATGGATCAGCACAAAGATTGAGGCAGATGCAGTGATGTCACCAGAAGGCATGGACTGGCTAAGACATATAGGCTTGGTAGAAATGTGGTGTAACAAACATCCTCAAATGAAAGACTTCTCATACTTTTCAACCACATATAAAACATATACCAGATTTCCTTGGCTCGCCGATCTGATGGACCAGAGAGTAACTTCTGAAATAAGAGAGCAATCCTTGTCAGAACACCCACCAATTCAGATCACTGTACAATTCCCCAGCACACAAAAACTACTCAGCAGTAGTCTGTTCTAGAATAAGCATAACGGAGAGCAAATTAAAAACGATCTGAGTTTATATTTCCATAATAAAAACAGGGACGTCATAGGGTTGCACACTATTTGGGGTTGTTTAAAGGCATCCATCAGGGGCTCATTTATCATGCTAGCAGCGAAGATCAATAGAGAGAGATCTGAAAAGAAACCCGAGTGAAAGAATTAGAATTGACACCCAAAAAATGGATCGCAAATGATTTGCTATAAGTTCACACAGCTAAAGTGCAGCTAAGGGCATGCAATACAGACAGGGTAGAATATGCTTTACTTAGACCGAAGCAAAAATAGTATAAATGTGGTGAAAAAGCAGGGAAGAACAGTAGCTTTCAAAATCATATCCAAACTATTGACAGACCGTGTCTCTTCTTTTAAGACCACATCAGGGGTGTTGACCTCTTCAGAGATAGAAGTCAAACAAGCCTTTCAGGTTTCAGGAATTTTATGAAACTTTGTCTAGAAAAGAGAAGATCCAAAACGATGCTATTGCGAACTTCTCAAGAGATGTCCTCCTACCTAGAATGACTGACTAGCAGGTAGATAGCCTAGAACAACTTATTACGACAGAGACGTAATTGCTATTAACACAATGTTACAATTGCAGAAATCCTTGGGCTCAATGAATATTCCCCTCTGTTTTATAACATCTTTTGTCAAGTCCTGGCACTGTATTTCTTGTTATTTTTATAACGAAAGTGAGTTGGGTATATCAACCACATCAATGCAAGAGGCCTTTATTACGGGCCTATGCAAGTCAGGCACAGCCTCTCGATACATGTGTCCTACCAGACATTCTCTTTACTAAATGTAGATGCAAAGCTGTTCATGGGGATTCATGTTAGCAGGCTGGACTGCTATACTCCGAGCCTTGTCGACTCTAACAGGACCAGGTCATCCTGGGCAGAAATTGTTGAGATAACAGAAATTGCATTCTACATATCATCAATAAAATGGAGAGGACAAATAAGGCTGTGGTCTTGATTTTGGTAGATGCTGAGAAGGCATTTCAGCAGGTCCATTAGATGTTCCTTAAGGAAACGCAGAACCAGATAGCTTTCACCCTAAATACATGTCAAGGGAGAAACAAGTGTATCATTCAAGGCAGGGAGAAACAAGTGTATCATTCAAGGCAGGGAGAAACAAGTGTATCATGAAACAAGTGTATCATTCAAGGCAGGGAGAAACAAGTGTATCATTCAAGGCAGGGAGAAACAAGTGTATCATTCAAAGCAGGGAGAAACAAGTGTATCGTTCAAGGCAGGGAGAACAAGTGTATCATTCAAGGCAGGGAGAAACAAGTGTATCATTCAAGGCAGGGAGAAACAAGTGTATCATTCAAGGCGAGGAGAACAAGAACGGGTTACTCCCTGTCAGCCTTGATTTTTGCATAACATTTGAAACCCTTCAGTCAGGTAGAATGATAATATTAAAGTGCTGAAGATTGGCAGCACTGAACATAAGATCTGAAAGCAGTTGATTTCCTAATGGTGCTATTGGATTCAGAGCAATCTGTTTCAGCAACAGTGGATGCTTTATAATTAAACAGACAGGTCTCAAGGTTTAGAATTAACATACAGATGTCACAGATAGTCCCTGCCATATGTGCAAAACAAATACCTGAAACAAAGGTTTCCCATCCAGTGGACTATATACAAGGCCACTGGAATTATGCGATTGTGCGACCATGTAGATTTTCACATAATTACAAATGTTCCGCATTTGCCACCAAATCCATCATCTACTGCATAATCTGCGGATTTTAGCAAAAAAATGTGTTTCTATCTCAAACAGTTTAAAAATTACTAAAAGTGCAGCGACACGAGTTGTTGTGCAGTGAAAGGGCCTTTGCAAAACTGGACTGGTCACCTTTTTGTTACTTATTGCTACGTTTGGGGATTAAAATGACACTAACGAAGTACAACCAATGCCGAAACAGTGGTATCAAGTTCTAAAATGTTGAAATAATGAAGTAATATTATTATAAAGTGTGCCGCATTATGCTGCATAATGTGCCTTCTCTTGCTGCATAATTTACCAACCCCTGCCACATAATTTGGCCCTCGCATGCCGCGTAATTCCAGTGGCACTGACTATACATAGCATACAATACTAGGGGGTAAAATAAACTCCCTCTTTGACAAAGACAGCCTGTGAGAATAACTGCGACGGGATGAGAATGTTGAGGGCAGACTTTCAGTACTGGCACATGGCAGGCCTGTGATGGCTAGGTCAACAGGCCACGACCAAGATGACAGTGCTTCACAGGTTATTTCTAGTACAGATCTTGCCACTACCGCCTCCTGAATGCACCTCATAGAAAATACACATGATGATTAATAAGTTTCATTGAACTGAGAGGAGACCTGGATTGGCAACAAAAATAATTTACTGTCCCATAGAAGAGAGGGGTCAGGGGCTGCCAAAAAATAACCAACTACTATTATTATGCAGTCCAGCTCTGCAAAATAGCCGAATGGCAGTGGAGAAAAAACAAAAGGTGCTGGAGCTTTATAGACCAGACGATCAGTGGGAAATTGATAAAAAAAAGTCACCTAATTGTACTACACTCCAGAGAGAATTCATGTCTGGGGCTACCTCTTGTAGGAGGTGCAGAGGGAACATCACACTCATCCATCTGCTGTGGCTCTGTCCTAAACACATAATATACTGGTGAGAGGTTCTTGACAATATTAACTACCTGATCAAACGCATAATCCTTAAACTCCAAGTATATATAATACTTGGGGTAGCAGATAGACTCACATATGTCCTTCAGTCGCATGGAAGAAATGATTACAGTGCTGCTATTCACAGCAAATTAGGTCTGCCTGGGGAACAGATGGGATGCCCAATCACAAAAACCGGCTATACAAGACCTGGGAGAGGACTAGGAAGGAAAACGTCTCTATGACCATCGGGCAAAAAGGGGAATAATTTGAGTCCATTTGGGAACCATGTTTATCATTCTTGTTAACGGAATGCAAAGAGGGAGTTCCCCTAAATACCTTAGCATATTGCAGTTGTCAACCCCAATATTAGGGGTGGGGGGGGTATCAAGGGTCAATTAGGAGTGATGAACTAGGGCAGGTTGTCTCTCCCCCAAAATGCTGGGAACGATCTCCTGTGAATTGAAATAAGGGCCAAAGGAATATAATACTAATGACTAATTATGGTCTGTGTGGGGTTCGTGTGCGATGGTGGTAGGTGAGTGTGGGGGTACAGTGGAATGGTGGAGGGGGGTATTTTATGACAAACTGGTTTCATTTCCCAGTTTCCTGACAGCCAGTGGTTGTGGGCAGGTGTATGTGAGCTAGAAAATTCACAATATACAGAAATGTTACATAAATGGTGAAATGGTATTAACCAAATACCACTAGTAAGACGTGAAATAAAATGGAGACACCTGAAAAAAATAAGGGCGATATATAGACAAATGGACAGTGCACCATTAGAGGCTAAAATAGAAAAGTGACTTAACAAGAGAGCGAGTTCTGATCAGACTTGGAGTGGGCACGGTTTTTCATCACTATAAGTGGATGGCTGCAAGCCCTTATTTAGACTGCCTGTTTAAGTTAGAAGTTTCCCTTATTGTCACCACCGTGAGACTGATACGTACGTAAGTGCAGTTTTTACGTATTAGAACATTCACACTAGTAAGTGAATGCTATTGTTTCAGCTTATAAATGTCATACAATATAAAAAGGACAGTTTAAAATCCACAAAATTGATACATTTAAGATTCACGAAGGTAATAAATCGGAATTTCACTATGCAATGTGACTAGGCAGGTGCAGAGGATATAAAACTTCATTAAAAAAAGATTGTCGATGACTGCCAGTTAACTTGTAAGTGTACTACAATCTCATCCAAATCATGTGTGACTTCCCTGAGTTTCTACTAAAGTGCCAAGTGCATGAATCCAGTGCTTTAATCAAGAATTCATCACATCTAATAGAAATAACTATTAGCGGAAAGCTTCAAAATAAATTCTACCATACTTATAAGAACACATTTGAAATCTACAAAATGAATACACTTAGGATCAGCAAGCTTGATAAATTGGGGCTTCACTACGTTATGCCTAGCCAAGTGTTAAGGATAACCGTAATAATATAAATCCTTAACTGCCAGACAGCTTGAAAACATAGCAAAATCACCTACAGGTCCTAACTTAGTTGCCCGAGTTTGACTAAAGTGCTAAGTGCATGAATCCAGTAATTTGATCATAATTCATCACATCTAAATAAAATAATTGATAACCGAAGGCTTCGAAATGAACACTAACATACTAGTAAGCCTATAGCAAACTTGTCCATATCAGACTAAAGTGGCCATATAACCCATGTGGAATACTCAATGCCTTTTAATAATAATCCTTCTACAACAGTTCTATAACACCGAGTCATATCTGTTAAAACATTATGTATAAAATGTCCACAGGAAGCATCTTCCACACAAGGCTTGTTCTTGTCCCTCTCTTTTCTTGCTTGATGTGCCTACTTTGTAGGACTTAGTTGATTCGGCTTCTCTGCTTTAAAAATTGCCCCTTGTTAAATCTCTAAGCTGCATACATTTATTTAGCAGCCTTATGTTGTGCTTAATAAATAGCAACCTAAGATATTTTTTCCTTGCATATAAAGATTTGACACAAAACAACATAATGAGAAGCAGCGTTTTTTCTCCTTGTTGTTTGCAGTTGCATTTAGTAGAAACTGCCTCATGTATTTGCCATTTTTCGTAATTCTTTTAACCAGTAAGATACACAGAGTGATCTTTACATAACTAGAAATAAATTGTCCATATACAATTTGAATAATGCAGTTGGTTTAATTATTCGAAACCGAGTAAGCAAATAGACTCCTGCTACTGAGCTGATGTTCACCCAATACCTATCCTTGAGTAACTACGCTGTTGCTGGGGTCGTTGCCCCTAGGTTGTTCCAGCAATATTTACATCCTAAAGTCTGAAGTGTCTTAAAGATAAGTTTGTACCAGAATAGACAATTCACTCAGTCGCTTTGCCATATTTCACAGGAGGCTGTTTGATACGTTTGCAAATCGGTCTTTGTCCAGGTGTGCTCCCAGTATCAAATAGGTTTAAGAGCCAAGAGTGATTTGATTGATTTTATGCCCAATTCGAGCCTTAGAGCATACATTGGAGTCCCAGGCCCCTGGCCGATAAGGTGGCGTAAGAATCTATTTTCCATCCTTACCAAGTTCCTGTGGGCTTTTGTGCCCTCAAACTTCAGCGCCAAATGTCCTAGCTACCACAGCTTTCATTTGATAGGAGCGGATTGCTGAATCAGCTAGTGTCCTTCCACACCTGAGGAAGAATCTATCTACTGCATTACTGTAGTGAGAAGAGTACCTTTACTTTTGGATGCTTCCTTGGAGCAGGATAACTTATAATCAAATCTGAGTCCTAGGTAGTCAAAGAAATGGACTCTGATCAAGTAGTGCCCATATATTTTGAAGGTGGTCCTCAAGTGGTTCCTTTAATTCACTATCATGAATTTAGTTTTCAATGCATTTATCACAAGGTGTTTTTGGTGCAGTAGGACTCAAAGCAGCCCAATAATTTATGCATTGCCAGTTCGGTGAAGGAGAGAAGGGCTGCATCATCTGCATGGAGTAGAATTGGAATTATTTTTATCCCCGAATTGGGGGACATCCAAATGTAAGCTTTGGAGCACTTTGCCCAAATCATTTGCAAAAAGATTAAAGAGTTAGGATTCCCAAACGCAGCCTTGTCTCACCTGACTTTCTGTTGCAAAAATAAAAGTTCTCCTTTTACGCAATACCTGACTGAGGCTGTGTTGTTTTGATGAAGCTTCTGTTCAGTCCTCACGTGGTCGCACAGGAGATTTAAATCATGGAGAGACTGCCCTAAGATAGCTCTATTGACCAACTTAAATGCTGTTTTAAGGTCTATAAACATCATATACATTGTTATAGTTTTTTTTATCACAATTTGTTTAAGAAGTATGTTGTATAATCTCATTGCTTCATCGATTGTACCTATGGGCTTTCTTGAAGCTGGACTAGAGTGGTGAAAGTAGGCATATATCTTCTCTTTGTCGAACTTGGTAATAGCGTTTTGTAATTTAGTGATACCTACAATAAAGATGATTGTGAGGCTGACACTCAATCACACTCCTCAGACGAGTTGGCCTCAGCTCAAAGAAAAACTTGTACTTACAGTAGCAGCTCCTCTTCCGATGGTTGGAGTACAGATGAAGGTGTACCACAATCTTATCCCAACCTTCCTCATTTTCCAGTACACCAAACCCCACCTTGGCAATTCCCATATTCTTTTTTACCAACCATGTCCAATGGTGCCCTAAGTGCCTTTTTTAGGCAGACGACTGGGCAGAGGAAGAGGCAGGCGGAGAGGAAGAGGCAGGCACGTTCACTGGTCAAAAGAAGAACCACAAATGGTGACCAGAAGCGAGGGCAAGAACCAACCAGCGAGAACTTAGTTGTCAATTTGTCTTCCAGACAACTTTCCACAGACAAAGTCAATGCTTTGGATAAAGGGTTGGGTTTTGTGCCTACCCCCAAAGAAGACTTTTTCCATCTTAACTGTGAGCTTTCTCAATTTTTTGAAAAATCCAGTAGGACAAACCTATTAAACTATGGAACAAAGATAGTTAAAAATCTGTCCTCTTTTGTTCCCTCCACCGCAGCGATGCCTTGCGAGCTGCTTGCATTTGAGAAACCATTATGACTGATGTAAGTGAATTACGTCCAAAACATTCTTTTGTTAACATTCCTACAAGGGGGAGAATTGCGCTCAGAACATTAGCACTAGACCAATCAATTGTTATAAAACCATCAGATAAGGGTTGAGCTATTGTCATTCCTGACTCTCAGGATTATAGAAAGGAATGCTTACGTCTATTGCGAGACTCTTCATATTATACTCCTGTCTCACGAGACCCTACAGAGACATTACAAACCCAGATACGTTCTATGATCATTGAGGCAGAAACCAATGCATGGATATATCATAAGGAAGCTGAATATTTGGAGACCCCTCATCCTCACATTCTGTATTTCTACTGTCTCCCCAAGATCCATAAGGGAAAACTGCCTCACCCTGGTCCTCCCATTGTTTCAGGAATAGGGTCTGTTCTAGAACCCCTTTCTACTTTTTGTGACTATTTCCTGCAACCTATTTTAAGAGAGTCTTCTACTTTTTTGAAGGACACTAAGTATGTCCTTAATTTGATCAACTCTATCAATTTCACTAATGGGGTACATGCTCTTACCACCCTTGATGTGGAAGCCCTTTACACCAACATACCACAGGGAGCTACACTACTGGTAGTTGAAGAAGCTCTATTGAACAGGCTGTGAACTTCACCAACCCCAGTGCACTTCATTATGCAATGTGCTTCTCTAGCCTTGACTGAGAATTTTTCCAATCTAAAGACCAATGATATCATCAAATACACAGCACATCAGTGGGGACTACCTTCGCCCCCAGTTTGGCCTGCCTATATGCATACCATTTTGAACAACATTTCATACTTAATAACACTAACCCTTCTCTGGCAATATCAGATTGTGGCATCGTCACATTGATGATATTCTAATTATTTGGCAAGGTCAGACACAAGAAGTTGATTCCTTTACAAACTGGATCAACGGACTTGATCCGCTTCTTGAATTTACCTCAACCATTTCTTCAACTAACATCTCTTTTCTGGATCCGATGATTACCATCAACCAGGGTAAGTTAGAAACTCGTACCTATCGAAAAACTACAGACCGTAACAGTCTATTACTGTATGAGAGTCACCATCCTAAGGCTCTACATGACAATTTACCATATGGACAGTTTGTACGACTTCATAATCATAGGCCTGCCTGAGGCTATGAGGTGTAAGTGGGATGTACTCTTGCCATGCCTTCTCTTTGCTTATGGAGAGGTGCCCCAGAAAGGGGTGGGGTTCAGCCCCTTTGAACTTCTCTATGGTACCCTATCAGGTAACCCCTAAGCATAGTAAAAGAGGGGTGGGAGAAAGCTCCCAGGAAACCCCCCCCAGGATGTGGTCAATTACGTGCTGGCCCTCCGCAACCAGATGCAAAGCTTCTGAAAACAGGCCAAGAGCAACCTCGAGGCCAGTCAAGAGGTGATAAAGCAATGGTACGAGCAGAAAGCTACCATGGTAGAATTCTCACCTGCAGGCAAAGTATGGGTAATGGAGCCAGTAGAGCCTAGAGCTCTCCAGGACTGCTGAACTGGCCCATTCAAGATCAAGGAGCAGAAGGAGGAGGCCACCTACTTACTGGACCTCAAGACCCCTAGAAACCCCTTAAGGGTGCTCCATCAGAACAGACTGAAGCCTCATTTTGAGAGGCCTGAAGTCTGGATGCTTCTTGTGACAGATGAGGGTATGGAAGAGGAGGGTGAGCCTCTCCCCAACCTCATCTCTGCCAAGGAAGGTGATGAGTCAGTGGAGGGTGTCAATCTCTCTGCCTCCCTGACCCTAGATCATAGAGGAGGCTGCTACCAATTATTGGAACAGTTCTCCTCCCTGTTTTCCCTCACCCCTGGACTCACACACTTGTCGATGATATTGACACAGTGGACGTCCCCCTGTAAAAATGAAATTTACAGAGTGTCAGACAAGGTGCGGTCCAGCATCAACGAGTGATTGAGAAGTCCAGCAGTTCCCTGGTCTAGCCCAGTGGTGTTGGTTCCCAAGGCTGCTGCTCCCAGTGCCAAGCCAGAACTTAGGTCCTGCGTGGACTACCGGGGTCTCAACCCTGTTATAAAGACAGATGCTCACCCCATCCCCTGAGCTGATGAGCTTTTAGACATCTAATTGGTTGGTCTGACTGTATTCATGCAATTTGAAATAGTTCCACACCATTTCCTGTATTTGGGAATTGTTCACACATTGTGTAATCTGTCCTTATTTTGTCTGGACTTGCCTGTTGTTTTTTGGGGGAGTCCACCAAAAATAACTCCAAGAATGGCATCAGGAGGAGGCCACACTGAAACCCAAGACCCTCGAGGTCAGCAGGAGAAATCAAGGCCCGTATTTATACTCCGTTTGCGCCGAATTAGCGTCGTTTTTTTCGACGCAAATTCGGCGCAAAACTAACGCCATATTTATACTTTGGCGTTAGACGCGTCTAGCGCCAAAGTATGGGCAAATAGCGTCATTTTTTTGCGTGAACGCCTTCCTTGCGTTAATGAGATGCAAGGAAGGCGTTCCCGTCTAAAAAAATGACGGCGACGCAAATGCGTCGTATTTATACTCCCGGGCAAAAATCACGCCCGGGAGGTGGCGGGTCAAAAAACCCCGCATTTGCGCCACTATTTAACGCCTGGGTCAGGGTAGGCGTTAAGGGGCTTGTGGGCTCAAAATGAGCCCACAGGTGCCCTCCCCTGCCCCCAGGGACCTCCCCTGCCACCCCTGCCCACCCCAGGAGGACACCCAAGGATGGAGGGACCCACCCCAGGGACATTCAGGTAAGTTCAGGTAAGTATAATTTTTTATATTTTTTAATTTTTTTTGGGTGGCATAGGGGGGCCTTATTTGTGCCCCCCTACATGCCACTATGCCCAATGACCATGCCCAGGGGACATAAGTCCCCTGGGCATGGCCATTGGGCAAGGGGGCATGACTCCTGTCTTTACTAAGACAGGAGTCATTTAAATGGCGTCTGGGCGTCGAAAATAATGGCGCAAATCGGGTTGAGGCACTTTTTTTGCCTCAACCTGACTTGCCCCATTTTAAGACGCCCTAACGCCATTTTCCCCCTACGCCGGCGCTGCCTGGTCTACGTGGTTTTTTTCCACGCACACCAGGCAGCGCCGGTCTGCTAGCGCCGGCTAACGCCATTCCATAAATACGGCGCCCGCATGGCGCTTCAGAATGGCGTTAGACGGCGCTAAATTTTTTGACGCTAAACTGCGTTAGCGCAGTTTAGCGTCAAAAAGTATAAATATGGGCCCAACTGTTTAGAATCTCTTCTTAATTTCACCTGGTGAGAAGAAGGTCTCTGTAAAAAAAAGGTCACATGCAAAATATGTGAGAAGGCGATCAGTGTGGAAATGGGGAAGAAGAACTCTTTCAGATCTCCCAGAATGCATGCACATAGAAATGCAGGGTGTCCCCAGCAAGTCCATGCAACAAAAACAAGACCAAAAGAAGAACCAAACACAGCTACATCTGGCCAGGATCTTCCTTCATTTGGTGCTACCCCCTGCATGTGGTGTCTCCTGGAGATACACTTACCCCAGATGTCCCTGATGCCAAATAACAGGATTTGAACCATGGATACTCCGGAATCATGTTATGTTGCTTTCAGTGTGGCTAAAGAATTTCTGTGGGCAATACAAATATTGATCATGATAACCATGTGCTTTCTCATAAATTCACCTGCGAAATATATATATATATATATATATATATATATATATATATATATAGCCCCTAAGTTCTGATGCACTGTTCTGTAGTTAATTTTATATAATCCCTCAAAAACAAGTTTCAGAACAAAATAATTAAAACAGAAAAAATATGCTTGTTAGAACCACCTCTATTGTTTTAAAAATAGAAAAAAATATGTGTTGTATCTGTTTATAACTGCCAAAGTTTATTACTATGTCCCTCGGTCCAGAAGTACTAATATAAGATTTGCAATATTGGATCCCCCACCTACACATCAATTTTTTGCAAATCCGTTGATATTTGGCAAACCAACCTATGTAGTAATAGGTTCGTTCAGAAAATACTGGGTCATAGTGGGTTGCACTACTACCTACCTCATCAATATTCATGAGATAGGCTGCAACTTGCAACTTACTAGGACTGGCTGCTATCACACAGGTGTTGACCTGCAATGTTTGTGATCACTTGGCACTGACATTGTAATATGCGTATAGATATTTGCTTAAAAAAAATAAATTGACTTTGCATGTATGTGTGTGCGTATCTGACACACATATATTGACATACAAACACTATATATAACGTCAGATTTCAATATTTTAAATAAACAACACTACTTTGCAATGAAAGGTGGTAGGACAAATTAATGGGTGCATGTGTGTTTTCCTGGCACATTCTGCAGCTGTGGTGGTGGGGCACAAGGGAGGAGGGGCCTGGAGAAACAGAGCAGAGCACCACCCCCCATCTGGCCACACTCTAGAGACGCCACTGCTGGAGCTTGACGCTATCTTGCCTCGTAACCGTTTTACATTTAACTGGTTAAGAAGTTTAAAGGCCAGCGCACAGGATCGATAACCAATCCACCTGTATTTCACTTAAGTTTGTGGCAATCTTTGGAAGCAATCGTGCGTTTTGTCTGTTTGAAAAACACCTCGTAGGTGAACCGACAACACTCCAAAATGACACAATGGCAAATAACTTCTTCTGCAGGCTCAGCTTCAATGCGCTCTAGTCATGTGTGTGAAAAAGAGGCTAGTTCGGACAGAAGTTTTCCTCCTACTTCTCCTTCCTAAAGTAACATTTATTTATATCCGATTGAGCATTTGAAGCCAACAAGTCCCGCTGCGCGGCTTCTAACATCAGTACACAGTAATGGCTGTAATGATGCATTTATACCTACTCAAACCATTGTCACATCCTTATGTTCCGACTTAACGGGTATATATTACCTACACGAGGCACAATTATTTCCGAGAAGAGACTTTCTTTACTTTTGTCTCTTTTATGAAGGATAATCACTGTTGTCCTCAGTTTTATAGCTTTAAAAACACATGCAACAGAAATGCAATCTAAGACTAAAACGTATTACTCATATGCTGTCCTGGGGAGCTGCTCTGTAGTGCCATCTTGAGAAGGGGCTACTGTGCAACTCTTCTGCACACATGCCGCGCATCCGAAATAATGAGAAGATTAAGAAGAATGAAACTGACATCAGCATCAACACCCCCACAAGCAGTAATAATAATAATAGTAATACAAGTAATACTTACAATAATAACAATGATATAATAGCAGCAGCAACATCAACACCACCACAAACACTAATAATAACGACATAAGAGCAGCAACATTAACGCCACCGCCAACTGTAATACAGAAAATAATAATAACCACATAACAGCAGCAACATCAACACCAACAGCAGTAATAATAATATTAACAATAAAAATAATCATGTTTGTGCAGTGCTTTACAAATAATTGTCGTGTCCTAATACCAAATTCCTCGCAAGTTGTTTACACATGCTCAAGGTTGTTGCATAAATCTTGGGTTCCAGGGGAAGCAGGGTCCTGCCAAGTGTAAGGGCCTCAAGCTGCTCATTGCCCTATTCTCATTCGCTTGGAAGAGCGGACACTCCCCCGCGCCCCCCGGAAGGACTTGGCCGGCTGCACGAGCCGAGCGCTGCGTCACTGCACTGACCGCGGCTGGAGACAAACTCTCCCGCGCAGCAGCGAGCGGCGCCCCCCCTGCAGTTTCCCGGCCCCCCGTACCCTCTCAGCTCTATGAAATTGCTTTTATGTTGCTCTGGACGAAGGTTACAGCAGCTAAGAAATATCTTTCGCCTTATCTGTTTCTTTTCACGTTCTTTAAATATTAAACTGAAAAATAAATTCCAGCGGGGTTTATCTATATCTTAGCTTCCATTCTTTCCGTTTCCCTAATCGTCCAATGTGATGATACGATAGTTTTTGCTTCAAACGTATGAAATTGGACAGGGGAGCACGTAAGGGACTTTAATCATAAAGTGTGGGCTGGTTATTTATAGACTTGCACAGCCCTTAGGAGTGCCTGGCTTCCAGAGGAAACTGATTACCTCAAAACTCGCCCTTCTACCTCGTCTACTCTATCTGGCTGAAATAAATAGAATATTACAAATCCAGGTCCTAGCAGTGCAGCGAAGAGTTTATGTCTACTTTAGGCAAGTGCTTCAAACTATTACAGGAGATGGAGAAAGTAATGTCTCCTGTTGTGAAATCGGGAGATTTATGCTGAATCGGCCTTTCAAGAGGCACTCAGATATTGATTCAAGAGATGCGAGTCAGTGCCAATAGCGAATAGTACGTCTTTATTCAGCAAAGTGGTAATTGATTCCGAAATGATTCAAGTACATCCTGTAAGTATCAAAGAGCAAGAATAAAACAGGGTGAGCTATTGCCACCTCCTGTTTTCCTGTGTTATTATGCAACATACCCTTACAGACTCATTTGAACTGTGATCTTACACATCAAAGGACGTGGCACATTAATGTGGCTGTCCTGGTCTGTGTCGGGCACAACTTGAGCTAGACCAGAAATGCTTGCTTCATAAAACTAAAAAAAGAACAAAACAAACAAAAAAAATATCGGTTTCCACAGTGCTGGTAAGAACTCCTGAGTGTGCATATGTGCAGGGGTGTAACATAACACCTGCAGTTCCTGCAGCCCGTGGGCAACCCTACAAGGGCCCCCAACCCTATAGGGGGCGGGCATTTGGCTGAAAGACACTGTATATCTGGAGGTATGAGGGAAGGGCCCCTTATCACATTTTATAGGGTGGACCCATGATTTTGCACTACACCAATGTGTCTGTGGCAGGGAGAGCACAGCATTTTGAAATTCTGCTCTGTCATTGACTTCATGCAGTAGACAGGCGTCTGTTTAAAGAGGAATTGGTGTCCCATAGCGGTGGGTGTAGTTTGTGAGTGCACCTGACTCTGGGCAGAAGGGGTACCCAGGCAACTCCATTAGAATATTGATACGCTCACAAAGGGTGCCTTCAGGAGCACATTAACTGATCCACTTCCTAGGAGGCTCACTGTGGGCCAATTAACAGCCTCTGTGCCCCTGACCCCTCCCCAAGTCTATTCTACACACAGGCACAGGCTCATGAGCAAAAGTGTTCCATCATTTACCTGACTACAAACCCCTTCAAAATGAGGGAATAGCACCTCAAGATCACACAGAGCAGAAGATGTGCCCACTTTATTCGCATTAAAGAAGGAACCTCACCAGCTTATGCATCTTTGTCATAAATATCTAAAGGAAGTGCCCCCAGTGTGCAAAAAACATACCCAATTGCCCATTACGCCACTAGTGCACATCTGGAAGAGGATCCCTGGTGCCATGAAGTTTGCAAAGCACTTTCACTCTGATCATGAACTTTTGCCCAAGCCATAGAATGCGACTGGGTGACAAGGGTGAGGACTACAATCTGTTTCCTCTGCTTGGAATTCTTTGGAACTTGCTGAAAGTGTATTTCCTGGTTGTTTCAGCAGGTGCAGTTCATCCCATCAAAACAGGACAGACGGCAGGTTTTCTATTGTGTTACAATGTCAAAAGGGAGTTGTTAATTCATTTGTTTGTGGACCTGGCCTGTAAGTAGCTTTATTACCATAAGCAATCATCTTTTTTATTGCAGCCAAAAGCCTCACTAGCAGATAAGATGTGGTTCAGTGTTGACTGATAAAAAAACATCACTACCCCCTAGGCATCGATGATCGTCTACAGAATATATCCAGCAGTACCTATATTCCTCTCAAACAAATGTTGTCACCTCCAGTGGCAATATGAGTTCTCACAGTCATTATAGGTACTTAGCCATCTTTGTCAGGAGCAGGGGTGAAAGAAAGCTACTGGTTGTTTTCCTTTACTGCACATCTCTTTGCCTTCTGATTGAGACCGTTAATTAATGTATGGCGAGGGAGATTACCCTACTATGGCAAGAGGATGTGGAGGATGTTATGATGCTAACTGTCACCTGAGGGCATGCTTTCAGTGCACTGGAAAATGGGGTCCTAGTGGCACAAAGATGGGCGGCTGAAGCGCATACTGTGCATTTCTTTAGCAATGTAGATGAAAAAATGTTCAGTTCAACGGTGGTAAACATTCTCTTGCCATCATGGATGTTATGTAGCAAAACAGGTGGATATTTTGTGATGTCAGGTTTGGGAATGGCCTTGTTTAATTTTTCCCATCAAAAGGAAAATGGATCTCTACATTAAATCTGCTCCAGAATCGGGGATAAATAAATTACACTTTCAATGGATGGCCACTAATACTGAAGACTTTGAGTGCCAAGATGAATGGAGTGCAAAATAATAGTTGCTGTCCTTTAGTTTCTGTGAAGAAGGAATATCTTTTTTAATGAGTTATATGGCAAGGGCAATTTGAAAATTGACCATGAATTTCAATCATGCTTTTTTGCGCTTTTATGTGTTAGTGGCACATGTTTAGTCCTTGCTGAGGTGTCCAATACCTGCAGCTGACCTGCTGAAATTTCAGTTTAAACCCTGCATCTTCATCCTACAGCAGGGGCAGCTCCTCCGTTAGGGTGGAGGAGCATTTCTCCCCCCTAGCCCCCCAGCAGCAGCCACTGCAAATCACCTTTAACAAATGTAACAATAATAAACCATGTTTATTGTCGTTTCGTTTGTTAAAGGGGCAGGGCATTCGGGATGACGACGATGAGGGGAGTGCACTGTGCACTTATCTCACTGCGCATGTATGTTTGGCTGGGCGTCTCATGACGGCCAAACATACATGCGCCGTAGGCTCTCTCCAACCCAGTAACACAGTTGCCAGGTTGTAGAGAGTATGCACAGGCCCCCAGTCTGCCTGGGGGTGCCCTGGCTGGGCACTCCCAGCCAATCCTAACGCTGCTTTGAGCAGCGTCAGGATTGGCTGCAAGGCAGACTGGGAGACTGTGCCTGCAGCCTGGAGTGACAAGGTAAAGAGAAGCGGGGTGATGGAGGAGCTAAGTTTTTATTTTATTTTTTATTAAATGTTACTCCCCCTTGCGCAGCACCCGCCCTGCCCCTTCAAAGGGCAGCGAATCGTGACTCTGATACAGTCAAGGGTCTAGCTAACTATCCAAGGCTACAAAGTGTAGAATCACTTTTCCTTGAATAGCCTGCTCAGATCAGCCTGTATATTAGGTTCTGTGCACAAAGATATGCCATTTGTTGTGATATTGTAGAGATGCCAAAACTTGCCAGAAAGTGTGCTAATCAGGGATGAAGCAGAGAATGGGTTGTTTAACTAAATTTTAATGAATTTGAATAAAAAGGCCACTAAGGCTGACTTGGCACTGCAGGTGCACAGTAATCATTTGTCCTGTTGGATGGTACATTTATAATTCCCCTTAACATCTGTCAACCTTATTTAGTATTTGTTTGATTGTATTATCTGCCAAAACGTGATGTATATTCTGTTCATTGAACTGCAAGTGCCGTAGGCTATCATGGACTTGCAATATTGCAGATGGGACATCTGCCACATTTGTGATGGAGTGTCCTATTCCCCAAAATGTAAATAGAGGACATATATGTGCTCATCTAAATTGAATTTGAGGTTTAAGCTCAAATGCACTGTAAGCTATGTGGAGCAGCAGTGAAAGAAATGACTTGTATTAATCCTGTGAAAAAAATGCCTTTTCCAAATCATGAAGATCTTTCTAAAGAGCATACAAGGTGAAGTATTCTTGAGACGTATGTTGCATGCTGCAGTAAAAAGTGTTTGGTGGAACTATATTCATTTCTAGTTAGTAAGCTTAGGGCTTGACATGAGCACCTGAAGATCCCCATCAGGTAGCCTGCTCTAAAATCATAAATGTACAGAGATTTTACTTAGAACTTTTAAAGAGACTGCTGAATTTGAAATTGACCACAATGCACTAGACTTAATTCAGACGTTACTGACTACAGTTGAGGCCATGTAACCTTTATGAAAGACATTATTTCAACAGTTATTACCATTAATTACAGACCTGTCAGGTAGGAATCTCTAGATTTTTAAATATTAATTAAACAGCTATATGGAACTATCCTAACAAACCTTTCAATGATTATCTAGTCTAATGACAATTTGTCATAGGTAGTCATTCCCCTGTATAAAAGGTAAATAAAATAGTTCACAGTCACCCGTACAAGGGATCTAAAAGCAAGACCTACTTCATAATATAATGGAGATTGTAAAGTTGCCAAAACGCTTATTTGCATTGCAATTACAAGACTCGCTTCAGAAGCAGAAGATCCTGGTATAGACCTATAGAAACATCACAAACAATGAAAAAAAGGAAGTAAAAAAAGTGGAAAACATATACTGAGTATTTTAAGGACAGCTGCTGCCCCATGATTAAACACTAAACTCGTCCTTGCAAAACAGTGAGTTGTGGATGGAACATATGGATAGAGCTTCATACAAATGCATTTTGAGTATAAACGGTTTACCCAGATTTTTGCATCACATGGAATATATTATTCTAATACCTTCTCATGAACCATTACTGACATTTCCTATAAACGAGAAGATCACACCATTTGATTTGAATGGGCCCTTAATAACCTTCACAGACAGAAAGCACTTACCTAGAAATTGACAACGTGTTGTTGCTCATACTCTAGACCAACGTTATGATCTGAGGACCTCAGTTTTGACAGTAACCAATGCATATCTAGAATGAGGAGCAAACCTGTTTTAAGGCGCACTGCAGCTTATTTTCTTATACTAATCCATAAGGGTGATTCTATGCGAAGATATTACTAGGCTCTGGTGACAGATAGAATAACAAAATCTACCCCATCCACATTTATGATTTTGAAAGAGTAGGGGGACAAAGTAGTGGGATGTCTTCATTTGATTATTTTAAACTTATACCATTTACTACTGGTCTTGTGGTTCAGTGAACTAATGCTTCCAAAGCAAAATTCAGTTTTTGATCCTGTGCGCACAAATTAACTGTCAATGGTCATCTCACACTATCATTCACTGAAGATCAATAAAATGATAATCAATGTGTTGGGTAACAATAAACAACTCACTAGTGATAAGGGACCCCAATAGATTCAAAGTTTGCTTTGCAAATATGCCTGTGATATAACGGTCTCCTGAAAGATTAATTTCTGGGAAATATATGTTGATTTACAAATTGTGCTGTGTTGTTGGAACCATTAGTATGAGGCTTTGACAGTGGCCACGGTTGAGCACTGCTTTCTATATCCAGTAAACAACTTTCATAAAATAATAGGTATGTCCAATTTAGATGTAGTTGCAGGGATAAATGCACTCAATATTTTCAAACTAGACATGTGAGACAATATTGCATATTGGACACATAGCTATTCACTATTTTCCTAAATACGAGAATGTGGTGGAGTAGATAAAATATGGTCTGATACACACAAACTCAGTGGACAATCACTGACCAACATTTTATTACAAATTGCTCAGGCATGCACCCTGTGAAAGGGAGCACAAGCAATCCCAAATATGATATACCCTTGTTGGGCCTCATGAGTGTGATGCATATTGAGCCACTGGATGAAGTGGGTTAAATCCTAGAATAATGGCATATGACTGAGAGAAATTCAGGCACTCCATCCATTATGTTTTGTTCTTCACCTTGAGAGACCAACACAAGAATGAGTATTGTAAGGGAAAAAAGGCAACCAGGGCACTCCTAAGTCATGGAACCGAGATACGTAGATTAGCAGAGGAATTTATTAGTAAACCTCCTTGGTGATAACTTAATATTTATACAGTAATAATAGTGCCATAAGAGCTTAAATATCCCCTCACTAATGGTCCGAGCCCCTGGGAACAAAGGCGGTACCTTATTCATGTTTGAGGTAGCCAAGCTGACTTTAGGGTCTGTGGAAACCCAGGATTCCTTGATAAATAAGGTCATCTATTGGTTGAGAGTTCAGCAAAACTGTCTTTCTGTTATTCGAGCAGATATTCTAAAGGTGGGAAGACATTGCCAGTTTGTTTGATTTGATCTCCATTTGCTTTGCAGATAGGCTGTTAGTGGATAATCCTATTGATTTGGAATTGCACACTTGTTATCTCAGGAATCCTAGGGGGGTTGGTATTAGACTTAAACTTTCTCCGCCTACTGTTAGTTCATCCACAAATTGTGGTGATCTGGCTGGTGGGAAGTCTGATATTAGCCACAAGCATGTTTCAGCCTTGGCAGCAAATAATTCCCATCTACTATCAGACATTGACTGACTATTCACTGACTCCAACCTAATAATTTCTACTCTGGGTTCTGTGGGAAGGCTTGGGGTGTCTGATGAGCCTGTTAACTGTGGGGAAGTCCATTGTCCCAGGCCTAGAGATTTGGAAACTAGCGCTGAACTCTCTATTATTTCCTGGAATCTGGCTGGGCAGGAAACTGCTGGATCCTGAATGGGTTAACTATATAAATAGCAGGATATCTGTTTATTCCAGGAGACCTGGGCTGTGGACTCTGTCCCCCTGGACGGATTCCTATCATATCATGTGGCGGCACAATCTGGAGATGGGGATTACTGGTCGCACCAAGGGAGGTCTACTGATATTGCTAAACAAGAAATTGCAGTGCGATCATTCTGCACTAAAAATTGACTCCCCAGACTTATTAGGTGTTCAGCTTGTATTCAATAGAGGTTTCAAGGTAATTATAATTAACATATATGCTAGGTCAGTGCAGCTGGGATTAAAGTCCCAGACCATGGCTCAGCTGTTTGAATATCTAGACACCTTGCCTCCTACCACCATCTTAGTGGTTGCAGGGGACATGAATTGCACATTCAAACCCTCATGTTTAAGCAATGACCCAACGGCCGAAGAGGATGAATATTGGGGTAACCCACATTTGATGAATGAGCGATTTTGTATCTGCTCCGTGCTGCTCTACAGTTGACATCACTGTGTTTTAAGTATGGACTCAGGGCTTGTAACGGTCGCACGCGTTCCGATCTAAATATCGACCCCACCTTTAAACGTGGCCAGTCGTCTAGTGTTATTGACTATTTCTTATTGGATGTCGGGTTGTAGCCAATGTTGGAAGATATGAAGGTGGATTTTCGCCACAACAGCAATTATAACTCCCTGCTTCTAACTTTACAAAGTGTCGAATTTAGAAGGTCGCAGAATATCCATTATACTGTTGTCCCGGAGCCATTATTGAATAATAGCTATATTTGTGTTAGCTGGCCAAAAATGATGTCTAATCCATACATGATTAGGGAGATTTACAAATTGTTTGTTGATGCAATGGCTAACTATGAGGAACACGAGGTCGCTAACATCCCAATTCTTACCAATCATGAGATAATGACACATGATCTACAGAATTTATTTTATAAGAAAACTCCTACTAAGCAACTCGACATCACACATAAAATCAGGGAGTGGTTTAACAAGGATTGCTCTAAGGCTAAACTTGCACTAAAGCTAGCCATTGGGTCCCGTTCACAGGGGGTGATTAGAACAGCTAGATCAGCATATAATAAAGCCGTAGCACAGGCAAAGAAAAGTTGAGATTATTTAATTTGGCAGAATCTGCTGGATGCAACTAGATATAACAACAACGTGACCTTTTGGAAATTATTGTCTGATAGACACAGAGAGAGTAAGAGCATAATTTGCACTTATATTCAACCCAAGAGTTGGGTTGATCATTTTTCTAATCTCTATGCTCTGCCCTGTAAATTTTCCACATACAATCTCTTCTCCCAGCAGTTGGCTAAATTGTGCCCACCATCTGATGACTTAGGAATGGATGTTCACAGTCAGGATGACCACATTGTTTTTACCATGGAGGAAACAATTGCTGCAATTAATTCCCTTAAACCTAAAGCCCCATGCCCAGATACCGGGGGACTAATATAAGTCTGAGCCAGTGATCTGGTCCAGTTATATAAATATGATATCAAATGCAATAGCAGGTGGGGGTCCAATACCCAGTACTTGGAAAGAAGATGAAATAATTTTCCCATTTATAAAAAGGGTGTTGTGAGTTCTCCTGCTAACTACAGACCTATTAGCCTTATTGATAATCTCCCAAACATTTTTGCTAAACAGCTTTTGGATAGGCCGTTGGATTGGGCTGATACCCATCATGTGATGTCTCCATTTCAGGCAGGTTTCTGGCCTAAAACTAGTACGGTGTACCAGGTTTTTAGGCTGGCACTCCTATATTGGAAATATGTAACGCTTGCTAAACAAAATGTATATGTTTCTTTCGTGAACCTTCGAATGAATGAATTAATCTTTTACAGCATTTACACGGGGGCACATATGCCCAGGTGAGGTGGGGTAATCAGGGAGAATTAACAGATCATATTCCCATCCAGCGGAGGGTTCGTCAAGGTTGTGCTTTGGCACCAACACTACTTACTTTATATATAAATGAGGTGGTACAAGCTGTATCTCTAGGCCAAAACGATGCCCCCTCCCTAAATGCGCAAAAAATCCCTATACCGCTCTTTGCGGATGACTCCCTCCTCATCTCCAAGACTCCAATGGGTCTTCAGACCCTCGCTGACAAGTTTATTACTTTCTGTACAGACCATGGGTTAGAACTGAATATTAGTAAAACCAAACTAATGGTGTTTAGCCCAGGATTAGCTAGGAGATGTACTATCACTTTAGTTGGGGCTCCTTTGGAAAAAGTAAGCTCGATAGACTATCTGGGTGTGAGGACACTGGAAAGAACAGATCTGTAAAAGTGTGTCTCTTCTCCAACATAGATCTGGCGCCATTTTGCGCTTTTATAAGAGTATCGCCACGAAAGCTGTTTCTCCGGCTAAAAAGATTTATTTGGCTAAGCTGCTACTTACAGCGCTGAGGTGTGGGTTTTTTGTAGAACTACTAAACTGTCTGTGGGTAAAAATAGTTTTGCCAGAGCACTACTTGCGTGCCCAGGCAGAACTCCTTTGATTCCCATCTTTCTAGACCTTGGCTTTAATCGTATTTCTGATATGATAGCTCTTAGACCATTATTCTTTTGGGTAAGAATCTGGACGACTCCTCAGCTCATTATTTACAGGGATTCTCTTCTTTGTCTTTTAAAAAGACCTAATGCAGCCTCTATCTCATGGTTTAAGCATGTGCCTAACTGGTTTCGTACCCTGGGACTTGGGAACTACTGGGAGAATCCACAGGATTTAGGAAAGGCCCACAAACTATCCCTGAAAACAGCTTATTGGTCCTATGTAAGGAACAACTATCTCCTTGGTACATCACATGAACGGCTGACCAATATATTTCTTGATTTCAGGTGGTACCCCCAGTATGAACCTTATTCAGATCTTATTCCCGACTCCTTAGGAAAGAGTCTGTGTGCCAGTTTTCGTTATGGATGTTTACCTTTATTGTCTTTTACTGGTAGTTGGAGGACACCGTCGGTGTCTAACCTATGTCCTGACTGCAATGTTGTCCTTGAATCAGTTGAACATTTTATGCTCTTCTGCCAAGCGTATGCTTTTCCTCGACGCAAGTGGATTCGTCCAGTTTGTCAGAAGTTGGGCATTTGACAATTTGCTATTGCCCTTAGGATTTTATAGAGCGATACTTCTATTACTCGGATCCATGCAGTTAGCAAGTTCCTGGTGGGTGCATGGTATACACGAATCCGCCTCTTAAAAATATTGTAATTTGTAAATATGTATGTTTTAGGGCACGCACTGAGAGACTTATATACTTTGGTTTTATTGTTAGTATGAATGATGTTTTTACTGTTTTATTATTACTTTTTTTTATCCTATTTGCAGTTTGTAATTACATGGAGTATTGTTATCTGCTTTCTGCTTTGATGGTTTTTATGGGCGAATAAAGCTTGTGTTATAATAATAACCCCCTCACTGATGATGCCGAACAAGACCAAAACTTTTCTGGGACTGCTCCAGCCCCTAATCAGAGGGAACACTGACTCACATTGCAGGATGAACTATTCCTTTTGTGGTAGAACAAAAACTGATATGCATGTGACTGTTCCCCCTTTATAATGGCATAGACAAGCTAAACAAGCATTTGCAAAGCCAATAGGTCATGCCTTGGCAAGTGGCTGTGAAGGTTATTTTTTATTTTTTGTTGCAAGCATATTTCACCAATATAAAAGAAGAAATGAAAAAGGAATACAAACACTTGAAGTAAAAAAGGATAAAGAATGGAAAGAAAAAAGTGCCAGTAAGTTACTGGCATACTGTCTTCGGTACAAAAGTGCATTTCTTTTTAAGATAATGTACTTATGTTTTTTATTACATAAGGTTGGCAACACAGCTAGAGCTGTCTATAGGTCAGGCCTAAGAACAATGAGATGGAATGCTCCCCAAATAGTTACCAGTGGTTCATGCATTTCCTCTATTATTTTCTTGCTGTCTACTGGGCATTAAGGGAACACTATTTCCTAATCACCTGATTGCCACCCTGGCTGGTAATGACCTGGAACAGGTCCTTATTGCCACCCAGGCTGATTGTCCACAGGCAGGCCAGTGTAGACTGCCCGTACTTTTATACGCAGACAATGCCGTTCTAATGGCAGAGAGGCTAGGGGGTTGCAGTCCTTGCTGAATGCTTTTAGCACACAAGTAGGTGTAAGGTACACACATGAAAATGGACACATGTCCATTCAAATCTAAAGGGAGATAGCACAATTGAAAACCCTCCATGTGTGAACAAACAAACCTCTAGCTTGAACACATTAAACAAATGTCAAACCTACATCAAGAGGATAAATGTAACTCAATAAATGTTGACACAGGCCAAGCCAATAAGAAATACTTACCAATGCAATGCCAACCCAATTGTATTACATCCCAAACAGCCACCCATTGAACATTTTCCCTTGTCCTGGGTGACTGCACTACTGTTTCCAAAGTCAGATCTGACCAACCACATCAAATGGAGCATCAATCAGGGTGAAACACACACAACTGTAGTCATACATCACAAATTGTTCATGAATATCAAAAAGGTAGATATGAAATGGGAGGACCAATCTGTAGCAAAGCAAACAACTGAACTATATTTACAACTCTCAAAAAAAGAAGAAAAGGCCAATGGCCAGTCCTTAGTAAAAAGCGTGCTGAGCACACCTCTGTGCCCCACAACTTGCCTCACAAATCACTGCCACAGGAAGGGGCATCTACTGGGCATTCCAGGCACCTCAATGATTATCTTTGGATGGGATGGGGTTGGATTTTGAATGAGTGGGTTTGATTCTGGGAGGGGTGGGCTTCACTTTGGTCGAGGTGGGCTTCTTTTTGGGTTTGGGTGGGGTATGGCTGGGTCCTGGGGAGGGACAGTTGTCACAGGGGAGGACTTGAATGTGGAAGGGATAGGTTGGGATGTGGGCGGGGTCCTTTTTGCTTTGGGAGAGGGGGTTCACAGGGGTAAGGGAAAGACCAAACAAGAAATTTTCTCTGGGAAAATGGTTGCGTGTGTGAATGCGGGTGTTTGCGTCTCTTGGTGGGCTTTGACGCGGATGTGATGGGTAACGTGGGAGTGTTGGATGTGTCTGTGTGGGTGGTGACTAGAATATGGTGTGAGTTGTGGCTGTATCTGTGGGTGTTGGGGTGGTGTCTGGGGTTTGGTAGATGTGATGGCTGGGTCTGTGGGTATTGGCATGGTGTCTGAAGTACGGTGGATGTGGTGGCGGTGTTGGGGTGGTGCTGGGGTATGGTGGATGTGGTGGCTGTGTCTGTGGGTGTTGGGGGGGTGTCTGGGGGTATGGTTGATATGGTGGTGGTTGTGAGTGGGGTGAGCGACTATTGAGTGCTTGTGTGTCATGTGGTGTTTGTGTTTACGTATGCTGCTTGTGGCTCTTGAGGTGTGTATGCATTTGTGTCAGTGTGCTTAAGACAGGTATGGGAATAGGGAAATTAGATGGGGAAGAGGAAGGTAGTGGGAGGGGAGCTGGGGTGGTGGAAGGCCACGAGGGGGGAGGCCAGAGCCCGAAAAGGTCTATGTAGGGTAGACATATCACTGTGAATGCCTTCCAGGTATACAACTATCTGTTGGATCTGGGTGCCCTGCACCTGTATGGCATTCAGAATGGCTGTCTGACACACAGAGATGCTCCTCAGGAGGTCAATGGCCTCCTCACTCAGGGCAGCAGGGGAAACAGAGGCAGGGCGTACTGTGCCTTGCGTGAAGGAGACAGCTACCCTCTTGGGGGAGGGTGCCTGGCCAACTGGGTGGGGAGCTACAGGAAGGGTGGGGATGGAACTGGGGGTGGTGGAGGTGTAGGTCCTGAGTGTTCCATCACCACTAGAGAGTGTCCACTGGAGGTCAACTCAGAAGAAGATAATGTGGAGTTTGTCTCCTCCACGGCACTACCCTCATCCTCTGGGCCACTGGTACCCCCTGTGTCTGATGTTTCATGAATGAAGGTACCGTGGCCAGCTGCTTCCCACTTATGTAGGCCCTGTCTCCCCCACTTGCCTGTGATGATGCTGAAATGAAAAAGACAAATAGGGTCAGTCTATGTGCCTGAACACACTGGAACAACAGCTTTGATTACAAAACATTACCATAATGTACAGTAGTCCCAGCCACAAGGTCCTCCAAAGTGCCTCCAACATTTGCAACACCACATGCATGCATGCTACACGAAATGTAAACATCTGCACACAGGAAAATCAGAATCACAGACAACTTCAATTGCGTGAGTGAAGTTGTCCAATCACAATGCCTAAGAATCAAAGCGGAGACTTTGCTACCTTGAATGGTTTGGCTCTCTTGGCACCCCTCATTAACCTGTTGACATCAAATATAATGGCGATGCCTAGAACATTCTCACAGATTGCACACAAGATCCTGCAAATGTTCATGTACCCAATACCACATCATGATGAAATGATGGGCAAATAATCCAGCTATTTTCCAGTAAGAAGTACAGTAGCCCGAAGATGATATGGAAACACATGTGTCACACTGTGAAAACTCACCTATGGTAACTTCACAATATGTTGGTTATCTAAAAAGTCTAATGGAAGTTTTACTAATGTTGCTTTGCTACATAACACATCTTGCACAGAGAAGTACACTGGAGACAATCTGGTCAAAATGTGTGGGAAATTTGTCTATAATTACCCATAGCACAATGATTCAGCTAGGCCTAGAGAAATCACCTGTTTCGATTGGTACTGCTCAGAAAACCCTTCTAACATTGCATTACTAAAAGCCAATAGTCCAATTGAACGTTGTTGATGCTCAGGGAGTCTCCAAAATCTGAAGACGGTATTTAACATGTTTCTCCATGGGAAGGCACATCTGTAGGAGGCTGGCCTTGTTTGTAGTGGGTACCAAAGTTGCTTACACCTTATACCAGGTCCATTTATTCCTTATTAGTGAAATGTAGTCAGTGTCTAGAAGCCAGGCTGTCTAGGCTGTAGGACGAGCAGCCAAGGCTTAACTAGGAGACATGCAAAGCTCTTGCAATACCCTCTGTAGTCACACAGTACTCACACACATGAAAGACAATAC
Source organism: Pleurodeles waltl (assembly GCF_031143425.1). Lineage (NCBI taxonomy): Eukaryota > Metazoa > Chordata > Amphibia > Caudata > Salamandridae > Pleurodeles > Pleurodeles waltl. Next base: position 657,830,503 of record NC_090447.1, read on the forward strand.
TTAGTGTTACGAAAATAAAGGTACTTTATTTTAGTGACACTATGCCAAAAATACTTTGGAAACTATACTCCCTTAGTAGGTTAGTAAATTACACAATATATACACTAGTAACCAAAAACAGGTAAGTAAATAGTCAGAAAACATCGCAAACAGTGAAAATCACAATAGGTTGCAATAGGCCCAGAGGGAACACAAACCATATACTAAAATAGTAGAATGCGAAAGTCGGTTTCCCGCTGAGGCAAGTGTAGTGTGTAGAGGGGAGCTGGGAGTGTAAGAAAACCCCAAAGGTAAGTAAAATACTCCACCCCAGAACCCAGGAAAACAGGAGTAAATCACAGTAAGTTCCCTAAAACACACAAGAAGTCGTGATAGACTATTATGCAAGTACCAGAAGAGACTGCAAGACACCAGCAGTGGATTCCTGGACCTGAAGGCCTGTGAAAGAAGGGGACCATGTCCAAGAAGCACTGAAGAGTCCAGGGAAAACAGGAGCCCCTGCTAACCCGGATGAAGGTGCAAAAGAAGAATCACCGGTGAGAAGACAAAGTCAGTATTGCACCAAAGAAGACAGATGCTGGTTCCTGGTTGGTGCAGAACATGTCCCATGCTGGATGGATGAATGCAGTCTGGTTTGCGTCACTGGATTCTGCCAACAAGCCTTGGCACACGTACAGCTCGTGGTTAGTGGAAAACTGAGCTTCCCAGGACCAGGAGGGAACTAACGGCCTCTACCCAGGTGGGGGAGACAGAGGGAGCTCTCAGCAACTGAGAGAGCCCTCAGAAGACCATGCAGTGCGCACAGAAGTCCCATTCCACGGCAACAAAGAAGGTGCAAATGGAGGGCCACGCAGCACGACACAAATGATTCCCACGCCGCCAGAGAACCACTCAGGAAGCTGTGCGTCCCAGGATGGAGTGCTGGGGGCCTAAGCTGTGCTGTGCATGGAGAACTTCTTGGAAAGTCACACATAAGCTTTGGCAACTTTAAATCACGTGGTGCACAGGGGAGCTCTTACCTCCACCAATGCTGGACAGCTGGACGTTGGGACTGTTGGAGTCACTTTAGTCCACCAACCTGGTTGCTGGATCCACACCTCTCTTCTGGAGAGGGGACCCAAGCCACTGGTCGTCGCTGCAAAGAGGTGCCTGCTGAAGCAGGGAAGAGACTCAGTCACTCCACTGGAGATTCCTTCAGTTCTCCTGGTGCAGGCTGAAGACAGGCAGTCCTCGGAGGACGCACAACCTGGAAACTGTTGCAGTTGCTGGCAGGAGCTGAAAATACAATGTTGCAGAAGTCGTCTTAGCGTCTTTGTTGCAGTTCCTGGAGCAGTCATCAGTTGTTCTGTCGGTAGAAGATGAAGTAAAGGATGAGGAGGATTCCTGCTGGAGTCTTGCAATTCGAATCTGAAGAAACACCCAGAGAAGAGACCCTAAATAGCCTTGAGAGGGGGATTGGTCACCTAACCAGGTAAGCACCTAAGAGGAGGAGTCTCTGACATCACCTGCTGGTACTGGCCACTCAGATGCTCCTAGAGTGCCCCACCACATTGGAATCCTAGATGGCAAAACCCAGGCACACTCTGGAGAAGCTCTGGGCACCACCCCTGGGGTGGTGATGAACAGGGGAGTGGTCACTTCCCTTTCCTTTGTCCAGTTTCTTACCTGAGCAGGGACTTGGGGTCCCTGAACCGGTGAAGACTGGATTATGCGAGTAGGGTACCATCTGTTCCCATCAAAGAATTTCCAGAGGCTCTGGGAGGATACCCCTCCCATGCCCATAACACCTATTTCCAAAGGGAGAGGGTGTACCACCCCTCTCCCAAAGGAAATCCTTTGTTCTGCCTTCCTGGGCATGAGCTGCTCAAGCACCAGTAGGGCAGAAACCTGGCTGTGAGGTGGCGGCAGCTGGCGCTGCCTGAAAAACCTCAGAAGGCTGGAATGGCAGTACTGGGGGTCCACTGTTGAGCCCCCAGAGTGCATCGGATTGTGAAACCAATACTGGAATCAGTACTGGGGTACAATTCCCAGTTGTTAGACATCTTACATGGCCATATTCTGAGTTACCACTGTGAAGCTGGACATAGGTACTGACCTATGTCCAGTTCACCCTTGAAATGGTGTCCCGCACTCAGAAAGTCTGGGAAAATGGGCCTGGGCGACATGGGATCATCTCTGCTAGTGCAGAGGTGCCCTCACAAACAAATAATTTGCACCTAGGCTTCAGGGTCTGAAGGCCTGACATATAGGTGACTTATAAGTTACCTGGTGCAGTGAAAATGGCTGTGAAATAGTGCATGCACTATTTCACACAGGCTGCGATGGCAGTCCTATAGGAGCCTTTCCATGGGCTCCCTATGGGTGAGAGAAGAAAGGCTGCAGCCCATAGGGATGCCCCGGAACCCCAATGCCCTGGGTAGCTAAGTAGCATATACTAGGGACTTAAAAGGGGGCACCAGTATGGCAATTTGGAGTGAAATACTGGATTACCAGTATGTACGGACAAATTTGGAACCAGAGAGAGCATAAGCACTGTGGTCCTGGTTAGCGGAATTCCAGTGACACAGTCAAGCATACTGACAAGAACAGTGAAACATACTGACAAGTAAGCCACAAACCATAAGCACTGGGATCCTGACTAGCAGGATCCCAGTGACACGGTCGAAACACACTGACAAACAGGCCACAAATGGGGGTAGTCATGCTAAAAGGAGGCTACTTCCTCACAACATCTCTGTACCTTTATGTCATGCAAACACAGATTCCATTGGATTACTTAGCGTACACACTCACATATGATTCCAACAATTCTACATGTCACTCCCTGATGCATGTTAACAGTCAGGTAATGACCTTCAACAACTGACATGTGCAAAGCACTTAGACAAATGACTCAACATAAATGGCATGGAAATGCACATTGTGAGCAAATACTCTAGGTCTACCTCTCATGTCCCTCATTGCTTCTGAAATTGCTCATAACAAATGACATGGAGTTACAGGTTAGGGTACGTGTGACCCAACAAATAATGTTGACACACTCCTGTCTGTGGTACCACATGAAATGTATACCCAAAATATACAACATTTTTCCAAGAGATTTTGGCATGCATACTAATGTGATGGAATCAGACATCATCCCATGAAGACATGTGGATCATGTATGAAACAGTAGTGGAAATGATACCACAAAAGTGCAAGGTAAACATGCTTACATGTAGGCACAAATACTGAAGTCAACAGTGATATTACCCACATCATTTAACTGTACATTCCCTACTTATCAGGGGAAAGTACTGCACACAAAGGACAATGGGGGTCATTCTGACCCCGGCGGGCGGCGGTTGCCGCCCGCCTCGAGGGAACCGCCATTTGGCCGCCCCGCGGTCAAAAGACCGCTGGGGCCATTCCAACTTTTCCGCTGGGCCGGCGGGAAAGGGGCCTGCAACACTGAAGCCGGCTCCGAATGGAGCCGGCGGTGTTGCAGGTGTGCGACGGGTGCAGTTGCACCCGTCGCGCTTTTCACTGTCTGCTAGGCAGACAGTGAAAAGCATGCTGGGGCCCTGTTAGGGGGCCCCTGCACTGCCCATGCCATTGGCATGGGCAGTGCAGGGGCCCCCAGGGGCCCAAGGACACCCGTTCCCGCCATCCTGTTCCTTGCAGTAAAAACCGCCAGAAACAGGCTGGCGGGAAGGGGGTCGGAATCCCCATGGCGGCGCTGCTTGCAGCGCCGCCATGGAGGATTAGCCCAGCCGGGGAAAATCCGGCGGGAAACCGCCAGACCCGGTTTTCCGACCGCGGCTTTACCGCCGCGGTCGGAATGGGCAGGGAAGCACCGCCAGCCTGTTGGCGGTGCTTCTGTCACCGGCGGCTAGACCGCCAGGGTCGGAATGAGGGCCAATGTATGCTATATCACATGTATGATGGCCAACACCACATGAGAGACAGTAGAGAGGCACCAGCACTCTTGACACACTGAAGAAAAGTGGCCTGTAGGGTACAGATGCCAATATACTCTCTTGAGCAGACACATGGCTGAGTACAGTGATCTATTACCTCATGCAGTTTGTGTAACGCCGCGCATTGACACAGCATCTCTCTTTGCCTCCGTGGTAGGAACGCGCTGCCGATATTTGGAGCGCCGTTCCCCACGTTGTTTGGTTTCCTTGGTAGCGCGTCCTGGGAAGCGTGTATTACGCTCCTGGTCGCGTTACCCTTACCTATTAAGCATTTCTCTTCTTTCCTGTCGGTGGTGGCTTTTCTCTGGTCTTTTTTCCTTCTTTTTCCTTGCCTTTGTCTTCTACCTTTTTCATGTCCATGTTGTGTCCATCTTGTCTTCTTCCTGTTTGTATTTCCCAGCATGTTCTCTTTCTTATATACTGCTTTCTTTTTCCTATTCTTGTCTATGGGCTTTTCCCAATTCAAGATCATGTTTTTTTCCCTTCCTGTGATGTCACTTCCCCTTTTTCAGTATATAAGGCAATCAGTCTTAATCTACCTTGCGTTGCAAACACTTCCCTTTGGTTGTGCTATTCCCTCCTGTTCTTCGTTCCTGCTTTTTTGCCTTGGAGTGTTTATGCCTTGTTTTGTTCCTGTTGTCAAGTTCTGTTTTTTTTTCTTCTTTTTTTAGGAGTTCCTGTTTGAGGTTTTTCCCCAGTTCTTGGGGCTTTTTCCTCTGGGACTCCTTCTGGAGGGTACGGTCTGCTTTGGCGTTTCCTGTCAAGCGGCACCGTGGCTACTAGAAAGGGTTGCCCCTATCTGGGATTATCCAGAACCTGTAGAAGACCGGGTGTGTTCTCCAACCCTTTATCCAGAGGTGAGAAGTCAAGTGTAGTTTGTGACAGTTTGATGCTGGGGCTGACACACTGAAGACAAGTGAACAGTTGGGAACAAATGACACCCACAACATGAAACCGCATGAGATGATTGACCACTGCACTCAGCCAGGGGTCTGCCCAAGAGAGTATATTGGTAGTGGACTGTATTCTGTTGTGTCCTTGGCCACGAGGACAAGGGGAAAGGCACATCACCATGCATCAACTACCATACCTACAGAAACAACAACTCATCTTGTGTATCACACATTGGCCATCTCCAATATTCATGGTGAGATCGCTGCCTCTAACACATCAACCGAGCAATGTAACATGTCTGAATCAGTCCTAAACTCACCCCCTTTTAGATGCTGTGCTCCCCTCAAATGCCCATCAAGCACAGGGTAGGCCACTGCTAGTATATGAGCCATCATGGGGTCAGGGTCTGGCGTGCACCCCGCCCGCTTGGTAGGACAGCCCCAGCTGGACCTAAACGATCTTCTGGGCCTAGAGGCTCATGTCCTCCCACCGATTTTAACAGTGGAGGCTTTGCCAATGACAGACCCCCAGGGTCAGCACCTTCCAGGCGATGGCTCTCCAAATCCCTTGCTTCTGATTGGCGTTTACTTGTTTGGATGCAATAGACAAATGAAGAGGTCACAATTGCACTTTTTTTAGGGTGACTGGTTGTTTAACACACATTTAGGAAACACTAGCACAAGCATTTTGTAATTGCCAACACATATATGTAAAACACAAATGGTGATAAGTACAGGGACATAAATACACACTTTTCGAGTCATCTGCTGACTATCTACAAACCTGGTCATGACCTACACTGACTAAGAAAGCCCACTGACCTCATGTAGCCCAGGGCCAAGCAACATGTACTGTGATGTGAGTCACTAGCAATCACAACACACCGTTGTAATCTTCTGAAGGGTAAACTACTCGTGCGTGACTGAACAGACACCTTTACAACCAGGCACATTAATTCACTGTTCATGGTCCATACAGGCAACTACCATGGTACAGACTGCACTGTAAGACTTAGGTGACAATGAAAGGGCTGGCATGGGTGTCACTAAAAGCTTCTTCTCTGTGGATGTGTGGAAATGGCGTCTACATAATGGACTCTCATACCACTTCTGAGTGGGTTTGAGTGGTAAGTACTGATATCACAGCAAACACCTCTTACCATATGTGGCAAACACAGAGATGACATTCAACATACCAAGTTCTCCCCTGCATTAAACAACTATCGGCACTGTGGGGTTGTCACTAGTGCAATAGGCATGTACTGTACAAACATGACTTCTGGAAATGTGACAACAGATGTATGGGAGTAAGGGGCCTGTCTTTAGGCAATGACACATATTGACAATGAGGGTCAATGAAAATAAATAGCATGTCAAGTGGTTACCTCAGTCCCTATCCCTAATGTAGTCAATGTAAAAACATTCAGGACAAATCTTGCTTCTTAAGACTCATTTTGGCCACACCCAAGGATCAGAAGTGCTACTGGGAGTTGGCCCAGTACCTCAGTCGCATAGCCACAGTTACTATGCACCAGTCTGGGCTATATCCCATACTATGAAAAGGCTTTGACCAGCCTTGCTCTCTGCAGGCTGAGCATGCAGGACCTACATGAACAGCACATGTCTATCACTTCCATACATGACGGTATATCCTGTGACCATCCTATATTTGAGTTCAGGGTTGTGTGACGCTCTGAAGGGCTCAGTGAGTTTTACATTGGTCTCATACCACAGTTTACTAAGGCATGATCTGGGCTGAGTGATTTGTGAAACTTTGCCCATTTCCAAAAACATCCTCAAGTGACTCCAACAGTATACATACACAGCTTATGCTGTAATGCAAATATATTTACTGTGTTTCTTACCAGCATCAGATATATAATTGTTTGGCTGTAAAGCTTACTTGTATAGATTTAGGAATGCAACACAAGGAGGATCAAGGGCTTATCACATATCACAAAGCACAATGGTCATTTGAAATACTCAGAATACTGGGCTCCAGAATCCACAACCTGTACATTGTATATACGGACCACAGATTGTGACAACAGGCACCCAAATACATCATTGAGACTCAGGCATATTTTAGCCTGTAAAAATGAAAGGATGGTTTAGAACATAGTCAAATATGTATGTGAGCCTCTGGTGAGCCACAGAGTTGACCATACAGGGGAACGCTTCTTCAACAGGTTTCTCCAGCTTCTCTGGAGGGAAGGCAGAGGGCCCTTTCACCTGCTTGGCCTGACATGATTGTCCCAGAGGTCGCACAAAGCAGCTGAAGTGGTGAAGGTGTTGATGGCAGCAGTGTCAGAAGGCAGGTGAGTTATTTTCCAAACCACGGCATACATGTACACCACGTACGCAGTCATCATCATAGTTGGGCATTGCCATTGGGCCACGACCATCACAGTTAACGTTAGCCTATGACTGTGTCTGCCGCAGTTGGAAGTGCCCACCACACATTTGACTTCTGCTAGCGGCGGGAGGTTCCTAAAGTCCAATGAACAAGGTCAAGCATCCGCCATTTTGGCTGTTGAAACTACAACTTTGGTGACTGTTAAATGTGTCACAACATCTATTAATGTGTAGTAATATCTCAACAGATGTAAAGCTCCCCTGAAATGTAGATTCTCCTACACAATCATCAGTGTAGTGCGTTGCTGGTCATAGATGCCATATAAACGCTGTGCACTGTACCCTGCTGTGACAGTATTTTTGGTGGTTGGATCATACTTTACAATATCAAGGGGCACTAGAGGAGCAGATAGGTGTGTTATGTACACATATATGTTTCAGACACATGTCTAGCCAACCATGGGGATCATAGCCGAACCTTGCGTAGTAGACTGTTTTGATTTGTAATGGGTGAAATGTATTTCCAATCAGTAATGTTTTGTCACAAGACTTTGGTCTTGCATCACATATGTTGGTCTGGACGCAGTGACTAATGCTCCAACTCATTTCATTCCACAAATAGGTACCCTGTGAGAGGGAAAATGTGACAGCCTCCAGTCTACTCTCCATTTCCAGACCTCAGGACCATGGAGGAACGTGACATAATAAAGCAGTTCTGTCTTAAGAGGTAAACAATCCAAGATCTATCTTGTCAGCTAAAGCTAGATCTCAAGCCTCAAACTATAATCCAACATGCATACCAGCCACTGTGAGACATGCAGCATTACACTTCCTGGCCACAGGATCATTTCATTAGACAGTGGCTATATCTAGTGGCATTGTCACTACCGATGTTCAGTGGTGTGTTGAAAGATGTGCTATGAGTAATGATAAAACACATTGACAGCTGGAATAGTTTCTGGATATTTGAGGATTTAGCCAATGTAAAGGTTGACTTCCATGGATTCGGTGATCTCCCACATGTGGTGGGAGCCATTGATGGCACCCACGTTGCATTGGTGCCACTGAATACCAGTGAACACGTCTACCACAATAGGAAGAACTTCCATTCGATCAACGTGCAATTTGTCTGCTTGTCATGCTGTACATTTCAAACACCTGTGCCCAGGTCCCAGGTTCAGCCCATTATTCCTTTGTTATGTGGAACAGCACCATACCCAAGCTGATGTCACAACTGCAACCAGAGAGGGCCTGGCTTGTTGGTAAGTTACATCTGTCATGACCTTGTGTGTTCAATGGCAGGTGCTACAATCAGGAAGTGTGTGATTCATTGTGGCCCATATGTCTTATTATAAAACAGGGGACTCAGCATATCCCATCCGTCCTTGGTTGTTAACACCGCTAAGGAATACAACTACGCCAGGGGAAGTCAGCTTCAATGAGGTCCATAGAAGAACATGCGGCCAGTTGAGCGGGTTATTGAGCTCCTGAAGGCCAGATTTTGCTTTCTGGACAAGACAGGGGAAGCACTCCTCTACTCACCCAGAAATGTGTATCAAGCCACTGTTGCATGTTGCATGCTCCAAAAGATTGTCCTGTGAAGGAACATCCCTTACATCCCAGAGGAGGGGGAGAATCCAGAAATGCCAAATGAAAATGATAGTGGTGAAGAGGAAGATCTCATCAACAGCTTCTTCTCATGAGTGTATGTCATGAGATATCATGACTGTGACTGTACAATGAACTCTTGTTGTGATGATGTGAGGAGTATATTTGTTGGAAAAGTTCAGAAGCTGAATCTCTGACAAAGTGTGTCTGATGAGGAAACTCTTGACACAATCACATTTTGGAGATGTTGCTTTGACTTTTGATATGTGAATTGTGTCATGTGTATGGCTCCATAACTATACTGCATGTTTTTGCGTTTGTTCAGGTATCTTAACCATGGCTTCTTCACTGGGACATTTCCAAGTTGTGGCATTGGCGGGTATATGATGCTGTTTGGACATACGAAGTGGACATGGATTGTTCCTGGGAATGTAGATCAAAGACTTTGGGTGTACAAGACCTGTGCCAAGACAGCTTGCACAGTGATAGGATGGACGTGTTGAAGACTCCATTTTTGTCCTGTGGTGGCCCTGATGCCTCATGAGTGTCATCATGTCGTCAGAAATATGTAATATTAAACCAAATTCATGTTAGCTTCCCTTCACATTGGCTAAACACTCTTTTGTATGAACTTTTTGTATGAACTATATGTAGCTAGATGAGGTTTCTTGCTAGCAGTGGTGGGTCTCTTGCTATCTGCACCTCCTGGATTTTTACATGGATGCCACTGCTTGCGGGGCTGGAGGGGTGAGGGGAGTTCAGCTGCTGCGGAGGCAGGGGTGTCTGAGGGTGATTGGTTCTCTGGCAGGGCCCACCTTCCTGTGTCTACCCCAGATGTACTTAGGCTGATGTAGTTGGCCCACAGGAAGGGGTAGATGTTGGGGCAAAAGCCCTGCGGGGGTTATATAGCTGTCCCTCAGTACCCATGTCAGGCAATGTTAAAATGATTGTCCACACAGTGGAGAGGAGACATGTGTATTTGACCATTCCAAGGCTTAGTTGTATGAAATACAAGTGAACACACAACTTTGTTGTATATGTAGCTGTAGCCATCATATGAGCAGTGCTGAGTCAATGTGTTAACTTCCACTATTGATCTGAGGAAGCAGCCAAACTTGGCAAGGTGTCATTCCTGTCCTCAGTAGTTTCATTCTGGGATACCAGGACAAGCATAACAAAGGTAGACAAACACGTCTCTGAGTTGAGCACGATATGTAGATTACTCACTCCCATGTGAGTGAACATCATTTGAGAGATGGCACTCAGGTGTGTTTGGACAAATGCAGAAAGGCCTCTTGGTTTAAGATCCAGAAACAGGGCCTCCTGGTAGTTGTAGTCATGTCACTTGACAACTCCCCACACTACACAAATGCTAAACTCCCAGGGAAGGGTACATCATTTGAGAGATGGCACCCAGGTGTATTTGGACAAGTCTAGAAAGGCCTGTTGGTTGGAGGTACACAAACAGGGCCTCCTCTGGTAGTTGTAGTCATGTCACGTGCTGACTCCCCACATTACAAAAATGCTAGACTCCCAGGGGAGGGTACATCATTTGAGAGCTGGCACACAGGTGTATGTGGACAAGTGCAGAAAGGCCTGTTTGTATGGGTTACAGAAACAGGGCCTCCTAGTAGTCATGTCACTCTCTGTACTTCCCAACACTTGACAAATGTTTAGTCTTACATATCTGTTTCCAAACTGCAGTTAGGTTGGACCATACATTTACATGCTGACACATACTATGGGTCCTGGGGTGATCTTTTGATATTCAAACACTGATAGACCTCATTCCAACATATGGCATGCATTGAGGATTGAGACATGTGATTGTCTGTTCAACAGTGCACATTGACAAGCTTACATCTCTGCAGCTCTGGGTATTGCATGTTGGGAAAGTAGATGAACAACATAGTGGCAAAAGTTTAGATGTGTAACAGTTTTGTGTTGTAACTTACCAGACTCCACTCCCCCAGCTATTCCTGTCAAGTCCTCTGGATGATATATGGCCAGGACCTTCTCCTCCCAGGGAAAGAGTTGTAATGGGGCACTGGGAGGACTATCACCATTCTTCAGGGACCCCATGTGTTGTCTGGAGGCCGAATGTGCCTTCCCCCTCAGGTCGGTCCATCTCTTCCTAATGTCCTCCTACAGTATTCAATTTTTTGACCATCCATTTCCATTTTCCTACTGAGAGTAGTGTGCTGAACGTGTGCTCCAAACAATTATCCCTCTACTCGTATGATTTCATCCACCATGACTCTAAACTCATCTTCAGAAAAATGGGGATTTTTGGGACTTGACATGGATGTAAATAAAAGTGGGTGACATCATCTTACTTAACAAAAAAAGTGATATAAGGAGTAAATTGACAAAAGTGCATGACGGATGGTAAAAAAAGGGGTGCCTTATCTCTCAATGATGAGAAAATCGATGGGCTCTGGTCTCTTTCTTGCATTGGAGAGGCAAACGATCATGGTCTGGGAAGGGGTGTGTTTTATTGTGTGATTTGCAGGTGTGTCTACTCGGTCAATGTATGTCAGCTGTGTTGTTTTTGAATCCATCAAATGGGCACTTGTCTGTTGCCTTGCTGAATGCGTACCTCAGCGGGCGACTGCCATCAGCTGACCGCTGCAAGGAGACCCCCACGTCGCCTTGTTTTTGTAATGGGCTCAGTGGCGCCTCGTAGCCATGACGGCGATGGAATGCGCGCCACCAAGATTACAAGCTGCCACGCAGCAGGTAGGCAGATTTGTTCTGGTGGTCAGTGGTTCAGGCTGCATACATCGTGATACGGTGTCTGGAGACCGCGGACACAGCAGTCATTTTGGGACCCCTGCTTTGGCAATCTGGCGGTCCGACAGCCAAACTCGTAATCAGGCCCTTAGACCTCTCTGTAAATGTTAAAAAAATATTATGGTAACTGGGCACCGTACTAGCAAAACAAATACTTTCAATTTAGGGTCCAGCATGCTGCCTAAGACCAGGCAGTTTTGTTAACCTGGGTATGTTGTTCGATTCTGCCCTGAGCTGGAATCTCTTGATAACAGGAACAAGCGGGACTTCATGCAGGCCAAAACTGCAGTTTTTGGCTTTGCCTCGAGGTTCGGTAAGACAGCTGTTGAGGCTCTCTTGCAAGTGTACAGAACGAGCGTGTCTCTAAAGTAGTGTATCGGAATGAGGTATGGGGTACGGCAAGCACAATTTGTTGCAGACAGCTGAAAATTCTTTTTGGAGGCACTTTCTTTGAGTTCCCTACAGTATCCACATGTTTTCTGTACACAAAGAACTGGGAGATGGTTATATTTCTGACACAATAGCATTCCCCCCCCCCCAATTCGGTCTTTGGATTGATATTTCTTTGGGAGATGAAACTAAGTTGAATAAAGAGATTCGTAAGGATTGTTTGTCCCTAGGCCATTTTCAGCACATTCCCTGGCTTAAGTGTGTAAGGGAAACCTGCAGAGCCATAGTGGGGCGGATTTGTTCACTATGCCTGAGAAGTGAGTTAAATCTGACTTGAAGGGGATGAAAGACCTCCTTATGCATCAAAGGTTATGATCAGGGGACAGACATCCTTTAAGATGCCTATGGTGCGTAGCCATTTTTTGTTCAAAACAGTCCCAGGGATCGAGCCTTACCAGTCAGTTGTACCTATTATGTGTGACAGTTTTTTACCCGACTAGGTTCAGAATGGGACTACTGCACTATCTGCTGGCATCTCCCAACGCTATGGGTCTGGGTCGCATAATGGAGCCCTGCAGCTGCGACAAATTGTCTCTGCAGGACACCTTTCATTTTATTACGTTTTGCAAGCACTATGCTGTCTCATGTAAGGCCTGCATTATCCCGATCTTGAAGCAGGCAAATTTTGGCCATGTATGCCCTCTGCTTATGTATTTACAAATGGTATCGGAAGGAATTATTTTTAATGTGGCTTTTTTCTTGAAAGCGGCAGTTAAACTGAGGAACAACAGTGATTTTTAGCTCCTTAGGTTTTGAACTCATCACTATGCACTTTAACTGCATTAGGCATACAGAAAGGTATCTGGTGAGTTTTGTCATTTTTATGATACTGTCTTTTAGATTCTTGTTTTTTATTGTCATGTTTTTAATCATGTAGTTTTTAACATATTACTTCTGATCTGCCTATATCATATGAATTGTTTAATATGCTGCTTTTATGCCTGTTCAAAAGTCGAAATAAAGCTTATTTGACTAATTGACTATGTCCTATAGTGAGGCACTACTGGTGGGTCTTTTCCCGTTTAACCAAGTATATTTCCATTTTAATGCAATATTTTGTTCTATTTTAGACTTCTTCATAATGCCCACGATTTGCTTCATTACGGACAACTACGTGCAAAATAAAAATGCTGTTATTTGATTAAATAACATATTTGCTCTTTCAGATGCATACCCTTTCATTCCATTGACTTCCTAAATTGGCTGGCATTTATTTAATTACTGTCCTCAAAAACACCGATGCATTTTCCTCCACAGACTTGTTCGATGTAATTTCTTTATAAAAAAGAAAAGTTTTGAAATCCCTTTGCTTCAATTAATCCTTGCTGTAAAGCACTGTCCTGGATACCCCACAAAACAATATTCTGGCATCCATTTCTACTGGTAATTTGCCCCTTCAGCATGGTATCATGCTTAACCGTATGCTCCACTACTCCTAGTTCAGGATCTGCTAGCAGTTATGTATTAGTATAGTGCTTTCCATCCTTTACATGGCCTAAAGCGCTTTTCTATTGTCGAGAAAGTAGCAACTCCATATGTATAATTTATACATCACATTGTAACACTGACAAGGTCACACGGTTCTCAGCAGTGCTTAATTTGTAAATAAAAATGTGCAGGTGCCCAAATTAAATGTGTGAGAACAGAATGGGCCTCTTTAATCTCTTTACAGCCACTCCCTGCCCCTTCAGCTTGCTCTTGCATCGTTTGTGCTTTTACCTTTTGTGACACTTGTTTCTGTCTTCCTCCGCCATTCCAATGTGTCTTTTGCTTGTAGTAAATGTCTGATGCAGAAAACTTAGTGCCGGCCCTAAAAAATAAGTTCCGGTGCCCCGCCCCGGAAACCACCGGCTCAAATTAAGCACTGGTTCTCAGGTTTTCATTGGTTTCTGGTGTGATAATCGAATATCTTTAACAGAATATTATCCACTATAAATATTGTGCCTTGTGCAGTGTCTACAAAAATATAATCCGATTTAAGTTAATGAAACAAAAGTCTACATCCAGGTGCATATGTTTGTAAACAGCATTCAGGACACAGTATTTATGACAGATGATATGTCTGTATACTATATTCGGAGATATAACCGCGCCTGGTTAAATGGTTGAAAAGTCGTTGACAGCAGTTTGGCCAATGTGGGAAGAGTTAGCTGCCATTAGTGATTTTTAAAGGCAGGGCAGAATTGGTGCAGTGCCTAAACATTAAAGTTACAGAGAGCCAATAACGGAAGTTTTCACGCAGTTGGTTCCTTACTATGGTGTAGTTACAGTTCAATATTGGTTTTTTTAAAACTAATTTTATGTTAATAATTATTTTACACTATTGGATTCTAGGCCCTATACTTTCTGGGCTAAGTAAACCCAGTGCAACAACAGCGTGCCTATTTGTTTAGAAATAATAATTAATTTAAATAATGTATAGTGAATATATATTAAAAAAAGAGCTGCAAACAAAACTGAATTTTAACTATTGTAAATGTGTACACTATTGCAGCGGTACGAAATCTACTGACCAGCTAAAGTCAACAATGCGTTTTTTCTCGTTTCGCTCCGAGAATTTCCTATATTTCGGCCGAACATTCTAATTTTGACTTTGCTTCCTTTCAGTACGTGTAACCCAGGCGTTACAATGTCTTTCTGCGTAAGTGAACTTCAGCAGCTGCACAGGACGGTCACTGCTGGATATACATGCTTTCATTCGGAAATACCCAGGATATAATACGTTGTGGACGTCCTGTGCAAAACATAGGGTTTACATGGAATCCTGTAAAGCGGCTAGAATGGAAGATGGGTGTGTTTTAAAGTGGTCTAATTTTCCATTTGACCTGACCTTTAGTCATATGCCAATTAATCCCTTTGCTGGTTACAGTTGACATTCTATTTATTGGTGGAGACCCACTTCCCACAGATTTGAAGGCTCTGATTACCCATCAAGTGGCAGAGATTTTGTCAAGCCTCTTCCTCACCCTCCCAATTATTCTTTAGCTTTGGTTTGCTGTTTGTCCAGTAATGGTGGTTCTTTCGCCATATTGTTTCGCTCTCCTGAAAATTAGTTTGAATGCACTACGCACAGGTCCCTGTCCATTGTTACATTTAATCACATGATTTAACTTAGAACTGTCTCGTGCGCAAAAACTCTCTTTTAGAAACCCATGGTTCATTATTTTATCAGAGGGTGTACCTACTCATACATACTGCAGACTGTCTAGTTATACTACAGAATGGTAAGAACATTAAGGGCTGAACTTTATGACTAATTCAAGGCTCTCTCTACACAGTTACAGTATTTGACAATATTTTTTATTTCCGCAACTTAAAGAATTGCATGGTAAGTTGACACAATTAAGTATTTCCATACTAAAAAACGTAGGCCCTTACTCAGTTTGTAACAGGATTTTTCTACACAAACATGGCTGATATCCCATCCACCATATCAAAAGTGCCATAAACCAAAAGGCACTTGTAATATGATAGATGGGATGTCAGCCGTGGGTGTACTGGAGTATCACATTCACCAAATTCTAAATAACGTCCTTATTCATTAATAAAAAATCAATTCCATTAACCATGTTAGAAATAATATGCAAGGCACTCCAATTGCTTGGTGTATTGATTTTTATTGTGGTGTCTACTTTTGGTTGAATACCACACCCTGACAAACTACTTGATGTGGCTCCTTAAATGTACTAGAGTGAGGTCAACATAAATTATCCTCTGCACTTTCTTCCACCAGAGCTCAGCCAGTGGAGAAGCTATAACTTTCCAATTAATCACAGAAAATGTGCATGTATTAAAGTCAAGGATAAGAATAGCCAGGTTTCTTTCTCCAGTTAATAGCTTTATAGTCATAGTCAGATTTTATTATCTCGAAGGTCTGGGGCAAATTCATTGGGGTTAATATGAAACCATTTTACTGTTGCAAAACCCAATTTTACAGAGGGTGGTAACAGAGAATCTTTCAGAACAAAACAGATTACACACTTGCACTTCCAACAACATTACTATCCATCCTAGTCTGTATTTAGTGACAGTAAAGCAGATGGCTGAGTACCTCTGGTTCTACCAAGGTCTGAAGTTGCCTCATTTAGACATGAAGGTGAAACTGCTAAACAATTTAAGGAGTCTTGTTAGCCACCATATCCTTTGGACATAACTCCATTAAAGCTCAGCAAAGAAATAATGGCAGATATTTCTCAAAAGACAAGTAAAGCATGACCATATATACCCCACATCATGAAAGGTAGTTTCTATGTGTGCACTAACAGTTTATTTTTATTTTGGGGTAGCTCCAGAGCTCACATAAAAATATGTCCTCCAGCATTGATTGAATTAGTGGATTTTAGCCTGGGATATTAGTACCTCAAGCCAATTCCTCCTGTGGTAGATATTGTCATTTTGGCTCTGAAGCAACTTTCACACTGATAAACAACAATTAATATGACACACTTTCAACTGGCACATAGGCAGTCAAGTATCAGCTTCGATATGGTGGACAACCAATCTGCTGGCCAAACTCAAAATCAGACGTATGGCCTCAAACCCTCTCCACTTTCATCATTTTGCTTATACATTAAATAAGGGCCTTAACCACCACATCAAACGCAGTAACAAAAAATACTACAGAAAAACATTTGTATTTCTTCAGGCATAATAAAGATTATAGTTATTAACACATTTTTTCCAAATTAGTTCTGCCTAATATCTTACAGATTGTATTAGTTTTGATTGCCCTAGGTTATCCTGCAATTTCTAATTGATAGTTTAATCCTGAACTTCATTCAAAGTATTTAACAAGTCATCAATATAGGACACATAGGCAAAGGTGAAAAATGACACAGACTTTATATAATGAGGACTGAATTTATCAAGTATCTCCTAAGAAGTTAATTTTTTGTGACTTTACATCCAGTTTGAGCTCTGATTGTGATATAATCGTTCTCTCATTCCGAAAGACTCTAATGTTTTGATCCCTAATGTCCATTCTCCACAGTTTGATATCTTTCAAGATACGAAGTAAATAATTATAATGCTAAATAGGGATATCCCCTGCGGAACATTTAAAGTAAATGCTAATGTGCACAGCTGTTGATAATTGGTCGTCAGTGTAATATTAAGCTTTAAAGCATGTCATCCACCAGCAGATGACTATAAGTGCCAGTTTGTGAGTTAGCGGTTAAGTGCCAAAGTAGCCAAAGTATGATTATAGCATGTATCTCAATACCACACTCTAGGCCATTTACCTATTCACTTTTCCGTTTGCTGCACGTACAGACTGGTAAGCGAGCCAGCTGATATGCTTGTGTGTAAAAATAACGAACTGAATGAGTCAGCATCCCAAAAATCAGCTGTCAAATCTTCTGAAATTACAACCTAGTGATGATAAAAGTAAGCATAGAAAAATTATGGAGCTACAGGATAGCGTAGTGTAGGTCTAAGACTGAGGGATGCGCCTAGTCTAGCCCGAGATCCGCGCTCAATCACATGCACTTCAAGAAACACTAAAAAACCTTATTGTACAGCAAATACACAATACTCCTCCTAATGAATACAAAAATGCTTGGAGACCAAATGTGAACCTGGAAACGATGTACAGCAAACGTTTACGTTAACGTTTACTAAAGCACTTTTGCATCTGAAACAATTGATTCTAAATGCTAGTTTGCATTGGTGGCATGGAAGAAATGAGGCCTTGACTTTGATGTGGCAGAGGTACGATTCATGGGCCTATGCACATAGAAAGTGTATTACATGGATTCAGCAGCAAACAAGGTTCTAAATACTGCCATTTACACCCCCTAAGTATACAGCAGGAGCTGCAAAGGATACAGCTTGGATGGCTCAGTAACGAGCGGTGGCACTTACAGGTCGTACAGGCATAACATACCAGCAAATGCAGTCGGAGCTCTTTGACCTAGTGCAGCAAATCCTCTAATCCTCCAAGTGATCATTGTACTTATGTCTATGAATGGGTAAATACCCCAATAGCCCAACTTAACAATTTCCTCCTCTATGTTCTAATGTGGACTACAGGAAGTTCTATTTTGCAATTATTGTTTGTTGAATATTCTGTGATCAAACCTACAGGTTTAGAAAACATTCTTTCTAAGCCTGGTTCTTTAAACAGCCTTCTGTATCATAATCTATGAGCAGTTTCAATGATACGTCTCTACTCTGGGGTCACCCTGTGACAAATGATAGCCATGCCTTGCAGGCTAAGAAAAGACGCTCTTCACAAACTTGGAGTTTATTATTCAGGAGACTAAAACATGCACAAAACAGAAATCTCATTTTACCAACCCGAGCAGTAACGGCTGATTCAGGCGGACAACCATCACTTAATTTCTTATTCCACAAACTGTCTTGCACTGGCATGACTTTTGGGAGTGCCAATGTGATGTATGAGCCTAGTTGCACGTAATAAAGTTGACTTTATTAAAATCGAGATGAAATGAAGTAATATTGTTGTATCCTTCATTATTATCTATGACAATTTAAAAATGTTGAATTTTAAATCATTTGTATTAAATGTCTTCTTTAATTTATCTAACTGCG
Source organism: Pleurodeles waltl (assembly GCF_031143425.1). Taxonomy (NCBI): domain Eukaryota; kingdom Metazoa; phylum Chordata; class Amphibia; order Caudata; family Salamandridae; genus Pleurodeles; species Pleurodeles waltl. Next base: position 657,849,113 of record NC_090447.1, read on the forward strand.
CCCTAATAACCCCTTAGTACGCCTTAACGCTTCCCATCCCTCAACCCTTAAAACCCCAAGCTATCCCTTAATGCTACTTTTTCCTTAACTCTCAAAAACTCTACTTACATGAACTCTAAAAGCACCAAACAACCACTTACAACCACCAATCCTGAACCCTAACCACCTCTTCTTACCATTACCTTTCCTTAAACCCCAAAACCCCTGGCAATCCCTTAATGTTGCCCTCCCCTCAACACAAAAAACCCTTAGTAGCCCTTAAAGTTGCCCTCCCTGAACTCTAAAATCCCCTTACTAGCCTTTTATGTTATTCACCCTGAACCCAAAAAACCCACAAAAAGTACACTTAACATCTACGTATCCCTGAACCATAAAAATCCTGAACCCCTCTGAATACTACAATTTTTTGAACCCTAAAAAGTCCTTATTACTGGTAAATGCCACCTTTCCCTGAACTCTAGAAAAACACTTACTACCTTGTAATGCTACCCTTGCTGGAGCCCTAAAAACACTTACTACGGTTTTACGCTACCTATTCCTAAACACTAAAAACCTGAACCATCCCTGAATGCTACCCTTCCCTGAATCCTAAAATACCGAATTACACTATAATGATAATAACCACTGAACTCTACTAACCCATTACTACCCCTTAACACTACCCTTCAATGAATCCAAAATAACTCTTTCCAGTCCTCTGCCCCCTCTCTGCCTGTCTGTAATTGCTCTTCTCCACTTTAGCAGAAGGATACCCCCTTTCCCAGTACACTTACGTTTGCCCTATAAGGCACAGTTTTTTAAAATCACAACTTTGTTCATTCTATTTTCTCAGTAGACAACACATATAACATTTTTTTGCAGTCTACCTTTTACCTACGATATTTTACTATATACCACAAGCCTAGCCAAGGTGCAACACAAAAGCTAAGTTGAAAGCAAATATATTCCTTGCCCACGTCACTACCACTGCAAATGTGGATTTAATGGGTCATAATTTTAAGTGGTGATAACACAATTTGGAATGCTGCACTGTTTCCAAAAAAAGCCTTGCTCATTTATGCACCTAATATTTTTGGCACAGTTTAAATCCAATAAATATGGGGAAATGAGTTTTGTCAATAATTTTTTCTATGTTGTGTCGCCATAAGGTGAAAGTTGAATGTGAGATCCTATATTATAAACTTCAATGCTGAGAAGGAAATTTGAGGACAATGTTATTAATGAATTGTGTACATGAAGCTGATCACTATTTTAAGATGTTCCTGACGCATGGAGTAAGCTTTATTATCAAACGTATTTCTTTTTGTTCAATTCACTCATCCTAAATATTATTATATGTCTGGCCCAGAGCATTCTTATTTTACATATTGTTATCTAAAGTTAAAATGACCAGGTCATAAAATTACTTGGTGTTTAGGAAGGTGACCAAACCAAAACATACAACTTATCCCTAGCTCCCCAACAGGTTATTAGTCCCTTTCTCTAGATTTCATTCACAGTGCACTTGGTCACCTTGGTCTTTGGCGGCTTTCATAAACCACGATTCTAAGAGTTTTCTCCAGCCAATAACCAGGACACTTCTTTAGAGGTAGCAGATATGCTTTACAAATTATTTATTCAATTCAATCTCATTCCTATCTGGACCTAGCTTACCTTGGCAGATATCTCCAATATGGAGGAATTTATGTTTACCGGGCATCTTTTGAAAGACAGGGGCATTTAAGAGATATTCAAGAATTATAATGAGGAAGGACCAGACAATAGAGCATGTGACATAAACTTAGGCAGTTCTTACATCTATGTTTTGCCTCAGAAAAGCACTCTTTTTCAACAAACCTTTACACTACTTTGGATTCAAGGGTTTCTTTGAAAATGTGTGGCAAAATAATGAAGAACTGAACAAGGCAAATTATTGTTTACTGATTTATATTGTTTCACTTATAATATTGCTCGGATTTGAATGATAAATCTTTTACTTTTGATTTGGATCGAACATTGGATCATATGATCTCTACATTTAACATATTGACTTTTTTTAGGTGTTTTCTCAAATGATTGATAGAAAAACACAGTAATCAGCTGATATTATGACGTTAGAAGTAGAAATACAGTTGACATGCAAAAATCAGATTATTTGTCTTGTGCATTAAGTATAGCTCAATTCTGGTTATTACAATTTTAAAAGATGAAAGGGATTGTGTTCTAACTTCAAAGGATAGGGGGTCTACTAACATATTTTGTTTAGAACAAAATGCAGAAATGTTGAAATTGAATGAAACTGAAAACCCCAGAGTGTTGTTTTGCAGAAAATATTAATATCTATTGCTGGTGACTAAACATACTGGGGCATATTTATACTCCGTTTGCGCCGAATTTGCGTCGTTTTTTTCGACGCAAATTCGACGCAAAACTAACTCCATATTTATACTTTGGCGTTAGACGCGTCTAGCGCCAAAGTTCATGGAGTTAGCGTCATTTTTTAGCGTGAACACCTTCCTTGCGTTAATGAGATGCAAGGTAGGCGTTCCCATCTTAAAAAATGACTCCCAGGCATGTCCGTGGTATTTATACTCCCGGGCAAAAATCACGCCCGGGAGTGGGCGGGGCAAAAAACCCCGCATTTGCGCCTCTTTTTAACGCCTGGGTCAGGGCAGGAGTTAAGGGACCTGTGGGCTCAGAATGAGCCCAGAGGTGCCCTCCCCTGCCCCCAGGGACACCCCCTGCCACCCTTGCCCACCCCAGGAGGACACCCAAGGATGGAGGGACCCATCCCAGGGAAGAAAAGGTAAGTTGTGGTAAGTATTTTTTGAAAAAAAAAATTGTGGCATAGGGGGGCCTGATTTGTGCCCCCCTACATGCCACTATGCCCAATGACCATGCCCAGGGGACAGAAGTCCCCTGGGCATGGCCATTGGGCAAGGGGGCATGACTCCTGTCTTTGCTAAGACAGGAGTCATGTTAATGGCGTCTGGGCGCCCAAAAAAAATGTCGCAAATCGGGTTAAGACGATTTTTTTGCCTCAGCCTGACTTGCCCCATTTTTGGACGCCCAAACGTCATTTTTCCCTACGCCGGCGCTGCCTGGTGTACGTCGTTTTTTTTCACGCACACCAGGCAGCGCCGGTCGGCTAACGCCATTCAATAAATACGGCGCCCGCATGGCGCTTCAGAATGGCGTTAGCCGGCACTAATTTTTTATATGGCCCACTGTCTTAACGCTTTCATATGGATATAGATTGAAAAAGAAAGACCAATAATACAATAATAGTATTTAAAAAAATAGTGTACTGTGATAAATTTGGGGCAGCACCAACATTTCATTGTGGTAGACATGAAAGGCAGCAATGTGTGCTCACTAACCTGCAAAGCTCTATCCCAGGACAGCCCCTTCCTTTCTGGCTCTACTGCCCACCACTCGTTTCGAACTAGGAATCTTCCTATATCTGTCTTGTGTTTCTGCTAAAACATTTTATCATCCTTCTCAAGGATTCCGTTTAGGGATCACCTGTGGTAACAGCTGCAATTCTTATGGTTTCCATCTGTCCTTCAGAGATTGTCAGGTAAACTGTCTTGGGTTTATACCATCCGGCGCAAGCAGAGATTAGGTCATTTCTGTGCATAATCCCACTCCCTCAGAAATAATTAAGGATGGATGAACACATATTCAATGGTACATGAAATTATAAGATGGGGTGTAATTCAGAGTCACTAGCTGTGCCTATACTGCCCATGTGGCTGCTATACTAGTCTTTTTATGATGTCCTCCAGGGGTCAAGAGGCTTGAGATGTCACTTCTGCTACCCTTCAACACTATGATGCAACGCATTCTGTGATCTCTCTTTTGTCCACCCTTCTCTGAGGGCCCCCTCTCAGGTTTCCTTTATTTAGCATCCCTTCCAGGGATCAAGGCCATTTCTGTAACTTTCTATAATGACTGGGCACCCACAATTCTCAGAAGCCTTCCTTAACAATACTAAGCTAGCAAAGGGTTCTGATGCATATTAGATCTTTTCTAGTTTTGCATGTGTTATGTTATGTTACAGGGATTTGTAAAGTGTGACTAATCACCCAAAGGGTATACAGGAGCTGGAGCAGGTGTGAAGGTTGCCTGCGAGTCTTAGTTGAAGAGCCAGGTATTCGGCTTCTTACAGAATTCCAGAAGGAAGGAGGAGGACCTTTGGTGTAGAAGGAGGTCAATCCATGGGTTGGGTGCAAGGTACGAGAAGGCTAGCTCTCTGATTCTGCTTCAGTGGATTCAGGTTGTGTGTGTGAGTGAGAGAGAGAGGGACAGATGATAGGTGGCTGGTGGGCTGGTGAAAGTGGAGGCAGGAGTTGAGGTATGCTTGTCCAGTGTTCTTCAGTGCCTTGTATGCATGTGGGAGGAGTTTGAATTGTCAGTGTTTGTTTATCGCAGCCAGTGGAATCTCTGAGGTAAGGTGCACAGCAGGAGTATAAGGACAAGTCTGGCAGCAACCTTCTGGGTGGTCTGAAGAGAGTGGAGGAGGTGGATTCCAGAATAGAGTGCATTGTCTACTGATGATTAGGGCTTGAGTGACGGTACATCTGCTGCTCTTGGTAATACAAAGAAAGACATAAAAGGATTATTTGTACAAGGGATGATGAGTTTAAGGGTCCTCTGGTCTATCTAGTGCTTTCTGTTTCTTGTTAAACCTTCTTTTTTAGATCGAGTATTAGCCGAGATCTGTTGAATTTACCAAAACTGCATATAATATACTTTCCTGTAGGGGATTTCAGCCAGCCCTCTTCATCCATTAGTTAGTTGTCATGGCATTCATATTTTTCTTTGGCCCACCACAGCATACAGCATGGAGCAATGGGTCAGCCATTTTAGCAATTGGCTATCCTGCCTACAACGCAGACACCCTTGCACTGTGGTGCAAGGGTGTCTGTATAGGCACTAGGCTGCTAAAACAGCATCAGTGCAGTGGGAAAGGATAGAAATGCACCATATTGCTTAAATATGGCACACTCCAGCCTTTTCCCTTTGACAAAGGGCAGTGCAGCAAGGTAGCTTTCTGCACTGCCCTGTGCCGAAAGCCCATAATAATGGGCCTTGGTCTTGGTATAATTGTTTTCTAGGCCATGGATTCAGCAAAACTGTCTGAAATGTATACTTTGTGTACACTGTTGTATTTTAGAGATCAGTAATGTGTCATCTAGGACTTTTTGGTCATCAAGATATGGACAATCATTTTTACAGCCCAAAAGATGCTCAAAAATGCCATTTACAACAGGAGTGAAAAGTGTGAGTGTGAAAACACAACCCTCTCACAATTCCCTGCTAATTGTAATTTACTCTGATAACTATCCGTTAGATCTCCAGCTGACTTGTGCATAATCATCTGAGTATAGCCACATAATTACTGTAAGTAAATTCTAAGGAACATCTTGATTGAACAATACCATCCATAACAGTGGCCTTAAGACTAGATCAAATGCTGCCTGCAGATCAACAAACGCTACTTAGGGATAGTCTTGGTTCAAGTTCATAATTTTCCACATAATAATAAAGATGCAGAGGACCTAGCCCATAGTCCTCAAAGTGCTCACACTCGGCTTAAAGCCAGCTTGGAAGTGGGAGAAAATTTGCTTTTTGCTCATCCAATGTGGCAGCTTATTTAATGTCTGGTCACTGAAAATCTTTTGTATACTATCAATGAGGCTAATCAGCCAATAATTTCCTCGGGGCCACAAAAGCCATTTTTGTATACAGAAATTATTTTACAAACCCTTCCAAGAATCAGGAATTGGTGCACTGGTCACAATTGCATTCAATACTTTATTAATATAAGGGCCCCTGTATAATAAGTAGTTATAATAAATGAGTCGTTCTGAGTGAAATAGGCCATTTGGCATCTTGTCCAGTACCAGGTCTTTCTGGGCTAGTAAGGCACTTAGAGTATCTGCAACCAAAACAATCACATCAAAGACATCTGTGATGTTGCAACTATAAATTATAGGTATGTGGCTCAGGTTTGGCTGGATGTAAATTTCAGGTTCATGTGCGATAATGTTCTAGAACACCTTTGTATCTTTAGAGTGGGAGACCTCGAAATGATTCTCCAATACTGTTTGTGCCTATTTGCTTTTACTGTTCTTTTGGGTTTTCATATGCTGCCCTGGCCACAACTTTTGCAGCTTTATCATGAAATTGGATTGCAACAACATGCAAATTATTTGCTCACTATGGTGCATATCAAACCACCTATGTGTTTTATTAAGGGAGGGATGCAAATAAGATCCTTTGGTTTACAAAAAAATCAATGAACCAAAAATTGGTTGTACAATGTAGATCCTCATGCATTTGCAGTGAATGACTGGCTCCTGTCACACTATTAACATGGAACTAACCTGCATCCTCAACACCTCCATTTCTGTGGCAACCTTATGGATAAATGGAAGCACGCAGGGGTCAGACCACTCCTAAAGAAACCCTCTGCCAACCCCAGTGTCCTCAAAAAGTTCAGATCGATCTCCCTGCCCCCCCCAGACAAAGTGCTTCGAAAAAGCCACCAACCAATAGCTCACCGGCTACCTCGAATGAAAACACTTCTCGACACCTCACAATCAGGATTTCGGGCCAACCACAGCACCGAGACTACACTGATCGCTGCCATAAGTGACATCAGCACCCTCTTCGACTGAAGAGAGTCGGCCGCTCTGATACTTCTGGATCTCCCCCCAGCGTTCAACACAGTCTCCCACCACACTCTCCTCAACATAGACATTTAACAAAGAACAGGCCACACACAGATTATCCGCCTTCCTCTCTTCACTTCTACACCCAAGAACATCACCTGCGGCGTTCCCTATGGACTCTCTCTCAGCCCAACCCTGCTCAACTTCGACATGACCCCCCCCTCCAGACATCGTCAGATCCTACGGACTTAATATAGTCTCCTATGCCAATGACACTCAACTAATCCTCTCCCTCACCAAAGATCCCCACAATGCCAACGCCAGCTTCCGCAATACCATGATCAATGTAGCAACATGGATGAAAAACAGCTGCCTCAAACTAAGCACAGACAAAACAGAAGTCCTGATGTTCGGGAAGAACACCTCCATATTGGACCACAGCTGGTAACCAGCAGAACTCGGACCAACACACTCTCCATCAGACCACGCACAAAGCCTCAGCATCATCCTCGACTGCCAACTATCCATTAATCAACAAGTAAACTCAGTCGCCTCCTTCTCCTTCTACATCCTCTTTATGCTCTGCTGAATCTTGAAATGGATCCCTACCGGCACCAGAAAGACAGTAACTCATGCCCTGGTCACCAGCTGCCTCTACTATGGCAATGCTGTCTAAGTTGGAGTGTCTTCCCAGCTACTTAAAAGGCCCCAGACTCTACAGAACACCACAGCCAGACACCCTCAACCTCCCCAATCGCTCAAGCATCATCCCACACCTCAGGAACCTCCACTGGCTCCCTGTACAGAGGAGATTACAATTCGAAATCCTCACACTCACATACAAGGTTCTCCATAATCTAGCACCGTCCTAAATCAACCACTGACTGAACTTATACGTTCCAGCAAGACAACTACGCTCTGCCTCGCTAAACCTCGCACACAGACCTCACATCTATCGCAGCCTCAGAGGAGGCCGCTCCTTCTACACAGCAGCCAAGTCCAGGAACAGTCTGCCCCTCCACCTCCGACCAGCTCCTTCCCTGATGGACTTCAGGAGACTCAAGACGTCGCTTTTGGACGGAGACACAACACCCTCAGTGCCAAGATATGCTTTGGGGTGATAGTGCTGCGCTTTATAAATGCTATGATTGATTGACTGATTGATTGCCTCATGGGAGATAGCATTATATCTACTCAATTAACTATTCTAGTATTTGGGACAACAAGGCTTAGGTTCTGGGCACCTGTACATCAATATGTATATCAGCTCTCAAAGATAGTACTAGGGGTTCGTTATCACTCTTGGGTCTATTATAAACATAACTTTGTCAAAGGAAAAATCTAATAGAATATAGTCAATATTAATGGCATAGTTCCCTCTCTTCAAATTGGGATCTGCCATTCTGTCAGACCATGTCTCTAGAGGTAGCTGTGGATGAGTGGCCAGCACTTACACACATGAAAGAACTACACAGTGTTACAAAAATAAAGGTAGTTTATTTTAGTGACAAAAATACTAAATTACTATATAGGCAATACCCCAACTGGAGTTAAGTAAACATACTATGATATGTACAGCAGTAGTCAGGAATTAGCATAGAATTCAATAGAAAACAGTGAAAACAATAGAAAATACTGAAGGCCGGGGGGACCAAACCATATACTTAGAAAGTGGAATGCGAAAGTCGGGTCCCCACCCAAGGAAGTGGAATCGACAGAGGGGAGATGGAGGAACTATGAAACCCACAAGGTAAGTACCAGAGTGCCTCCAGTGACCAGGAGAAGAGAGGTAAGTACCCGACTCCCCAAACCCACCAAAAGGACTTCAGAGAAGTATAATGCAAGACTCAGGCAAGACTGCAAGAAACAAGAGGTGGATCCTGCAGGAGGAAGACCTGGAAAAGAAGGGGATCAAGTCCAGTTCACATTGTCCAGTGGTGGTCGAAGCCCCTACCCACCCATGTGTGGCTGAAGGACCAGGTCGACAGTGGATGTACAGCACTGGAGCAGCTGAAGAGTTCCTGCAGTGATGCAGTCAACGTCTCACGCTGGAAAAGGATTGCAGTTAGTCATTAGTGTGAAAAAACCACCAACAAGCCTTGGCAAAAACAAATGTCGTGGATGAAAAAAAGCGGAGCTGCTGGGGACCAGCAAGGTCATGGGGGAACTCTACCTATGGAGGGGACTCCCAGATGACCCTCAGCAGTGAGGAGAGTCACAGGAAGAGGAGGCAGCCCTCACAGGCGACCCACAGGCAGCAAGCACAGGAGTCGAGGTGAGACCCACACAGCACACGTAGAAAGGAGTCCCACGTCAAAGGAGAAGCACGCAGAGGGCAGTGCGTCTCAGGGAAGAGTGCTGGGGCTGTGGCAACACAAAGCATGAAGATCCCTTGGAGGAGAAGGGGGTACTGTCCTGCATGGAGAGGCAAGGACTTAGGGCCATATTTATACTTTTTGACGCAAAACTGCGCTAACGCAGTTTTGCGCCCAAAAAATTAGCGCCAGCTAACGCCATTCTGAAGCGCCATGCGGGCGCCGTATTTATTGAATGGCGTTAGCCGGCGTTAGCCGACCGGCGCTGCCAGGTGTGCGTGAAAAAAAACGACGTACACCAGGCAGCGCCGGCGTAGGGAAAAATGGCGTTTGGGCTTCCCAAAATGGGGCAAGTCAGGCTGAGGCAAAAAAATCGTCTTAACCCGATTTGCGCCATTTTGTTTTGGGCGCCCAGACGCCATTAACATGACTCCTGTCTTAGCAAAGACAGGAGTCATGCCCCCTTGCCCAATGGCCATGCCCAGGGGACTTATGTCCCCTGGGCATGGTCATTGGGCATAGTGGCATGTAGGGGGGCACAAATCAGGCCCCCCTATGCCACAAAAAAAAAAAAAAAAAATACTTACCACAACTTACCTTTTCTTCCCTGGGATGGGTCCCTCCATCCTTGGGTGTCCTCCTGGGGTGGGCAAGGGTGGCAGGGGGTGTCCCTGGGGGCAGGGGAGGGCACCTCTGGGCTCATTCTGAGCCCACAGGTCCCTTAACGCCTGCCCTGACCCAGGCGTTAAAAAGAGGCGCAAATGCGGGTTTTTTTGCCCCGCCCACTTCCGGGCGTGATTTTTGCCCGGGAGTATAAATACCACGCACATGCCTGGGAGTAATTTTTTAAGACGGGAACGCCTACCTTGCATCTCATTAACGCAAGGAAGGTGTTCACGCCAAACAATGACGCTAACTCCATGAACTTTGGCGCTAGACGCGTCTAACGCCAAAGTATAAATATGGAGTTAGTTTTGCGTCGAATTTGCGTCGAAAAAAACGACGCAAATTCGGCGCAAACGGAGTATAAATATGCCCCTTACTGTCTCCAAAGTTGAACAGCTGACAGAGATGACTAAGGGTGTAGTGTGGTCAGTTTTACGTATATTTTGCGCATTAGCTTCAGGCCTTAGGCCTCTGTGCACTTTGCCCTAAATATATTTTATTCATTTGCTAACAGCTTAGAGCCTCTGTGCACTTTGCTCTAAATGCTTTCTATTAGGCTTCGTACTGTTATTTTACAGAATAGCCAGTTCTACGGTGTTGTTTTTTATTCATATCACACTGTTTTGCCTACTTCAGCACTGGAGTTCTTCATAACATATTCACTCTGTGCTTTAGTCAAGGATACAGTCTGGTACATTGCCGATAGACGTGGTAGGAGTCTAGACTTGCCATTCCTGCGTAGGAACATTTTGTGATCACGATGACATGTTAGTTATAAAATCACTTCCTTGTCCCAATACATGCAAGAGGGAGATTCCGACCAGGGAACCACAACTAGACGCTGACTGCCTCGTTGCAGATGCTGAACCAGATCACAGGCCTTTGCTCAGGTATGAGTGTGTCCGTCTCCCTAGTGATACAGAAAGGCAAGCTGAAAGCTTAACCTGCTGTGCTCTAAATAGAACAAGCAGAGGGAGAGTAGAAACGGTTAGGAATTATGATAGCTTTATTTCTATGTTTTACTCTCCTGGTTACTATATCAATCCTACTATGTTGTATTGTTCTGGTTATTGCGGCTCACGCCTTAATATCTAAAATACAGTCGTTTTATTAAAACATTATATAAAACTTATACTGTCTTTGTCATTTGTATATGAGACCATATTGTGAATGAGAGAGTTGGTTTGGATCTGAGTGACCACGACTTCCCTGAGAAGTTCCAAAGATGTCATGCGCTCGGCTGCCCAATCATTTCTTCCCCGTGGGAGAAATGAGGCACTGCTAGTTAGCCGGAGCAACAACCGGATTTAGGGTGACAGAGTTCCTTACACGTGGGTCAGACTCAGTCCCCCACACCGTTATCGATCCTGCTGCCTAGAAATCCAGTAGTCTCATTTAGGATAATGAGAGCCCACGCGACATGGCGCCGCCAACGTTTGGTCTGGCTCTAATGTTTGGGTCCGACTGACTCTCTCGGTCTCGTATATATTTTGACTCATCGGTTCCGTATGCGGAGACGTCCGTGGGGCTGAGGGTTTCCGCCACCACAGGTTGGGTACATCCTATTACTTAGTGGTTGGTTGTTCAAGCTTGAACTTTGAAAGGAAATACCCCGATATTGGTGTGCCTTCTCTGTCCTAGAGCTATTATTGTTATACTAATGGCGAATCCAGTTGTAGTTAATATACCGCTTAATATGCGATTTCCGCTCACGGGTCATCTGATAGCACATGGACTGACGGTCCAGGGGGGTCCGGTCACTTTTGTGGTGGACGCCCATGCAGCCTATAGATCAGAACTTTTTTATTCTTGGGTCGTATTTCCAGCAGCTGATGGGGGTACGAATACTTTTCACGAATATACTGTTGCGAATGTCCCTGGACAATACAGGGCTTATGCATACTTAGAAATACCTTTATCTTATCAAGAACACCATAATTAGCTTGATGGCGCCCTCCCACATTCAGTAACACCAGTACGGTTAGGTCCGTTGAGTAATGATGGTCCGACCTGGCCTTTATTGGCTACATATACACCATATCCTGGAGTGGCAAATGTGGCAGTGGCTGAAGTGCGTCGTTTATATGTGGAATTAACTGCAACGTACAGACGATTAGTTCAGTTTGTGATGCAGACATTAAATACTAATGCAGCGCGTGCTGCTCCAGCTCATCCACATGCGGTGGTGCCGGGAATAAATCCGGCCACTGTACACTCTGTAATGGGCAAGGTACCGGCTAAACGTGAGGAGACTCCATTTTGGCTGGCGCAAAAAATTAATACGCTGGAAGCAGTATTTCCCCATACGGGACCTCAGGATAAGCATAGAATTTTGACGATGTGTTTGCCGTATGGGATGGTTCCTACGGTGGATCTTTGTAATACTTGGGGCACGGTGTTTGCCGCTCTCTATACTACAGCACACGGTACACCGACTTTGGCTAATTTGCCGGAGGTGCTTAAACAAATTCAGGATGAATATGGGGCTGCCCCTGCCTTGGATTTAGGCATGCAATTGATGGGTAATTTTGACGCGGTTTCTTCTATTATTTTGAGTAATCTCAAGGGGGAGGCTGTAGCACTAGCAGTGCGAATGCGTCTTCGGGACGTTCCGCAGATTAATCAGGAGCGGGAACTTCCGAGAATAATAGCTGAAACATATTCTAGTATTGGTCGTGATAGCCTAGGGGCTCGACCGCAGAAACCACAATTGCAGGGTAAAAATAATAAGGATAATTCTAAGCAACAGCAACCTGAGGGTGCGAAAAAGCGCTGGGATAAGAAACAGCAAACACCTAAGAAAGATGGTGGGCAGTCTCCGCAACCGGAGACCCCACAAAATAAGTATAATCTCAGGAATAGGGATACTTTGAAGACGCCTGATAGATATCAATATACTGATACGCGCCAATCTCGTTCCTTTCAGGACTCCTCGGAGAAAAGAAGTGAGAGAGGTGGGCGGTCAGAGCGGAGGACGGAGTACGTGAAACCGAGACAGGATTCACAACGCTCAGCGGAGGTTTCTATGAAACAAGAAGAGAAACCGCTGCAACAAAAACAGCAGTTTAAAAAGAAGAAAGTGGCAGCAGTCTCAGTTAGACATGCCGCTCAAGAAGAGAGTTCTCTTGACGAACAAGACATGGGCGTTAGCGCTGTTAGACAGCGCGGCAGAGGTCACAATAGTTCGCCGGAGTCTTCTAGAGCATCTGGAGGCGAAAGCAACTGATGACTTCATACAAGTCGAGACGGCGGATATGCGAGTCTCTGATCCTGATCAAGTATATCTTGTGACTCTACGATTAGAAGGGGACATTGACCGCGTTGTACACGCCATCTTTTGGGACCATATGGTGAATTCATATGATGTCCTGTTGGCCGAACAAGATTGGCCACCTGACTTTGTTCGCGACTGTCCAGTTGGGGAGGAGGTTATTGCGCCTTCCTTTTCACCACTTGTTCCGAGAGAACTAGCGGAGTCATATGGTAAATCATGGGCTCTAGCACAAGCCCCCGCCCTATATAGAAATAATGTGGGGTGGGATAAACAATCACCTTATCATGTCATTCCCATTAAAGGAGAACCTCAGCCACAGCCGCAATATCCTATTAAATTTGAAGCAAGGGCATCGGTTCGGAAAATTCTTACACAATTGGAGTACCAAGGTGTGATTGAGCCTTGTGTCTCGCCGATGAATAATCCCTTATTTCCGGTTGCTAAACCGGACCATTCCTATAGGATAGTGGTGGATTACAGACATTTGAATAGTCATACACGCACATATGCTATACAGAATTCACATAGCGCTGCGCTTATGAATAATATAGTGCGTAAAAAATACAAAACAACATTGGATATCTCGAATGGATTTTTATGCCAGAATATAGCACCCGAAAGTCGGGACTATACCGGTTTCAGTGCGTTTGGCTCTCAGAAAAAGTTTTGTCGTTTACCTCAGGGGTATAAGAATAGCCCAGGACTGTTCTCGGCTCGTGTGACTGAACTTCTGCACGAGTTGGACCCTGAGGCGTTATCATATGTTGATGACATTTATTTGACGGACGATGAGATTCTACAACATCTCCGTCGCGTATCGCGCATTGTTGTGGGTTTTGCTGATATTGGTTATAAGTTTAATTTTAAGAAATCGAAGATTGCCTTCCTCAGTGTTATTTTCCTGGGATATGAGTTATCGAGTGAGGGCAAGAGCCTGGCGCCACATTTTTTGGAGAAATGTGCTTTACTGCAGCCTCCTAATACGGTTCGGAAGCTCCAGTCTTTGTTGGGGTTTCTGAATTTTGGCAGAACTTACATTCCTGATTATGCTACACGTATAAAACCCTTATATGACCTGATTCGCCCGAATTTTTCAAGTAGATTTTGGACGATTGAGCATACATACATACTGCGAGAGCTGCAGAATGATCTCTTAGCAGTTAAACATTTACACACGCGGGACAATAAAACTCATTTGGTCATCAGGGTGATTCCTGGGGCTCTTGGATTTACGTATGTCACCTTTAATGAAGGGGAGACAGTCCCGATAGCATACAAGTCCCACTTGTATTCTGCTGCAGAACAACGTTTTGCACAGACTGAGAAAATTCTCACTGCAGTACAGATGGCTGTGATCAAAGAAAGACCGCTAGCCCAGGGCCAACGCATTATTGTTGTTTCCCCAATTCCAGCCTTGGAGGCTGTTACAAAAGCGAGTGTTCCTAATTCGAAAGCTTTACACCCGCGGTGGATACAATGGGCTACGTCTTTGACGGCCACTGATGTGGATTACATATTTGACCCTAAGCTGCAGACTCAAGAATTTCTTCAATATGAAATAGAGTACCCGGTTCCTGCTGGCACATTACCTATTGACCAATATGAAGTGGTCATGTATACCGATGGCTCTGCGCAACCGGCGGTTGGGACTAAACAACAGTATTCTGCTGCTTGTGCGGTGGTGAGCGGGACTATGGAGGGGGGAGTTTTCTGCCCCCGACATACTTATACTAAAACATTGGGAGATTGCACGGCACAGCTGGCTAAGCTCAAAGCTCTTTTGTTAGCGTTGGAGCATGCAGACCCGGCGATATTGACCTTGCTGGTCTGTGACTCCTACTACTGTGTGCAATCCTTCAATGAATATCTGCATTATTGGAAAATGAATGGGTTCAGAGATTCTAAAGGCAACACCATTAAACATAAATTGTTGTGGGGTAAGGTTGCGGGTCTGAAAGAGACGCTTCCTAAAGTCCATGTTGTACATACACTTGGACACCAGCGCGTTGGAATACACGTTGCTGGGAATACTTTGGCTGATGAGGCTGCAAAGTCGGCAGTGGCTATCGCCACTGTAGCCGCGGTAACTCGTTCGAGTTCAAAACCAGACATAGAGATTTCGGCTGCCATAAAAGCTACGGCTGATGGCACGCCATTTCCTAAAGGATTCCCTTCTAAATATAGTTACTGCTTGAGTGGTGCACTAAATGCTGTTGTTAATATTCCAGGCGTTGGTGTACGTGAGTTACCGAATAAGATTGAGAGACCTCGATTAATTTCTGCAGCGCATGAAGAGATGGCATCTGCGCATGCTGGTGTGGCTGCCACGATTTCGCTTTTACAGGCCCGTTATTGGTGGCCTGGTCTCTATAAGGAGACAAAGCAGTATGTCCTTTGTTGTGACATCTGTCAACAAATTAAAGCATCGTCGGCTAGACGCCCGCAGCAGACTCCTCTTCTGATATCAAATAGACCATTACAGTGTGTGTACTTGGACCATTGTGGTCCACTGACACCAGATAGTGCATACAAATACATATTGGTTGCTGTAGATTCGTGCTCCAGATTTGTGTGGGTCTGGCCACAGCGCTCGGCTGACGCTCGGACTGTTATTAAAGATTTGCGTATCTTTGTCAATACATTTGCAGTTGCGGCTTTTCATTCGGACCAGGGCCCTGCTTTTGCCTCTAAGGCATTCAGGGACACCATGGCTTCGTTGGGGGTCCAACTCCAATTCTCGTCTCCATTTCATCCCGAGGGAAATTCTGTCGTGGAGCGTTTAAATCATGATTTAATGCAATCCTTAACAGCCAGGGTTATAGGTACGGGTCGTAGTTGGCTAGCCCACCTGTATGGAGTACAGAGAGCACTTAATAACTTGCCTAGAAGGTCACTGGGGGGTCGTACTTCATATGAGTGCCTGTTCGGAACATGAATGTATGTTCCTGATCTAGATGGTCCTGGTGTGGAGGCGGCAGATACGCCCTTTGACATAAATGATCGTGTCACTGTTTTGCAGGATTTACAACAATTCCGTGAAGATAACTCTTCTGCAAGTGCTGCCTCCTCTGGAATTAAGGATGAGCCAGTAACACCTACTGGTTGGATACCCAGGATTGGGGATCTGGGCCCATATTTATACTTTTTGACGCTAAACTGCGCTAACGCAGTTTAGCGTCAAAAAATTTAGCGCCGTCTAACGCCATTCCGAAGCGCCATGCGGGCGCCGTATTTATGGAATGGCGTTAGCCGGCGCAAGCAGACCGGCGCTGCCTGGTGTGCCAGGAAAAAAAACACGTAGACCAGGCAGCGCCGGCGTAGGGGGAAAATGGCGCTAGGGCGTCTTAAAATGGCGCAAGTCGGGTTGACGCTAAAAAATCGTCTTAACCCGATTTGCGCCATTTTTTCGACGCCCAGACGCCATTTAAATGACTCCTGTCTTAGTAAAGACAGGAGTCATGCCCCCTTGCCCAATGGCCATGCCCAGGGGACTTATGTCCCCTGGGCATGGTCATTGGGCATAGTGGCATGTAGGGGGGCACAAATAAGGCCCCCCTATGCCACCCAAAAAAAATTGAAAAATATAAAAAATTATACTTACCTGAATGTCCCTGGGGTGGGTCCCTCCATCCTTGGGTGTCCTCCTGGGGTGGGCAGGGGTGGCAGGGGGGGTCCCTGGGGGCTGGGGAGGGCACCTGTGGGCTCATTTTGAGCCCACAGGCCCCTTAACGCCTACCCTGACCCAGGCGTTAAAAAGTGGCGCAAATGCGGGGTTTTTTGACCCGCAACCTCCCGGGCGTGATTTTTGCCCGGGAGTATAAATACGACGCAATTGCGTAGCCGTCATTTTTTTAGACGGGAACGCCTTCCTTGCATCTCATTAACGCAAGGAAGGCGTTGACGCTAAAAAATGACGCTCTTTGCCCATACTTTGGCGCTAGACGCGTCTAACGCCAAAGTATAAATATGGCGTTAGTTTTGCGCCGAATTTGCGTCGAAAAAAACGACGCTAATTCGGCGCAAACGGAGTATAAATACGGGCCCTAGTGCGTGAAAAGGTCGCAGTAAAGAAAGAATTTGGTCCTTCTTATCGAGCACCTGTCCCGGTGTTGGGGGTGAGCGGCACGAGAACTGTGATTTTGCCGCCGCTGCAAGGGGCCAAAGGAAATCGTTTTGTTTCCATTGATAATGTCAAGTTACAACATGTGGCCGATTCTGCACAGCAGACCAAGAGGGACACCCAGTAGTTCCGGCATCCCTCTCACTACTGGGGAAGAAGTCCCGCTGCAGGTGATTAGCACCGACCATGTTTCCTCTCCGAGCTTGGGGAGGGTGGAAGATGATCTTGCGATTGTTCCACAGTCAACGATTGATATCGATTCTTTTTCTCAAGTTGCTGTACGTTCTACTGATGTTTCTGAACATGTGATTTATAGCGTGCCTAGGAGAGAACCTCCATCAGCTTCCTTGTTCACTGTTGCACCTTTTGCGAGAACTGCCTCTGGCTGCTTCAACGACGCGGATGCGGCTGTATCCAGCTCTTCGTCTTCGCTGTCTTCAATCCGAGGTCCACGTAAGCTACTAAGTTGGCTTAAACGTACATATTTTGTTGTTCCTTGGAACTATTTGTGGCTTTTTATGGCTGTACTGACTATTTTTTTATGGTTGGGATTTGTGGTTACCTTTTTTCTAGTAATACATGGTCATTTTCTTCCTGATCGATCGGACATTGAGCACGTGGAGACTGTGTTGAGACCACATTTTTCGTTTCATATGGTTCGAAGAGACTTATCCAATGTGAACATTTCTGCAATACCAATTCCGGATGGAATTGTGTGGGATAAAGTAATGTTTGATATATATGGTCCCACTGAATTGATTCAAATACCGTATGTTCTTAAGTTATCAATGAATGATATTGTTATTCCAGGCATTGTTTCTGATGATTGGGATGTGAAGACAGTAGATGCTATGCTAAAAGATTTGCAATATTATACTGTCTATGACGATGAAGATGCTTACCAATTTAAAGATAATCATGGTGATATGTTTTGCTACACCTATTATAGACACCACTTTATTCACAAAGCGAGTAGCCCTAAGTCAGTCTTTAATTATGTACAATGGGAACATTGCTCGACTCCTCCACAAGGGAGTTCTAAAACGTATAATGATAAATTTGAATATTTTTCTGGGCATGATCAACGAAACGCTAAGTCTTACTATTTTAAAGTGACACCGTATTCTAATAAGCAAATTTTGTTGACCGATACTAAATTACTGTATTCTAATTTGTTTGTATCTAAACTTTCGGTCGAAGGATATGAATACTGGTTGAAGACTGTTGACTTGAAAAGTGTTTGGGGTACGAAAAATTGGCAGATGCAAGGCAGAGATACATTATTTCGAGCATGCATTATCCCTGTGCAAATGATTTTCCTCAATGACACAGTACAACAGACTAGTTGTTTGGGCTTGGCGTCGATTAGAGAATTGACTTTGCCTAGAATACCTGTCCCTTCTAAATTAAATAACTGGCAGCACTATGTGAATGCTACTTTTAGTGAATTTACGCATTGGGTCCAGAATGGTACGCTTAACGCTTCATCGTTACATCCGGGCGGGTGGTTATTGTGGCCTGTAGACACTAATCAGTGTCATCAACGTTTTGTTACCTCTTCTGGGGGGTTCAGGACTAGTAGGGCAGACCCTCGTTACATTTCACCAGAACATGCAGATATAATAACTACATACAGTGTGGGGAAACTTTGTCAACAATGGTTGAAGTACTCCACGCTGGGTGCAGTTAAGTCACACCTCAAGTTACTGTCTAATGGTACTGATTTACAAGATTTCTTGTCAGGTCCCAAGGTGCCCCGGAGAAAAAGGTTCTTATACGAAGTGTATAATGAGTTTTGGAAACTTTCCCAGCAGGAGGCTGCAGCCCGGTTAAGACAGATTGATCAAGAAAATCTGCTGCAGACTTTGTCTGTTGTTGATAATGGCATGCATACCCTTTCTGACCGTGTTTACACGATTGACAGCATTGTCTCTTCTGCTATTGACATTATAAAATCAGACATGTCTTCTTTATATCATGGGCAGAGTCAGACACGATCTATCATGCAGCTGGGTTGGACTCTTCAGACCTTGAAGGCGGGTCGCGTTCCATGGCAGCACATTCGTGCCAGAGAGATCTTTATCTCCTTTAATTTAACTCGTCAACAACAATTGATGGCTAAGAAGGAAGTGACGTATGTTATGTTAAATATTGAAAAGTTGGAGAAACTGCCTTTTACGGTGGCTGAGATTCCGTCAGCTGAGTGGTTGATTCATGGGGTTATTAATTTGCCTATCTCCACTCTGCAATTTACTTCTTGTTTGAAGCACATTCCGGTGGGTAGATATGAACTATTGGGTGACAGTTACATACACGAGGTGTGGGAGCTTCCTTTTCAGTACAGATGTGTTAATGGTTTGCGGGAAGTTTTTCTTAGCGGTAGCGAATGCGAAGCTTCTGTTAGCCATTCCATGGTTTGTAAACAGCTGTCCTTGCACGGAGCGTGTAATGCTTCGATTGCTAACTTAGCTTGTTATCTGAAGGGAGTTCCAGTCCCGGTAATTAAAAACACTTTCCAGGTGCTTTCTAACGGCAGTTACATTGTTCTTAACAGCGAACGCTGCTGTGGCATGCGTGCCGGAATAGTTTACGTCGTTGTCGTCAACAAGGCCGTTACGTGCTGCGGGAATGTGTTGTTTCCCCCTACTGAATTTAGGGAGGTAGCGGACATCTGGCCTCATATTGCTACTTCCAAGGTTGATTTCGACAAGTTGAGTCGGCTGAAAGCTTTATTGTTTCAAACGCATGTGGCCCTTACATCTGCTAGCGAGACCTACGCACTTCAAGTGGCAAGGTCATCGGCGGAGATACAGTCCCTTTTGAATACTAACTTTCCGAGTCACTTCGGTGAACTTGTGGGACGTATATTTAATGCATCCAGCACTGCTGGTATTGCTCATTTTTTCAAAGCCGTTGGTGTTGGTTTCGTTCACACCTTCTCTTCCATATTCGGTTTGATACCTTCGGCTATTCACTCTATTTTCGGAAGCATTTTTGGGGGTTTCCCAATTACTTTGGCTTTATTGGCTGGAGTTTTGCTATTGTTGCTATTTTTTCGCAATGGCTGCCCCGCCGCAACGAGATCCTGTATTGCTGCTCCCGTCAGCGCAGCTGTGTCGTGAACGCATGATGCAGTGTTTTGGAGCAACACTCCTGGCTCATTTGGAGTGTGACTGGTCTTTGTCGTTCCGACCGGTTTTGGATTGTGTGCAACCCGTGTTTCGATGCCTTTGGTGCTCGTTTGAACATGCACTGGCTTTCTGTCTCTCACTGCAGCGCTCTCCAGTGGTTGATCTTGATCTGTTGATGTTCCCGATTAGGGCTCATTCCCAGACTTGTGCACTGCGGTTGCGTTTGCTTCGTGAAGCGGATTATGAGATTCCCTTCCTGGAGGAAGATGGTTTTGTCTCTTTCCGTGGCACTACACGGGGTGCCGCCCTGAATGGTTTTGGGGCTTTGGAACACACCTGCTCCATGGTACTTTGTGGCGTGGATCTTCCGATATTGACATATCTCGAAGTGGAGGAGCTTCTACGTTCTATTGCTTCTGTTTGACAATTGGATTTTTTTTTTCTCTCTCTCCCGACTAAATTGACACTATATTGCAATTCGCTCTATCGTCACATGTTTCCTAAATTTATGACTTTGTTGTCTTCTCATCTTGTCGCAATGTTGGGTTTAAATTTAGGTCATGTTTTTTTTATTTATTTTTTATGTTGTTGGAACCACTTGCTACCGACAAGGGGAGGGTGTAGTGTGGTCAGTTTTACGTATATTTTGCGCATTAGCTTCAGGCCTTAGGCCTCTGTGCACTTTGCCCTAAATATATTTTATTCATTTGCTAACAGCTTAGAGCCTCTGTGCACTTTGCTCTAAATGCTTTCTATTAGGCTTCGTACTGTTATTTTACAGAATAGCCAGTTCTACGGTGTTGTTTTCTATTCATATCACACTGTTTTGCCTACTTCAGCACTGGAGTTCTTCATAACATATTCACTCTGTGCTTTAGTCAAGGATACAGTCTGGTACATTGCCGATAGACGTGGTAGGAGTCTAGACTTGCCATTCCTGCGTAGGAACATTTTGTGATCACGATGACATGTTAGTTATAAAATCACTTCCTTGTCCCAATACATGCAAGAGGGAGATTCCGACCAGGGAACCACAACTAGACGCTGACTGCCTCGTTGCAGATGCTGAACCAGATCACAGGCCTTTGCTCGGGTATGAGTGTGTCCGTCTCCCTAGTGATACAGAAAGGCAAGCTGAAAGCTTAACATGCTGTGCTCTAAATAGAACAAGCAGAGGGAGAGTAGAAACAGTTAGGAATTATGATAGCTTTATTTCTATGTTTTACTCTCCTGGTTACTATATCAATCCTACTATGTTGTATTGTTCTGGTTATTGCGGCTCACGCCTTAATATCTAAAATACAGTCGTTTTATTAAAACATTATATAAAACTTATACTGTCTTTGTCATTTGTATATGAGACCATATTGTGAATGAGAGAGTTGGTTTGGATCTGAGTGACCACGACTTCCCTGAGAAGTTCCAAAGATGTCATGCGCTCGGCTGCCCAATCATTTCTTCCCCGTGGGAGAAATGAGGCACTGCTAGTTAGCCGGAGCAACAACCGGATTTAGGGTGACAGAGTTCCTTACACGTGGGTCAGACTCAGTCCCCCACACCGTTATCGATCCTGCTGCCTAGAAATCCAGTAGTCTCATTTAGGATAATGAGAGCCCACGCGACAAGGGGACCACTCCTTCACTCCAAGGGAGATTCCTTCTTGCTTCTTGGTGCAGACTGAAGACTTGCCACCCTCAGAGGATGCACAGCTGGGGAAATGTTGCAGTTGCTGGAAGGAGCCAGGGAAATAATGTTGCAGAGCATGTCGTTGCTGTAGCTCCAGATTGTAGGTTCCTGAGAAGTCCAGATGAGGTTCCAGTGGCCAGAAGTCAAAGTAAATGTTGCAGAGGAGTCCTGCTGGAGTCTTGCACATCGGATCTGAGGACCCACCTTTAAGGGAGACCCTAAATAGCCCTGGAAGAGAGACTGGTCACCTAGCAAGGTGATCACCTATGGGGAGGGGATCATTTGTTCTGCCTTCCTGGGCTTGAGCTGGCCAAGCAGCCGGAGGGCAGAAACCCGTTTGATGAGTGGCAGCAGTATGGGCTGATCGGAAAACCCTGAATGCATGGAATCATACAACCAATACTGGCAACAGTACTGAGGTATAATTTTGACATGTTTGATACCAAACATGCGCAGGTTCGGAGTTACCATTATGTAGCTGGCCAATGTCCAGTACACTGGTAAAAAGGCTTCCCTGCACTCACGAAGTCCAGGAAAATGGAGATGGAATTCATGGGGGCACCTCTGCTCATGCAGGGGTTCCCTCACACACAGGTACCTGCACCCTGTCCTCTGGACTAGGAGAGCCTACCATTGGGATGACTTACAGTGACCTGAAGTGAAAGGGTGCATGCACCTTTTTACACAGGCTGCAATGGCAGGCCTGCAGACACATTTTACATGGGCTCTCATGGGGAACCCCTGGTGTCCCAATGCCCTGGGCACCATATATTAGGAACTTATAAGGGGGCACCAGTATGCCAACTGTGTGTGGGGAGGGGGTGTGGCCAAAGCAACCAAGTTTAAAGGGAGAGTGCATAGACCCTGGGGTCCTGGTTAGCAGGATCCCAGTGCACACAGTCAAACATACTGACAACACGCAAAAAGTGGCGTTAACCATGCCAACAAGATGGTACTTTCCTACATTACTTGTAATGGGAAAGATTAAACTAGGGATACCCCAGTATTCATCGTCATGGGCTGCAAGATTAATCGTTGGATATAGAGGTTCAAAAGTTACTTTGAAATATTTTGCAACGTAAATCGATTCTCACAGGAGATGCCTGTTGCAAAGAAGTGTAAAGTTGCAGGCCCTTGACTATGGTCATTCCCCTATTATAAAGATTAATCAGCAGCAATGATTTCCCTCTTGCGACTATGATTACCAGGTCTACAATTCTGTTGAGCCTGTCTTGATTTGCTCTGCTATGTAATTAAGTGAATACCTCACCAATGTAATTAAAGCACCAGATGCCCTACTGGCTTTTGGGTGCTGTGCCTTAAAGCTAAAATTCCCATTGCCTGATCTATTGACAGATGCTGTGGCCCAAGTTTCTTGAAAAAGACAAAATTGGAAAACATCATTTAACACCCCTTAGTCCATCTAATCTATGTCTGCTCGTTTGGATTTAATGCCAGCAGCATTCCAACTATGTGAAGTAATTAAGGAGTTATTCTTTGTGCAGAACAGAAGTATTCCCCCCATCCGTATTTATCTATTGTAATGTTTAAGAAACCACCAACAAGAGAAGTCCCACACACTGGATTAAGAGGTATAGTTGATTAGCTTCGGAATTGTCTATGTAGGTTTACCTACCCAATATTCTGTGAGGTGAGGGAGTTAATTGAAGTGCCTTGCACCAGTCCCCACCCGAGGCACACTGTCTAGGCTCCCACTGGCTTTAGATTTCATCCAATTGATGTTAGAATGTGTAATAGCTGCCAACCCTGGGACGGATTTGATTAAAAATGAATTTCTGCCTCTTTTGGTGGGAGAGTCCTGTGGTCGAGTAAAACTAGGACCTGCACTAGACCCACTTCTATGAGATTTTCTTCGATATAGTCCGAAGGGTCAGAAGATATCATGTGTCATTAAGATATGTAATATCTGATTAAATAATTGAGTAGCAGTGGTGAACAATGCGAATCCAATGCATCATTTGATTTTCTGTCAATCAGAATCGTCATGGGCGCCGTGATGAATGCTTGGAAGTTTAACCTTATAAATACCCAAGTTATTACATTTTTCAGTTCGTGGAGTAGAAACCAACTCCTGTGAACTACACGAAGGGCCTAATGTGCATGTTCTTTGTGTAATGGTCTGGAGCTTCTCCCTTCGGGTTTAGGTAGTTTCGTTTATATTTCTTTACATTAATTGTGGTGTGATTCTGCTTTCCGGTGGCTCAAGCTGTAGGAGGGCATCACATTTGTTGGAAGGAATAACATTATGTTTAACATGAACATATTCACCCTGTTGCGTTGTAGTACTAGTCAAATCAAAAATATTGTTACAGGTGTTTAGATTTTCCATTGTTAAGTGCTTAAG
This sequence comes from Pleurodeles waltl, assembly GCF_031143425.1. Taxonomy (NCBI): domain Eukaryota; kingdom Metazoa; phylum Chordata; class Amphibia; order Caudata; family Salamandridae; genus Pleurodeles; species Pleurodeles waltl. Next base: position 657,873,329 of record NC_090447.1, read on the forward strand.
GGCTGGGACGCACTTACCTTGGATATTTTTCCAAACAGTTTAGCTACCTTTTTATTGACTCTAGGGACCCCTTGGTAGTTTCCTTTTTATTTAACATGAAATTGGCTTCCTGGATAAATTATCAATCTCGTTGATTATACAATTTTCAGCAGTGTTTGGTCGTCTTTTTTTATTTTTGAAGAGTCTAATGGACCTTCAGCTGCCTTGAGTTTTCCCATAACGGAATAAAAAACACTATACTTACTGGCAGAGTCAGAGAATAGTAAGCAACTATCCCAACAGATATATTTAAACGGGGGATGACATTTAATAAAGACAACTGCTGTATAAAATGGTGCTAAAAACATCCAAACCGTTTTAAAAGTATGTCGTGGTCAATACCCGATATTAAGCCACGTCACAATCGATTCGGTAACTGGGCAGAAAATGATGCAGAGCAGTCACACAACCTTAATCATGCCACTGACTTCAATTAGGGCTCCCAAAAAACAAGGCCACGTGGGGATGGTCCTCCCCTGCTGTTTATTGGATTTGAGGAGCCCACCCTTGGCGGAGCCTTTGCCTGGGTACAGCCTCACACGTCGCTTGCAGCAGGAGTGACGCTGATTCTGTATAGCTCAGTGGAAGATGCTAGGCAGCTATTTAGTGCCCTGTGTGTTGGGTGGGACCTATTTCCTCCTCCCCCGCCTTCCTTGTTTTGTGGAGTTGTGGAGGATGTAGTCCCACAGAGAATCAAAGTCCTCTGGTGTCCCATGCAGCAGGAAAGGTGCTGGTGCAACATATCATTGTGGGTGTTGGGAGGCACCCACCTTCTCATCCCTCTCCTTCATAGGAGTATGGGCTACTGTGGGATGTAGTCCCTTCAGAAAAGCAAAGGCATCCGTGTTTAATTAACATGAATTTCAAATATCAGCTATTTATTTATTTTGTGCGGTTTGAAGATAGCATGAACTCCACCCAAAGTTATTAGAATGCTTTACACGAACACAAGTTACATTAAAGAAGGCCACATTAATTTCCTTTAGGCATGTGGAATTAGTGATTTGCCCAGAATAGCAGGGGGTTAAGCCGACCCCAAGGATCGAACCTTGTTCCCCAGTTCCAAGGTCGGAAGCTCTGCCCATAAAGGTACATCCTCTTCTCTTACTTTGCCAGCGCTTCTTCACAAAGTTAATGTTATTATTATGTGTTTAAGTGACATTATAACGCCTACAAATTTGAGAGCTAGGTTCCGCAGAGATTCTTTCCTGCTTCATAAATATTAATGAAATGCACGGTGGGAATTAAATGCATGTCGTTTAAAAATATGGTAAGAAAAACTGCCACATCAGTGAATGTTTTTTTAATTTTAATCTGTTTATTGGAATCGTACAGCAGCCACGTTTAGGAGACAGCATATTTTCTTCTTTATTTCAGTTTTATTTTTTGGCATACGTTAGTTTTTTAATTAGCCATCACACCTACTTGCCAAGGCCAGGCCTACTGGGTTGGCAATGTTTGCATCATTGGGGCAGCAATAAACCTGCTCTTGGCAGGTCTGCTGTATCCCTGCTAATTGTAGTTGAATTTTAGGGGATGTCATGTCAAACCCCAACCATTTTATGACCTTCACCTGATGTCTGACTACTGATTAGTATGTGCATCAAAAAACTGTTAGAGTAGCATGTTTTTATCAGCAGGTTTCATATCCGTATTTTATTAACTTACAGCAAGGCCTTTAATGCCACAAAGTGCTTGTAAAATATGTTCACACAGGAATTCTGGCATCCCCACTGCATGGGTTTTTGATGATAGCTGCCAAGAACAAGAGATGTAATTAGTTATTATGTGTTTATGATGTGTGTTGATGTACTTACGGGAGCATGAAGAGAAAATGGATAAAAGAACAAACTCCCATGGGGTACTGTAAAGCTCAGAAACTATTACTTTGTGTACTGCCCTATTAAGCACAGCACATGCCTGCTGACTGCTGCTTATTGGTCACACAGGTTTCTTTTCATTTCACGCATTTTATGCCTTTTTCGACACCATATGGGAAGGGGCGACATAATTACTACAATTATGTTGCTGATTTCTTCTTGGCAAAGAGATTACTCTTTTACGAATCGCCTTTGCTTCCTTGTTCACCTTTGGAGCACCGGCGACTGGACACAGTGTTATTATTTTGGCGTTTACATCCACAGTGGCGCCTAAATGTTGGTGTATTTCTGGATGATAGCCATACTCAGACAACTTGAGGAGTACTTGCACTTGAAGCAGATTCCTGTGAATGGCATTGACACTTGCCAATGTAAATGGACAGGATGACCTTAGATCTCGGAGATCCTGTGCTTTGTTCTTTGGGAAGCCTTCCCTTGTGAGGGTGTGCCGATCACAGACAGAACGGTAACCATCACTTTGCATGTGTGAGGTATAGAGCTTATTTCTCACTTCCAGGATCAGCAGCTATGTAAATTCTGTTTCCCCTTTTATCTGAAGTAAATAGAAAGCGCAAAGAGAGGAGGATAGTGATAAATCATTACTTGTCTGTGCCATCGTGCTCTTCCAAAATGTGAACAAAGGAGTAATCAGCTTTATATATAACATGTGTAGATGACTATTATAAAATGTGGTGCACTGAAATCCATATTAGTAAGGTGCACATCTTATTAAAGTCCTGCGAATGTTTTCATGTAACCGGCATTTATTAATCCTTTTTCAAATACGTTTATGTTATAGTGCTTAGAAATAATATTTTCATAATCATTTATAGTCAGTGCATTATGAGAGAAATATGTATATTCATTCAAATCAAGTATGCATATATGCCTGTATTAATTTGGCCACAGTGAAGGCCTGAATTTCTTTTAATGGTTTAACTTTCCATGAAAAGCTTGTTTTGCTGCATAATTCTTTGAACTTCTGATGTGATGGTACCAGCTACAGGCTAATGAACAAGTTATTGTTATGGTGTGATAAGGAGGCCTAGGAAGACATGTTACCAAGGATGGAAAGAGCAATGTAGAAAAGGGCAAGCACATCTAGGATGAAAGTGTAAATTTAATGTGCAATTTATAACTTTGTTATCCAATGGAAGGTTTTGGTCAGGATGTCGGCCTTTTCGAGATCCAGGGTGTTAAGTATCATTTAGTTAGCTGAGGCTTCAGATTCCCTTTGCCACTTGACCAGAGTGGACCTATGAGAAGTACTGACTTCTCACTCTTGCTAAATTCAGTAGCTATATGTGTAAAGTAATGTAGTTCCTAGACAAACAAATCCACTTAGATGGAGACTTCAAAGGAGCACAGTTTAATTCTCAACAAATTACATACAAATTGGGTGCAACAAATGAATGCTTAACGATCTCTCCCACCTTCTATATACCTGTCCAAATTCCACACACTTCCTCCATCCAGCGAACAGCATTCTTGAAAACCTCAGTCATGCGAGTGGGTTCAGACTTTTTGTTAACCCTTTACTCACATTCCCCCCCCTTTTTTTTTTTAGACGAACAATATCACCCACCAGCACACATTGTTTACTGGGAGCCTCTCTCCATTTCTGTGAAGTGTCTTTCATTTTTTATTTGTATTCTTGCACCACTCGTATGATTTCAATTAAATCTGCATCTGATAACTACGCACCTTCCTTTTTCCTGCCTTTCAACAACAAAGGAACCAATTTTGCCCTTGCTGCCTTCCTCTTAATAATTTGAATGGTTCCAGAGCGGTCACAGAGATGGGAGAAGTTCTATATGTAAGTAACATAGATTACAGTGATTTCCTCCAGTCCAGTCCCCTTTTAACAAATAATTGGCCCGCTTCCTTGACAAATCTATTGAACCTTTCAATTGGACCATTAGATTTGGGATATAACCCAGCAATTCTCTTGTGCAAAATACCACACCTCTCGAAGTAACTGTGTAATCACTCATGAATTTGGGCCCATTGTTAGTGACCACTTATTGCGGAATACCTTCTCTGCAAAAAACCTCATCAAGAAATCCCACAACACTTTCAGATGTAACCTTCCTGATCATTTTGATTTCTGGCCATTTAGAAAAATAGTCCACAAAAACGATGCCTAATGCTCCCTTCCTTGGTAGAACCGCAAACGGTCCAATGATGTCCAATCCAGGTTTCCTCCACGGTCCCAGTGGCAACTCCCCAGGTTGGGATTTTTAAATCAAAGCTCTATCAGACCTATCACTAGAGGAACACACACCACACTACCTTGCCTCTTGTTCTTTTAAACAGTCTATGTCTGCCACCAAAAGTCAGATCTGACCTGCCTTCTAGTACTAGATATACCCATATGTCCCTCATGGGCAATGTCCACTACAACTTTCCTCAGCCCAAAAGGAGGCACAAATTTGTCACCTCTCATCACAACACTTTTCTCAAAGGCCAATTCCTCATGCACCTTTACAAATCCCCTCAAATCCACAGGAATATTTGTTTCCTCAGGCAAATCCTGCTTCAGAAATGTTATAACATGGATCAACCTAACATCTTTTTCCATCTTGCTTTTCCAACTACTCTCCAAAATCACTGGATGCTCTGAGATCACTAAGCTGATATCCTACAAAGTAAAAGCTACCTAGCACCCGTCCATGTCAGTGTCATCAGACCCAGACAGGGGTAACCTAAACATACAGTCAGCATGTACATTAGTCTTCCCTGGCACACTTTCCATACAATATTGAAAAGCTTGCAACTTAGGTGCAAGTCTGGCTGACCTTGCTGCTATAGTGCGACCACCCCCTGGTGCCAGCTTTTGTAATAAAGGTTTGTGGTCAGTTTTGTTAATAAATCTAGTTCCCCCCAAAAAGGTCCTGAAACGTTCCACCTCCCAGACACACGCCAACAGTTCTCTTTTAATCACAGAGTAGATTTTCTCCTCATCCCTTAATGCCCTAGATGCAGATGACAAAACCAATCCAATCCACAATCTACTCTCTGCATGAGTACACCTCCTAATCCACGGTTACGTGCACCAACTTCCACAATTCACTCCTTCCCTACTTTAAAAGGTTTGAGACAAGGGCCACTGACAATCAGTTTTTTCAATTCATTGATTGACGTTGTCATACCTCCACTCCAGTCCAGTCAAACTTATCATTTTTTTAAGAAGACACCAGAAAAGATCCACTGTGGAGGCATAATTTGGAATAAATTTAACTTAAAGTTCAGCCCAAGAAATGCAACAAACAGATCCTTGCATAAAGGCAAGGGAGTGTTTATGATGCTTTCCACACGGCAATGTTTTGGTTTTATTCCTGCACCACTTATGAGATGCCCCAGGTATTCCACTTCAGTTTTCCTGAATTTGCATTTCTGTAACTTTAATGTGAAGCCCTTGGCTTATAATGCTGTCAAAGCACATTTTAAATTCTCATCATGTTCCTTGGTGTCTTGCCCAAACAGCAAGATATTATTCTGAAAAGCAATTGCTCCTTTCACACTCTCCAATGTTTCTTTAGTAGTCTCTCAAACACAGATGTTGTGCTAGCTAACCCAAAAGGCATGCAGCAATATCTGAAAAATCCTTTAGGAGTAATAAACACTGTTAAATTATTTGAGTCATCATCCAATTTAATTTGGTGGTATGCACTGGCCAAAGCTAATATTGAAAAGACTTGTGTCCCGCTAAGGTTGAAACCATTTGATGCAAGTTGGGCAGGGGATGTGAGTCCACTCAGATTGCACTGTTGAGAATGTGCAAATCAATACACAATCTCAACTGCCCTGAAGCTTTCTCCAAAATCACAACCGGAAAAACAAATGGGGATGATTCCACAGGTTCAATTATACCTTTTTCACACAAATCCTTCAGCATTTCTTTTAGTTTTCCCCTTTATAACAAAGGTACATTCCTAACTTTGGGTCATGTTGGCATAGGATTGTCACAAAACTTAATAGAATGCTCAAACCAATAAATTCTCAGAGCTTGTCACTGAAAACGTCCTTGAAATTTACCTTTAATTGTTCGACAAAATGACCCACATGTACCGTACCTCCGTAGCTTCTCCTCCGTTGGCAACCCAATTGCCATTACTATCAACGTACACAGGGGAATTAGCCATGGGGTCCAACCTGGTTCCAATTTCCTCTTGGTGGGGCCACCCTAAAAGAGGCTGCCCATTCCTTGCCCAATATACCTTCCCATGTGCGCAACGTCCAGAAAAACACAAATCCCAGTGCCACATCCATAACATAAGAGCACTCTTATCCATCATTATTCTTCCATGTAGCCTGCACCTCATGCTTCTGCCCGAGAGATTTTTTATGTTTATCCCCATTATGTTTCGCAACTACATGAACATCATTATCTTTACCACCTCTACTTTCCTGCACACATTTTTATGAATATTGAATTTCCTTGGCTATGTCAGAAGCAGCATTTAAGCCCTTGGTCCATTGCCTTTCCTGTATTTTTGTGTTATTGGTCCTCATAAGAATCTGATGTCTTGGGACTTTCTCATAGGTGATATGTTCAAAATCGCGAGTAACAGCTAATGATTTTAATGCTGATACATAATTTTCTATAAACTAATCCACATCCTGTTTCCTGGAATGAAATGTAAACCTTTTCCTAACCGTGTTGATATTATTTTCCATAGCGAATATACAACTGTTTGGATGCATATTGATACACATTAATTTCCCCTAGATTCATAAAATCCGGCAGATTCTTGAACTCCTTCAAGCCTACACCTCCCACACATTGTTTTAATAATGCTAATTTTCTCTCAAGTTCACAGTCATCCCCTTCTAATACTTCTACATAAGCTAAAACTACTGCCTTTCACATTTCCCAGTCCATTGGTGGCTCACAAGGTGCTGCTAGAAATGAGGAAAGAGGCACAATACCTGATATTTTCTGCATATAAACTAAATCAGCCAGAATAAGCACAATACTCAAGTAAGGTATTTAAAATAATAAAAGTGGTCACTGTGGTCTCGTTAGTGCGTGTGTAACACAGTATGGTGACAAGAAAACAACAATAGAAAATAATAAAGGTTGTCACCATGCTCATATGAGATGATGATTCACCATATGGCTACATGCAATGTTTTGGGTGTGCACATCACGGTTTGTCCAGTGGATGAGCACTACAATCACCTTTCCGATGCAACACTCTGAGATGAGGAGAAATGCTACCGAAGACCGTTCCGTACAGCTGAAGCAGTTCTCCAATGAACACGACCCGGCACCCAATCAGATGCTCCTTCTTATGCTATGCGTGGAAATCCTTGAAGATGTGCAGAAACTCCCAAAAGCGATTACCGTTTGTCCGACGAATGAAAATGCCCCTTTCCATGGTATGTCCAATGAAATAGCCAAATGAAAAACTCCTTTCCGCACTGTATCCACTGAAATAGCCAGACACAATAGGCAAGGAAAACCCAAAACACAGCTTGTGTCCAGCACGGAACCAATACGTAAATTCCTCGCCATTTATCCAGTACAACAGTTAAGTGTGGCATGAAACCTACACACCATCAAAACTCCATGGTGTGAAATTGGCTACAATGCATGACGGTATGCTTTGTATAATTAATACATGCACAAGTAAATCTGTACCTGCTCGTCGCCAGTGTAAAGTAAAGAGAGTATTACCTAGAATGAACAAAACCATGGCAACATCAAAGGAACAGAGGTTAATCCTCAACAAATTACATACAAGTCAGATGCAAAGAATGAATGTTTGATAATCTTTCCCACATTCTATATACTTTCCCTGCATTCTGTCCCTGCGCTCTTGCTCAGTGAAAACACAATATAGTAACAGAACGCAATAGTCAGCATAAACAAGAGCATCATTTAAAAGGTGCATTTTATACTGACAGGACGAATATAACATAACAACGCTGCTAAACACAAGCTAACCATCAAAAGATGCATGATAATACACAAGCGCAAAACACATGCGCTGTCGCATATCATGTTAACATATAAACAATGTGTAACAATATGCTGTTTACATCTTTCTTGCCAGAACTTCTACAGGCTGACATTTTTCTATAAAAACCTTTTTGATATACAATAGGCAGGAACATAGAATAAATGTTTAGATGGGAGGACGTAAGCATGATTTCAAAGCACCATGCACTTTTCCTCATTTTCTCTATTGTTTCTATTGAAATATTGGTCTTTTATATGTTGATCAAGTTTCATGTGATGGGCTGCTTTGGATCGCCTTTGGTAATTCTTTACATTTATGTAATGTTTTAGAGACTCATGTACATAAGTCTGACTTTGAGTCTGTAATAAAACCCTTTAAAACTTTAAATTAATCTCCAAGGTTGAATGTGTGACCAAATGGGTTACACTGGAATAAACGTTTGAAATTTTATGTTGATCTCTTCACCCTTTGGAACAGAGAGAAAAAGCTTCAATGGCCTGAGAATTGGAAGTGGCATAAACCGCCGTATCAGTAGACATAGCTATGTGGCACAGAATGCTTTAAAATTGGATAGATAAATACTTGAAAAAAAACACCACAATTAGAATTACTGTATAATCCAGGGATCCAACTCTTCCATTAAGGTTCCTTAAGGTAAAGCCAAAAGGTATTTTTTATTAGTGGATACCCTGGGTACAATTAAAAATAAGAAAGGTGGATGAATGAGTACAATTACTCAGTTATTCTCTGTAGAGCAAACATGTTTCAGCCTCCTATTTGCCGAAAAGGACCAAGGATTTCATCAGGGCAGGTGGGATCCCTAATATTGTGTCTATCTACTCAGTCATACATAGGTAAGATGTTGAACTACCTTGGAAAGAGACATATAAAACCTAAAGTATAAATAAAATAGTATGTGCTAAACAATACAAATTGGAACATGGACATGCACAATATCTGTGCTGTCAAAAGCACAAGTTGTTGCAAAGTTTCAAATGACGAAATTCGAAAGCAAATTTTTCACTGTTTTTCCAAAATAGAACATCTGACCTGCGCATTAATGAGTAGGTAGATACAATATCAGGGATCCCTTTGTGGCACACTTACAAACTGAAACAAGTTGGCACTAAATAGGATGACCGAGTCTTAGTAATTGCTATTCATTTGCATTTCTGATTGTAGCTTTATAGCCCACCGTAGTGAGCTATGCTGGCCATTAAAGGCCCACTCCAGCGTTAAAGGCCTGAGCCAAAGCCCTTTGTTCAAAGCAACATCTGTGAATGACAAACATTGGAATGTTGGAGCTCTGGGCTTTTACCAGCCATTAGAAGCCCAGAGCACTCCATTGTCTTCAATGGAGCTTCCAACATTCAAATGTTCTAATATAGCCTTAGAACCTGCTGTAGTGGCTCTACCGGCCATTAAATGCCCGCTCCCACATTAAAGGCCTGAGCCGAAGGTGTTACGGCGGGTTCTAAGGCTATTAGAACATTCTGCCACCAGAGGGCAGAAAGTTCTATCAAATAAAACACACTCCTCATGAAGCCCTAGCGGATTAAAGTCCCCTCAGGCTCCGTGAGGCTTTGTTCACAGTTTATGCTGTGAACAAAGAGAACATTGGAATGGTGACCCTCTGGGCTTTTACCAGCGAGTAAAAGCCAAGAGCACTCCATTGTTTGCAATAGAGCCCCCAACATTCCAATGTTCTAATTTTAGTTATACTGTGGGAACCTAACAGTAATGGAATAACCTTTGAGATAACCTTGAGGTATTTTTTTATGAAAGTTCTGGATCCCTAGATTATCCAGTAATTCATAGTAAGAACTCTTCCACAGAAAGGTTGAGTCTATCCTGGTAGGACCATTTCACCAGGGTGTAATTAGGTCGCCTGTGATAAAGCACTCCATGTAGGGTGCAGGTGAAGCTTTCTCATCCAATATATACTGTATAGTCTATATGACCAGGCCATTGCAAGACAATTAAGTAAATAATCTTGATCATCATCAAATCTTTTTTGGCCTTTTATTATGTTTTTGGAGGACATGCAATGTAATTGAAACTCTAACTCTAGGTCGTAGAGTTCTATTAAAATAGCATTTTAACTTACTTTTTGTTAATCAGAGTTTATGGATACCAGACCTGATATGGAATTTACGTGCCTACTCATGAAAATGAAGGAATTGCCCGTTGAGAAAAGTACAAATCATTCTGTGGATTCTGGGATAACAAGAAACCAGACAAAAGACAGCCTGGAAGATAGATGGTGAATTTGACTCGGTTAACTCCTTCACAGTCTCCACATTATCTCCCTTTCCACATTGAAATGGCGTCTTGATAAACGTACCTTGTTTGCAGTTTTCTGCAGCAAAATCCTTAGGCATATAATCATGGGAATTGCTTCAATATTTTTGATATGGGACGGAATGCGTCTTACTTTATGAGATCCAGCTGTTCATAAATCCTCTCCAAAGAGAGAGGGTGTAAAATATACATATATATTATTCGTCACGTGTATCGTATCAAAGTGTGTTAGCAAGTGTAGTTACGTTTACTTGTGCATATCCTGTATACGCTACACTCCCGTTTTGCCAGAGTGGGCGCACTCTTCAGTTGTGAATCACATTAGCCTGGAACTACCCGCAAATCACGGTCTACACCTTTGTGCTCCGTAAATTCCAAGTGAGCACGCTGTCCAATGCAATGCTGGAAAAAATCAGTTTTCATCAGGCTTTGAGAAATGTTACCTTGCACTCGCCCCTTGCAGCAGACTAAGCTAATACATAAAGCAATATACTCTGCAGTCAGCTCCAAGTAGCTGGGGCCTCGGACGGGATCGTGTGGGACTCGTCGGCACAGTTTCTCAGCAGTTTGATTCTGGTTTTTAGATAGGTGCACATGAGGGAAATGTAAAGCACCCTTTTAAGTACAAACACTAGTGCAAATTGTTGCAAACATTTAGACGAAGAAGCAGAAAAAAGTTTTAAAAAACAGGGTTTGTGAAATTATTTTCTCTTTTTTCTTGTCTTAGCTTCAATACTTAAATGAATGTTTTGCAATCAGACTATTCATCTATTATGCCAGTGCTAGTGATTCTACCTGTAGTGTTGTGTAACGGTCTAGTGGTCCTAACGGTCCGCCACTAGACCGTCCCGATAAGCCCCGGAAGACAGGAACTCGTTCCGGTCGGCCCCGAAGTTTAAATAAAGGTGGTGACGGCCGAGCGGGAGCTTTTCCCACACTGTCAGTGTCCTCCTTGGCAAAGCGCAGTGAGTGCGCTCACTATTGCACAACAAACAGTACACTAGCCACCTCTTAACAGCCTAAGAATCACCAGTGATTAAGACAGCGACCTGAAAGTTCCTCTGTGTGTGGACGCTACAGCACTTTTTTTCCATAGGGCGGTACTGTTTACTCTTCTCCATTGCTGCCTGCAACTGAAACATAAGTCGCACTCTCTTCAGGATAGACTTCATTGTTTATCGCATAGAATCACAAAGTGAAAAGGTAAACACCTGACGTGTTGGTCCCCCTGGACCTTGATCATGAGTAGTTGTTACAGTCCTACCTCACTGCTTAGTATCCATTGTCAACATTTTTCCAACTACTTCTGCTTCCCCCAAGTCGGGATTTGTAGTTTAACTGAAAAAGTGCTAAAGTGCAAATAAGTTCCATATAAGAGGTAAGTGTTGTCTATGTGAACTGTGTGTAAATGAAAGATCATATGCTAAAGTACTCAAAAATACAAAAGACGCAATGCATTACACTTCACTCTTAACATACTGCGCAAATGTATGTGTATTCATATCGTATACAGTCCTCGGCCACAGTCCACACTATGCATGTTGGTCTCTGTGGTCCGACACATGTTCCAATACAACGAGAACAGTACATTGTGATATTCAGATCTTTTATGTGTGAGAGCTCAGAAGTTCTATGGATTTAGGGTTAAGTACATTTTTGAAAACCTCACCCCTATCCACATGTAGCATCATGATCTTTGTGGTAAATCATTTTATTGCCCGGGGCCATAGCCATGGTTTTCTTCTGCACACTCAAGCTTAAATGAGACACTTGGCTCTTACGCTGTGATTACTGTCTTTCATTAATGTCTGTCATTTTTGTGTACAGGAGCTTGTACACAACATTGACAGACATTGAATTATTTAACACGGTTATGGTTGTCATAATCTCAAAATGAGGCAGATAGAGCCACTACGTGGTGGACTGTCATGAGTATTGGTTTTGAGAATTAAGTGCAGGGCACCAGAAAGCACCAGCCTAAATTACTGTATACAGAGAGGTTAATCTTAGCATTAAAAACATTTAATAGAGGATTTTTTGAGTCGAATAGCATGCTACCCATGGGTAGCATTTGTTAAGTATTAGTCACATAAAGTGATATGTAGTATTCATGTTATTCCAGATGAGACCATGCACTTCAAACAGGTTCATTCTGCAACTTTAAGCATTAAATATTGTACCCATATGGAGGCTGAATAAGTGTACAAAAAGTCAGCAACACAGTCATTGATTTTAGTAGCCTGAGCTATTATTATTTTGTTTTTTTATGGCAATCTATTCTAATTCTTAGAACAATTTTGTTCTATTACTGGGCGATAACGATGATAGAGGGCTTTCATGAAGAGGTATGCTGTGACGACTTGATTATCATGTTGGAATAATGTATTAATGTATTAATTTGTATCTAACGTGCAATAGCCATGTTCTGTCAACTTCAGGGCAGTGTGCACTCTACCGGCAACTAAAATGCAAAAACCCAGTCTTTATGCAAGAGCATAATGCATGCATTGTGTTTATATGCATTTTGTTAACCTTTTGCATTGCAGAGTTTTTACCTTGAAACCACTATTAATGATGTTTGCAAATAATGTTAATTTGCAAGGTATTGCTGCAGGCTTACAGAGTGTATCAGGGTGTGGTCCCTATCTAGGACCTTCTAGAAGCTTTTCCTGCAGCATGACTGAGTGTGGTTTGTGGGCTGGGCCAGACTCTATATGAGGGAGCCAGCCCAGCTCCACATACTCACTATTCAGAGGTCCCGGTGCAGAGCAGCAGCAACTTCCTGAGCTCCTGTTCCGGAGGCCTACCTTGACCTTCCAGGCCTTTGCCCTTCATTGTATTGGTGATCCTTGAACAGGGCGGTAAGACGGAGGTCGGGTTGGGCACCCGGCCCCGTTTTCAAAGTCATTCGACTTTTTGGGCCTAGCTTGCATGTTGAAAGATTTTCCTTGTGCGTGTGAATGTGCTCGTGGTTTTCTGGCATTTACATGTTGTTATTTGATCGGCATGACGCGCAATTCATTCTTGGCATTTGACTTTTGAGATTCGGGTCGGCAACAGTGGGCGCGACCATTTCTTGACATTTGCATATTGGCTTTCGAATTGGCAAGACACGCAATTCATTCCTGGCATTAAACTCTTGTTATTCAGTGTGCGCTACCATTTCTTGGCATTTGCAGGGTGGCATTCGAATCGGCAAGACGTGCGATTCATTCCTTGCATTTAACTCTTGATACTCATTGTGTGCCATCATTTCATAGCATTTGCATATTCTTGTTTGAATCGGCAAGACGCGCAATTCATTCCCGCATTCAAATCTTGATGTTCAGATCGCTTACAAAATGTGCAAGCATTTCATGGCATTCGCATATACTTGTTGGAATCGGCAGTGTGCGCGATTCATTTCCCGCATTTAAACCTAGGTGTTCAGATCGCTTATAGTGTGTGCGATCATTTTATGGCAATTAAAACTTTGATGTTTAGTGTTTCCTGAAGTGCACACAACTATCCAAGACTTTAGAATTTTCTGCAAAAGTGTTAAATTCAAGATGTTACATTTTATGTGCATATTAATTCCTCAGTACAATTCCTATTGTTTTCCAGGGAATGTTCAGATTACCTTTTGTCCTCATGTAAAAAGGCAATGTTTGTTCTGAAAACATTATTCTAGAAGGTTCTTATATTTCTAGACAGTATGTAACAACTCATGAAAAGTTCATATGAAACACTGTATTAACCATTCTTGATTCCTTTCCAGGTACTTAGATTTCTTGAGGCCTAGTTAGAGTCTAATTCTAGGCCATTCATGTTTCTTCAATCTAAGTGTTATTTCATGTTCGAGTATCATTGAACTCTAGATTCAACAGAGTGTTACTTCATGTTCCGAGTATCATTGAACTCTAGATTCAACAGAGTGTTACTTCGTGTTCCGAGTATCACTGAACTCTAGATGCAACAGAGTGTTATTTCATGTTCCGAGTATCATTGAACTCTAGATACAACAGAGTGTTATTTCATGTTCCGAATATCATTGAACCCTAGATTCAACAGAGAGTTTTTATGAACCTCAATGTGATTATATCTTGATTTTGTGTTGTTTAACCTTTGCTTCCTACAGGTCTCCTTCCCAGCTGTTCCCTCCCTAATCCCCTTTTCCCCACTTGGACTCTCTTAGGCTCTGTGATATTTCTAACACAGTTTTGGAGCTGCCTTGTGGTGGACATGTTGGGAACGTGCGCAGACCCCGAGGATCTGGTCTCCCTGGCATGTTCATTTATATTATGATATAATTATCAATTATTTACCTACAGTTTTTACACAGTTTCATCATCTAGTTCATCTGAAAAGGTCTTTGATAGATCTTTTCATGCATGACCGTTTCAGAGACTGGGCACACTACTCTGATATATTCATGTAGGCAAAAAACATGATTTTAACACCCTCCTGAGCTCTAAATGTTTCTCAGTGTCTTGTATCTTTTGCTAGACGTGAATTCCATAATTTAGCTACTTTGAACAAGAATGGTAAATGTCCACTGGCTTTTGTGAATACCTACATACTCACAAAAGTTATTATTTTGCGAGTGTCTACCACATTTGCAATGGATACTTTCAATGAAGTCCCCTGGAATAATCATTTCCCGTCAGCGAACACATGTGAAACTGTCCATCTTCAAGATTGTCAAGGTCCGTAAGTGTCATCTGCAACAATAAGCATCAATACAGCCTGATCTGGCAATCATGATCTGCCATTTGTTGGCACAAATTACACTGTTTGCATACCAAAGTGTCAAATTGGAGTGAAAATCAAGTTGCGAATTTGCATAATTCTCTCTACATCTCATTAGTCATATCAGCTGTAACACATTTTGGTTTTGCAAACTCAATAGCTATTAAGGCTTGGTATGTTGGGCCATTTATTATTTTAGATTTAAAATTGCATAATCAAACACATGCACCTGTTAAAATAGGCGCAAGCATTGTTGAAGATGTGGAGAGCATAACAATCAAATCTTATGACAATACTTGAGCAAAGCACAGTGTGCTGAGTGCAGAGTCTATTATTGCACAATACTGACTGCATGATTCTACCACTGTACAAAAGCCATGCTGCTTGAGAGGTTTATACAAATATCCCATCATTTAAGTACAGTGCACAGAAATGTCCTCAGGGGAGTGCACAATTCTTCTCTCGTAAAATTCCTCTAAATATCATGTATAATATGATTACCAGCCTTAGGTCACAAAGCTTATCACTGTCAGTTTTCACATTAAATCTGGGGTATGTGTGCGCAATTTAAGTTGTTGCAAAACAAACAAAAAAAACGTTTTGGCTTTGTTAATGCTTTTTTTTTTTATGACAGTTTTTGTAAAACTATATTTTTGAGGCACTGGTGGGCCGCCGCCAAAACAAAATAATATTACCTAAAAGCAATAATATTTTTTGCCTCACAAAACACACTGTTATAACAGTCACTGGAAGTTATGGACTACTTTGTGTAATTACATTCTTTGTGAAAAACAGAATGCTGTCAGTCACAGTTAAGTTAGCGAGTGGCTGACATGGGATGCCCCACTGCCCTATGCTGTAGTGGGAAGAAGACAATGTGACTGATCCAAAAGCAGGCCAATGGATGTAGAGAGCTATCGGAAAGCCCCTATAAGTGTGTATATTATATGTATAATTTATGTAAAATCAAAAGATCTTAGCTAGTGCCAGACCCCAAAAAATTGCCAACATCCACCTAGTGTAAAATCTGTAAGTACAATAGTTTAAATGATAACTTGCAAGAAATCAGCAAATCCATTTTCGGCACTAAATAGCACCCATGAGGAACTACTACCGATGTTTGGGGAAAAACTATGCTAGTTGTAAATGACAGGACAGTGGGAAACTTCAGGCCGGTAAGAGGTGGCCTTCCGAAAGCAACACATGCTTTGTTAGGACGTCCACCACCACCACTCTCTTCTTTTTAATTGAAATATTTTTTATGATAAGGAAAATAGATTGCTTGATGTAGGTCAAAAGCAGAAAATACGGGCTATTTCTACAGTATGAATTACCTACAAAGGCCGGAAGCTTCGAATATTCACAAATGGTGGAAATCTTTAAATATTTACATTTCCTGCTTTTTAACGGCGGGTCTTATTTAGTTCAAACTTATTTATTTTGCACGACAGTCCAGTTAATGTCATCTTTTGCTAAATCGTTCGCAGTATATTATTTGAACATGACATTTCAAGTTTTCCATTACTGGCTCAGCTATTACCTTTCACAAAATGTTTTAGTTTACGTTTTTTTCTACCAGCCCTTGACTTACCCGTTCATAAGAAGCTATTTTTTTGTTTTTCAAGTGTGAAAAGTTTCTGTTCCAGAAGCATCCTCATGCTCTCTAGTAGGGACCGCTCTTGCTAGTGTTCTAATGCTGTGAAAAATATGTAGGTGCCTTCACAGATACAATTAGTTTGATCGCTCGTGCTTGATGCATTAATTACCTGATTTGATGGGATATTTTAGTCCACATTTATCACAAATCTGCCAGAAACTATTAAGGCTAATTTTGGTCCGACTCAGTGGTCCACTAAGAGTAGAAAATAGCTTTTGAAATATTTATTCTGGCACTGGTCGTAGCAGCACTTTCAGAAATGTCACTGTTACTAATTTGCAGGAAACCGAAAGTCCCTTTCCTAATATTTCAAGGACTCCGTTTGCCTGTGTATGTCAGTCAATGATTTGGCAAAGAACATTGAGAACTTGCAAAGACCATGTGCGATGGGGCGCAGCCGGCCAATTAGCATAGCGCTGACTATGTTATTTGGCTGTTGGAGGCAGTTGTAAATCTGGCCCAGTGGGGCAGAACATAGTCTATCAAATCAGAGGCGCCATGAATACAGCGAGTCTAGGGATGTGACATCTTCTGATCCCTTGGGACATCTCGACACGTTCGGAGATGCAATGGCACCTATAGATATATTTACTCGCTCTGATAACAGGCACACATACTTAATGAGCAATGTGCCGCAGGAGAGCACATTCAGGCTGTGAAAAGAACAACATGGCTTCAGTTTGCATCCATCGCGCTCTGTTATGACAGCTGGGATCATGAAACGGGCCAGCTGTTGGAGTGTTGCTTGATGCTGCCGCATAGATTTACCTTTATAACTAACATCATCAGCTCTGGTTGCTTCATGTAAAACGCAACCGTAGATTAATGGCAATCTGCTCGCTGCAGTCATAAAGCGTGGTGGCTCTTTTACATCCGTTCTAGAATTTCAATGTTGTTGTTGACTTCATGAATTTCATGTAGCACTTGTTTTTGCAAATGTGCAGGGGCATAGCAAAGGCCGCAAGCACCCTAAAGCAGGCAAGGAATATTGGCACATGTGGCTCAGTTAGGTGACAAAAGACAGCCATAATTCGGGGTCAGAGGGAGACTGCCGCCCCTAGGGCCGCCTGCCACTGTATCCCTGCTGCCACTGTCCCCTGCACTGATGATAGCTAACCTATTGTAAAAGGGTGGGTTTTTAACAATTTAGGAAGGTAATGTTGTCACTGGTTTTTGTTTTACCTAATTCACACCTCCATAGTTTCGTGTATAAACACATTTCTTGAAATTAGTAGATTAGTTCTCTATTTTAAGACTGTTGACTCCTGTTGGTTGCACAATAAGGAATCTTGAATTGCAAAGTATTCATTTGCCGATTGCCACACTCTAAATAAGGAGCATTGGACATTTGCTAGTGTCTGGAAGATGCCCTGGTCCCACCAAACTTAACACTCTTCGACATGCCTAAATATGCAACATAGGAAAAAAGATCACACAGCACAAGGACACACATCTAACTGTACTACTAGGTTGACCTGACCATGAAAAATTCCCATTAGTCCACTCAGTTCCAGAAAAATCTCTGTTTCCCAACATAGCCACTGTAGCACACGAACAGATGAGTAATGTGCATGTCTCACTATATCGTTTCCAGCAATATGCCCTAACAATAATCCTATATGTTACCAGAATAAATGAACAATAGTTATTCTCTCATGATGTTAGGCCAAGAGGAGCTATGCTTTGTTTACATTTGGAGAAACCTAATAGAGGTAATTATTCTAGGGAAGGAAGTTTTCTGAGATTACAACAGACAGAATTGTGTGCTGTATCATGAAGCAATTCATAGAGTAAAATAGCTCTACTAAGAATATACATTTGTGTTATGCCAATAACTGGATGGTCTGATTTTATGCAGTTCCTCTTAAATGAGACAAACTACTCTGTTCTTCCTTATGCAAGAACTAATCAAACTGTGCACAAATCCACCAACCAAGTATAGCTGCTCCAGTGCCTACCCATATGGTTTAAATGATGCTCAACTTACGCTGAGGGAAAGAACCTGTTTTCAAGCCAACACCAATCCACAGTGATTGTCTACCTCAGAGCCGTAGTGAGTCTTAAAAAAAAAAAAAGAGAAATGCCTGCTCAAACCGGGCCAAAAAACACGCATGCTCACCACTGTGGGTATCCTCTTGACTAGATGGCAGCACGTGTGCCTTGTCATTTATTAAGACCCACTGTTCACAACGTTGGTGTGTGTGTATCCATGCTCAGGTTTGCTTCACCACTTGCTTTCTGACCAGTAAAATGGGGAACAACATTCTCTGAGTAACTACAGTGCACTCACATTACAGCACAAACCTTGCTCTAATTTCCAGAGCATTATTATGACTCTAAGGGCCATTTTACATTAACTTTGCATTGGTGTAAACTGTGGGGCAAACTCATTTTGCACCATTTACTATGCATAAAACACAAAAGGAAACCAGTCAACTGTGGACAAGTCCATTTTACAGAATTTGTTTCACCAGGCAATAGAGGTCAAAATCCATTTGGAAACTATTGGCAAACAAAGATAACACACCTTTTACTCACAAATCATTTTGTGTTTGTAATAGAGTTGTCAACAAAAAACATAGCCCAAGTTTGTTCTATTGCACCACGTATTTAACAAAATGTGACTGCCTGCCGTTGCCTCAAGTCCCATCACATAGTTCCTTTAAATTGTCTCATGTTGCTGTTAAACATGATTGAGACTGGTGATGCTTGCAAGTTTGTCACCCTAAACAATGTATGTAGGCAGAAAAATAAACTTTGAACCATATAACTGCCACTGAGTGAGCTAAGTTTACGATTCAGATCCTCTGGGAAGGACCCCAAGAATTGTCTTTCTTTCTTTCTTTACAATCTTCTTTCCCATCTGATTTTTCCCTTCCATCTTTCCTTCTTTGCATTTTTCTCTTTTTCCTTCTTTTGTGCTCTTACCTCACTTGCCTCTCACAGACATTTTGTTACCATTGTCATCATTCTTCTTTCTTTCCGTATCCATGTTTGGTTCTTTTGCTACCACTTGGCCCCCAGCCCAGAGACATATTGTTAGACCTGGCAGCCTTAGGGTGGTCACCCCCAACCTTTTGCCAGCCTCCCTCCATTTTTTGTTTATACTGTTTATGCTGGTTTTAGGACTCCTTGCACTTTACCACTTCTAACCAGCGCCAAAGTGCCTGTGCTTTCTCCCTTAAAACATGGTAACATTGGTTCATACCCAATTGGCATATATGATCTACTTGTAAGTCCCTAGTAAAGTGCACTACATGTTCCCAGGGCCTTTAGATTTGATGTTACTATTGGGTTTGCAGCACTGGTTGTGCCACCCACATAAGTAGCCCCATAACCATGTCTCAGATCTGCCATTGCAAGGGCTGTGTGTGCAGTTTCACTGCCACTTTGACAATTTAAAAGTTCTTTCCAAGCATTAAACACCCCTTTGGCTACATATAAGTCACCCTAATGTAGGCCCTAAGTAACCCATAAGGCAGGGTGCTGTGTAGATAAAAGACAGGACATATAACTGTGTGTTTTATATGTCCTGGTAGACGACAACTCCTAAATTCGTTTTCCACTGCTGTGAGGCCTGCTGCTTTCATAGGCTAACATTAGGGCTGCCCTCATATACTGTTTGAGTGGTAGATTCTGATCAGAAAGGGGTAGATAGGTCATAAGTATTATGACCAGAATGGTAATACAAAATCCTGCTGACTGGTGAGGTTGGATTTTGTATTACTATTTTAGAAATGCCACTTTTAGAAAGTGATAATTTCTCTGCACTTGAAATCCATCTGTGCCTTACAGCCTGTCTCCAATCCACGTCTGGGCTGGGCTGGTTGACAGCTCCCTTGTGCATTTCACCGAGACAACCACAAACACATGATGCTCAATCACACTTGCCCACATCTGCAAACTGAATGCGTCTTCCTGGGCTGGAAGGGTGGAGGTGCTTGACACTTACATTTCAAAGGCCAGTGGCCTGCCCTCACACAAAGGACTGCCACACCCCCTACTAAGACCCTGGCAGACAGACCTGTACTGAAAGGGCACCTTGTACACTTCAAAACCACCCTTTGAAGTCTCCCCAACTTCAAAGGCACTTTTGGGTATATAAACTGGGTCCCTGACCCTACCAACTCAGACACTTCCTGGGACAGACACTCTGAACCAGATCCTGCAACCTGCCAAGAGGAGCTGCATGGCTGCCCAAAGGACTCACCTGGACTGCTTTGCTTTGAAGAACTCCTGCCTTGCTGTTACCCTTCTGCCGTGCTGGCCTCTGGCTCTGCTAAAAAGTGCTCTCCAAGGGCTTGGATTGAGCTTGCCTCCTGTTTCCTGAAGTCTCAGGGCCAAAAAGACTTCTTCCCTTCAAAGGAATTCCTTTTGCGTTGAAAATCGACGGGCAGCCTGCCAGAATCTATGCAAAGCCTGCCTAGCGGTGAAGGAATCACCACATCGCCGACCTGGAACGACGCAGCCCGGCTCCCCGAGTGGAGATGGACGCAACGCATTGCTACCGGAACTTGGACGCACGGCCCACCGGATCGATGCATCGCGGAGTCGGAACGACGCAGACCAACTTACTGCGTGAGGAATCGACGCAGCACCTGCAGTGTGACAGAAACTCTGGCGCATCCCCCACCGGATCGACGCACCACCTGTGACTTTGTGCAGTATGCCCAGGATTTCCACGCATCGTCCCTGGGCGTCAAGAGACCCAGCATCACAAGGAAGATTCAAGCCTGCGCACCGTAATTCGACACAAAGCCCTTGCTGAGTGGAAAAGTATCAACGCATCATCTGTGTGCACCCGTAAATCTGCTGCACACCTTCCTTTTTCCACGCATCTTCTCCTCTGCATTCTCCGTACGTGTAATTTTGATGCATACCAGTTGCACACAAGAGACATTTGTTACTTAAGACTCTTCTTATCATTGCAAAATTAACATTTCAACTTGTACTTATCAAATCTTGATCATTTTGACCTTAATTTACTCAGATAAATATCTTATATATTTTCTAAACCTGTGTGGTATATTTTTGTGGTGTTTCCACTTTGTTATTGCATGATTTATTGCACAAATACTTTATACATTGGCTTCTAAATTAAGCCGGACTGCTCGGTGCTAAGCTACCAGAGGGTGGGTACAGGATAATTTGGATTGTGTGTGACTTACCCGAAATAGGGTTGTGGTCCCTACTTGGACAAGAGTGTATACCTCTGCCAACTAGAGACCCCATTTCTAACATATATCATGGTGTCTTCTTTCAGTTACTTGAATTCCCTGCTTCTGTTATGTGACTGGGACTCACAATTCAAAGCTAAGAAGAGCCATAAAAACAATGTAATCTGCACACTGATAACACTGCTCAAGCTTGTATAGCAGGTGCCTCATTGTGTCTTGCCCTGAGTCGTGGCTGAGATCTAATATTCTGAGTTGTAGCTGTCAATAGTGCTTCTGGTCTGGTGGCACTGAGGCCCATGAATGTGAGGGGCCCACTAGGCTCCAATTATAGATATTTTTTATACTAAACCAGGGGACGGGGCCCATTTTACAGCTTTACAGCCCATGGTACCATTGCTGAAAGCTTCTGCAGTATTTACACATGAAAGACTTGAGTGGGGCCCTAAAAGCAGAGGTGGCAAGATCTTCTTATTTGCAGCTTGCTATAGTTCCGTATGTGAAAGTCTGGGCTAACTAGTGTCCCATCGCTGTCAGTTTGTAAGGGATCTGGACGTACTCTATTGCATTTTGGAGCCGGCTGGTGGCAAAGTATGGTGGGGTTAGAGCAATATGTTGAGAAGTTTAAAAAATGAATTACATGCATATGGGCCTCCACAGCGAGCTGCTGTAAGCTCTTCCTTTGCCTCGCCTACCAACAAATCTTACCTACCATTTTGGGACATGGATCATTTTTAAAAGAGGGGTGTGCAAGTGAGTCATTGTCTGTTTCTCCTTTGTGCTGGGTTCCTCTGCACCACAGGCAGGTGTCTAGGATAAGTTCGGACAATGTCATTCATTGTTCACTTTCTTTATTCCTTTTTGTTTTCCTTTCACCATTTTGCCTTTAATTCCCTTTTTTCTATTTCCTGCTTCCTAAATTATTTTCACCTAACTTCATATTCTTTTCACTATCTTTATGCCCCTTTATACTATTATAACTTTGCTATTGCTCACTCATACCACAACAGTTTTTCTCCCAACCATTGTTCTTTTTTCCACACTCCCTATTGTCAGTCTCACACCCATCAACCTAGTCATATGGTCTTCAGGCTTTCTCCATTTCCTCCTTGTTTCGTCCATTCTGTGCCCCATTTTCCTCTGTCCTTCCCCGTCTTTTTCATTTCCCTCCTTTATCCTTTTTTTCTCACACCTTATATGAATGCCATTTAGTGGTAGACACAGATGGCAGCTGTTATCCCAGATTTGCCCTTTGGTACCTCCGGCAATTCAATTTCTATCCCTGGTATCTGGGTCATGATGGAAGAAGCTGAGCAGAAACTACACATGGCTATATGAGCCTTTTTTTTTAGATCTCGGCTAAACAGCCCTTCTGCTATTTCTTTGAGACACGTTGTATATACTTTGTGGGCTTGAGCTTACCCATAGGCTTCCCATTTGCTGGCTCCTTCATCTCGCCCCTATTCTTTCTCCCCTTTTGACCCTGGCGTGCATTTGTCATGCTTCTTGCAGTGTTATATATAAAAAACAATGAGGCAAGTACCCTCTAACCCTTATGACCAGGGTAGTAAATGTGGATAGATTAATGGTCAATGCAAGGGGGAAGTAACCTAGACTTCCACGTTAATCAAGTCGTTAAAGGTAATTCTATGCGTACAAACAATGTTACATCAAAAGAAATTTATTACATTACATATATCTTTGTGTATATTATTCCAGACATTAAAGGTATATTTCGTTGGACACGTTATTCTGACGATAAAGTGTGCATTCGTCTAAATAGGTGCTCCTAGTAAAAACAGTGAAGGTGTGAAGGTGAGAGAGTGCAGGTTAGTGAGGGTGATATATACAGTATGTACAAAGGGTGTTTTTAAAGAAAATTATGAACTTCTAGAGGCTCCTTCAGTCCAGGAAGCCCTGAAGTCTCATAAGGTTTCTTTATATTTATATATTCCACTCTTTAAGATATGTCGACGTTTTGACCCCGTTGTAAGGTGAATCAAGAGGGGGTCATCATCAGGAAAGGGAGATTCCAGTCGGTAGCACCTAAACTCCAGTGCTAATTAACATTCTGGTGGCCAGGGACATCTTCCACAATCATCCAGTGGATCTTATTTAGTCAAGATACCAGAGAGCGCCGATCACGTATCAAATCAAATCAAATCATTAACATTTATAAAGCGCGCTACTCACCCGTGCGGGTCTCAAGGCGCTAGGGGGGAAAGGGGGGGTTATCGCTGCTCGAACAGCCAAGTCTTTAGGAGTCTCCGGAAAGCGGAGTGGTCCTGGGTGGTCCTGAGGCTGGTGGGGAGGGAGTTCCAGGTCTTGGCCGCCAGGAAGGAGAAAGATCTCCCACCCGCCGTGGAGCGGCGGGTGCGAGGGACGGCAGCAAGTGCGAGGCCAGCGGAGCGGAGGGGGCGGGTGGGGACGTAGAAGCTGAGGCGTCTGTTGAGGTATTCCGGTCCCTTGTTGTGGAGGGCTTTGTGTGCGTGGGTGAGAAGACGGAAGGTGATCCTTTTGCTGACTGGGAGCCAATGCAGGTGTCTCAGGTGTGCGGAGAATATCGGGGGCTCAAGTTATTCGAGGACGACCGGCCCTGGTATGCGGAAGGTTATTTAATCAGTTTTATCTGACAAATAACTTGAGCCGCCGATATCATACGTGATCGGCGCTCTCTGGTACTTGGACTAAATAAGACCGGATGATTGTGGACCCACAGACATTGGAATACTTTCCATTACCTGAAGATGTCCCTGACCACCAGAATGTTAATGGCCACCGGAGTAGCTTTGTGTGTATGCTGTTTAAACCAACCATTTACAGACTACCAGCTATGTTCTTTAAAGGGAACCAGCTGCCACCTTTAGACTATATTAAAATCAATGCTTGTCGAAAATAAAAAACAAAACAGTTCAAAACTACACACTTTCATTTTTATCCAGCAAGGTTTTTTATACAGAGCCTGCACTCGCGTAGGTGAGTAGATACTTTCAAGCTGTAAGGAAGCAGTGCTTTGAGAAATTGAAACAACTGAAATGTGAGCCAGGACTACATGTCCCAGAATGCACATGGCTGTTTAAAGAAAAACAGCACAGTAGCACTTTGTCCTTGGTTAATTAGACCGATAAGTAACTTTACAGTTATTTACCAATTTACAGCTCTTTATTGTAATTGTATTTATACAGCGCTTACTACCACTTCGCAGGTCTTTATCACCCGAGACAGGGGATTAGAAAACTTCAGAAGGCAACATTCATTTTCATTCCTAGAAGGGATTTAAAGACTGAGGTTAATTTGACATAATGGCCTAACTCACCCAGTGAAAACGCCTCTTTTCATCCACAACATCTCGGCTTTCCTTTCCAAAACCTAACATTCTAGCCCATTTGTATCCCCTGCTTAGCGCCACTGCTTCTCATTCTGCATTTTTCATCTGCTCACTTCAGAGAATTTGACTGCAGTGATCCGTTTTTTCAAATGCTTATTCATAAACAACAGTTGGCAAAACCAATACGTCTCTCCATAAAAAGCGTTATCCAGTCTTTTGACTTTGCCATATACTTTTTGCAAATGTTGAACAGTATCAAGGAAAAAACAAGCATTGGCAAAGCAAATAGATCTGGCATTGGCTGCCAGCCTTTTGCCTATTCGTATTAGTTTTGTCATGGTTTTTGCAAACGTTTATTGTTCAAAAATCTGCTGGGCCTTTATTAATCTAAAAACAACAAAACAACAAGCTTTGGGAAAGCCAACAAGTCTTGCCTATGAGACCTATTTGCTTTGGCAATGTTTTGTAACAATGCCATGCTGCGGGCGGATGCTTTGCACTGGAGATAAAACTAATTTAAGAAAGTGCTATGATGCAGCCAGGTATAATGCTCTTTCCTTAAAGTGCATTTGCACTGGATGCATCATAGTAATTTCGTTCTAGCCATGATGCACAGCCATGCTGCTATGGAGTATGACTACAAATCATTGCCAAAGTCACAAAGCCCATGCTGTATAGCATGAACAAAAGGCAATGGCAGAACCAATACTCTTAAAGGCATAACCTATTGGCTTTGCCAATGCTTGTCTATATGTCCTACTCCTTTCCCATTTCCCTGCCTCTTAGCAACAAACAGTAAGCTGTTGAGGGGCTAAGAATGGTACAACGGGCCAACACTGCTAAGTCATTAGCAGTGTAAGGTTGTGTGATGTCACTTTTGCTTCTCCTAATGTTTTGAATTGATGCTCATGCCTCATCTTCTTCCGTTTGCTCCTTTTTCATAAAGATTAAAACCAAAAACAAACGAACTAAGTTTCTGCCTCATTTTTCTCCCACACACCACCTACGCCTTTTAAGATTATGTGCTTCAGGCATTCTCACTACTGCAATCTCCACAACAATCTACGGCACAAAGAAACAAATTTAAAATAATGGCAAATAAATGCTTACTTTGGTTTTAATTTTACAATACATGATGCTTTGCAATAAAGCCCCTTCTAAAATGTCAACCACCAGGGCAGAATGATTTTCTGAGTTTTGTGCCTGAGGGTAATTACAGCCAAACAACGTGTGCAAAATCGCCACTGGTGCTATGCCTTTTAGCTTGTACACGCAGCCTTAACAAATGAAGCCATTGAGCCTGCAGTCAGCATTTCTACTACAGTAAGGGTGACATTTTTCTGTGAATGTTCTTACACCATGAACCGTATCTCAGAATTTCTAAGTATTAGGTATTGGGTCTCTTCTTGGCAGAGGTATGCACTCTGTCCAAGTAGGGACCATGGTCCTATTTGGGGTAGGTCAGATGCAAACCCTAAATTAACCTGTGCTCACCCCCTACTAGCTAGGCACAGAGCAGCCAGGCTCAACTTAAAAGGCAATGTGTAAAGTGTTTGTGCAACACCTAAATTACAGTAACACAGTAAACACACCACAGAAAACTCCACACAGGCTTCAAAAAATTGATTACGATTTCATAAAACAAAATAAGACCAAAATGACAAAAATCCAATAAGTAGATCCTGAGATATGCAAATTAAAAAATGTAGGTGAAAGTCAGCCGCGGCGTGTCCTTTAGTGTAGAGGGGCCTCACCCCCCCACCTTTTACCCCTCATGAAGAGTGCCGGTCAGGCCGAGCAAAGGTCAGCCTGACAGACACTCTTCATGTTCAGCTCAGGAAGCGAGGAGCAAGACATGCGTGATTTGCGCAAACTCCTGGCTACCTGAGCTGAACTTTGCTGTGGTGAAGAGGTCACAGCTCCTATGGGCGTGACCTCCTCAGCTCAGCAAAGGTGCCTCGAGGCCCTCCCCCTCGGTGACGTGGGGAAGCGTCACCCAGTGACTCTGACCTGGGTGCTTCAGGTTTAAGCCCTGAAGCGCCCAGGGTGAGTGTCAATCAGTGGCACCTTGTCACAGAGTTGGGTGGGGTCAGAAGTCTCACTGACCCCATCTTACTCTGTGATGAAGTTGGGACTGCTGCCTTCTGTAGAAGGCAGCAGTCCCAACCCTCCTGGGACCTCCGAGCTGAAGGTAAGTGTGTGTGTGTGTTTTTAAAATTAATGTTTGGTGCGTGCGTGTATGTTTGAATGTTTATGAGTGTTGTGAATGGATGTGCGTGCATGTGTGAATGAATGAGTGTGAGTGTGCTTCCTGCCTCCCCCCTCCTAAAATTACCGGCCGCCACTGGAGAAAGTAGTGCAAAGCAGCAACTGTGGGTATCTAGTTGCGCTGGACTGGGACAAAGTCACAAGTTCAGGCCGGCCACGATGGAAGGCCGGACAGCTTTAGGGACCCACTTGGGCCCACTAAACACAGTATCTTAAATCTTGGTGTGTGGTCTGCACAGCGTTGCTTTGCAACCTCAAGCATCGGTTCCAAGAAGCTGTGCAGCAAGGCTTTGCCGGACTTTGTGTCATCTTACATTGATCCCGGGGATCTGTGGGACACGTCTTTGAGAGGCTTGGCGTTGCTTTGAGTTGATCCTAGGGAGTTGTGCGGTGAGGCTTTCATTGTGCATCAGTTCTGATGGGCTAGCAGCTGCGCGATGCAAGGCTTTGTGAGGCTTTGCGTCGTCTGGCTTAGATTCCGGTGAAGCAGGCAGATGCATTGTGAGGCACAGTGAGGCTTTGCAGGGATCTGCATTGCTTTGTGGTGGTTCCAATGAGAACCACAGAAGACAGAGACCCTTAGGCCCACTTCCAAGGGTCCAGGAATGGGGTGCCACTGCTTGGCAGGGGAGACTCACAGATGGCAGAGTCCAGATGCAGGTGAGTTGCAGGCAGTCTTTGATGTCCCTGAAACTACAGAAGAACAGCGAGTAAGCCAGTAAGCCCTTGGAGATTTCTGGGGTTCAAGGATGTAGAGAGCAAGTCCAATCCTTCTCACTGCAGGAGAGAAGAAGTAGCATGCAGGAAGCCAACACAGCAAAGCCAGTAGCAAAGTGGCAGTCCATCCTACAGCAGCAGCAGCAGTAAGCCAGCACAGCAATGCAGTTGCATGGTGACAGTCCCTCGTGGCAGCACAGCAGTCCTTCTTTTGGCAGAGTGTCCTTGGTTCCAGTAGAGATCTGATTTGGTGGGTTTGGGGTTCCAGTATTTATACTTTGGTACACTGGTGCTGGAAGGAGGGAGAAACTTCTAGGCCTTCCTTTGAAGTCCACAAGGTCCCTTTTTGGCCCTCCCTGGCTCCAAAAACTCTACAGGGAGTTATGCAGCCCTTTTTATGAGGAGAGGCACAGCCCTATTCAGGAGTAAGGGTTAACTCCTCCCTTCAATCTAGCCCAGGAATACCCATCAGCCTGGTGATGGGCCATCCATGTGCAAATGCCACACCCAAGTGCCCTTTGTATGTGAAGGTCTAGTGGGAATGCACAAAGCCCAGCTCCCCACAGCGTCAGATGTGTATTCAGAGACAGACAGGGGCACACAATGGTTAAAGTATGAAAATGGCAACTTTCTAAAAGTGTCATTTTCAGACACACTATGAGTTGTGATTTTAAATTGTGAGTCCAGAGACACCAAACTCCACATTTCTATCTTTTCCCAATTGGAAATTACACTTAAAAGATGTTTTAAGGTAATTCCAATATGCTCCTATGGGAGAGGTAGCCCTTGCAATAGTGAAACACAAATTTAGCAGTTTTTAACTACTTGCACATATTAAACTTAAGGTACATGTCCAATGTTTTTAATAGACTGCACCCTGGAGCCTACTTTATTGGTGACTGGCAAGTGGGGGCGGTTGCCAGGTCGAAATGTCAGTTTGCAACTGCACACATAGGGCCATATTTATACTTTTTGACGCACAACTGCGCCAACGCAGTTGTGCGTCAAAAAAGTTAACGCTGGCTAATGCCATTCCAAAGCGCCATGAGGGCGCCTTATTTATGGAATGACGTTAGCCGGCGCAGCTGACTGGTGTGCGTCAAAAAAAATTACCCACACCAGGCAGCGCCGGCGTAGGGGAAAATGGAGCTTGGGCGTCAAAAAATGGGGCAAGTCTGGGCTGAGACAAAATATTGGCCTCAACCCGATTTGCGCCATTTTTTTTTACTCCCAACCCCCATTGAAATGACTCCTGTCTTAGCAAAGACAGGAGTCATGCCCCCTTGCCCAATGGCCATGCCCAGGGGACTTATGTCCCCTAGGCATGGTCATTGGGCATAGTGGCATGTAGGGGGGCACAAATCAGGCCCCCCTATGCCACAAAAAAAAAAAAATACTTACCTGAACTTACCTTAAGTTCCCTGGGATGAGTCCCTCCATTCTTGGGCGTCCTCCTGGGGTGGGCAAGGGTGGCAGGGGGTGTCCCTGGGGGTATGGGAGGGCACCTCTGGGCTCCTTCCGAGCCCACAGGTCCCTTAACGCCTGCCCTGACCAGGCGTTAAAAAATTATGCAAAAGCGGCTGGACATCATTTTTTTTGACCCGCCCACTCCCATGCGTCATTTTTGCACGGGAGTTTAAATAAGGCGCACATGCCTTGGAGTAATTTTTTAGACGGGAACGCCTACCTTGCATATCATTAACGCAAGGTAGGTGTCCACACTAAAAAATTATGCAAACTCCAAGATCTTTGGCGCTAGACGGGTCTAACGCCAAAGTATAAATATGGAGTTAGCTTTGCGTCAGATTTGCGTCAAAAAAACGACGCAATTCCGGCGCAAACAGAGTATAAATATGCCCCATAGACTCTGCAGTAGTAGGCCTGAGACATGTTTGGAAAGCTACTGTAGTGAGTGGCACAATCATTGGTGAATGCTACTAGTACCATTTAATTCGCATGCCCTGGGCACATATAGTGCACTTTACTAGGGACATACAAGTAAATTAAATATGCCAAATGTGGATAAGCCAGTGTTACCATGTTTAGAGTAGAGAGCACCTCCACTTTAGAACTGGTCGCCAGTGTTAAAGTGCCCAGAATCCTAAAACCAACAAACACAAGGTCAGAAAAAGAGGAGGAGAAAGGCAAAAATTCTGGGGATGACCCTGCAGTAAAGGCCATTGCAAGCAGTAATGAACCCTTCATCAACAGTATGAGTTGCTGAGTTGTATGGTCAAACTTCAGAATGAGAAACTGCACAATAAACAACCAAAGCAGAACGTTCCCTCTATGTTACTGGAAGCGCTGACACAGGTAACATTTTTCTATAACAGGAACACACTTTATCAACCACTTACAGCTTTCAGCAACAGGCTGATGAAGCTGTCAGTAAATTCTGGACATGGTCAACAGATGCTAATGCCACTGTCTTCTTCAGTCTTCCTGGTGGCTGTCTCAGGCCCACTTTCCAGGCCTGCTAACGTCTGCGCAACTCTGCGTCTTTTCTAGTCAGTTCTGAGCGGTCGCAGGACCCACCCTCCACCTTCTGCTGTGAGCTCCATGAAGCTCACCTGGCGGATGCATCAGAGACACCTTATGTAACAGTTCTGCAATCGGCTATAAAAAATACGTACAACATTGAATCACAATGTATGAGCCTAGTCTAGACCATACCAAATACCAGCCCTTGCTTTCCTACATAAATTGAGGATAATATGCAGCCAATAAAATACACAGCGGTTTGCAGTAAATTATAAGAAACAACTCTTTCAGTGAGCCGTGCTACGTGATGGTCAATTAAGTGAAACCTAGGTCAAATAAAGTATTTATTATAGAAGGTCAGGAAAGAAAATTAGTATTATTAAATTTGACAATTTACACCACTTTTAACTGTTGCTGATGGAGGGAACATTTGGATATACTTATCATCAATTAGCAAAGCGATCCCATGGACTGCAATGATGAGGATTACCTAGTTTTAATAGTAAAGATATCTACCTTTTCTATTTGCCCTACAAAACCATACACACATAAAACAATTGTACCACTGATTATCAACATAAAGAATATCGACATGAAGAACATCAAGGACAGACTAGCGAGGGACAAAATATTGAAAGGTAAGTGCATGTAAGGAAGAATTCCTAACTCCACATCTATGTACCTTGAAGATATATGTACTGCAAAGGTACACATATGTAGAGTTAGGTATACAAAGTCTAACTTATTTACCTGTCATAATTTTCTTTTGATATTCTGTCCTCAATATATAGTACCTTTAATATTCTCACTTTGATATTCAGTATGCACTCCCATAAAACAACACACATAAAGCTTGAAACAGAAAATACAATCACAATTTAGGCATAGCTTTATAGAACTTAATATAAAAATCCCTTGAATTTTAAAGCCTTACACTTTTTGGGCAATCTTTTTTCTAAGTTTGTCAAAATGCTCACTTGTTAAATAAAACGTTATACTCAATAAAAAACGTAGGCCCTTTTGGATTCCTCTGAGCACTTTTTGATCAATGAATAAATGTATTTTGACCTTACACTCAAGAGTGTAGGTTTGTTCCCCATACATCTGCATGGGCTGGATAACCAATGAATATATAATTGCTCAGAATTACGTCCATTTTACATAAATGTATCCCTTGTGGACATCTGATAATGTGGCATCTCTTTGACCTCATGAAACTACACTGGAGAAAACTGTCTCATTCTAAGTGCACTGGAAACACCTAATCGGAATTGCTGATAACATTGGTATCAGTGATTATGGATGTGAATATTCAGAATGACACCTTAGAGGCCTGTAGTGGGAA